>NC_088235.1:112643542-112956042 GCF_036934945.1 Oncorhynchus masou masou
ACAGGGCCAGGCCTTACGACAGTGGAAATAAGGCCTTACTACAGTGGAAAAGGGCCGGGCCTTACTACAGTGGAACAGGGCCAGGCCTTACTACAGTGGAACAGGGCCAGGCCTTACTACAGTGGAACAGGGCCAGGCCTTACTACAGTGGAACAGGGCCAGGCCTTACTACAGTGGAACAGGGCCAGGCCTTACTACAGTGGAAAAGGGCCAGGCCTTACTACAGTGGAAAAGGGCCAGGCCTTACTACAGTGGAACAGGGCCAGTCCTTACTACAGTGGAACAGGGCCAGGCCTTACTACAGTGGAACAGGGCCAGGCCTTACTACAGTGGAACAGGGCCAGGCCTTACTACAGTGGAACAGGGCCAGGCCTTACTACAGTGGAACAGAGCCAGGCCTTACTACAGTGGAACAGGGCCAGGCCTTACTGCAGTGGAACAGGGCCAGGCCTTACTACAGTGGAACAGGGCCAGGCCTTACTACAGTGGAACAGGGCCAGGCCTTACTGCAGTGGAACAGGGCCAGGCCTTACTACAGTGGAACAGGGCCAGGCCTTACTACAGTGGAACAGGGCCAGGCCTTACTACAGTGGAACAGGGCCAGGCCTTACTACAGTGGAACAGGGCCAGGCCTTACTACAGTGGAACAGGGCCAGGCCTTACTACAGTGGAACAGGGCCAGGCCTTACTGCAGTGGAACAGGGCCAGGCCTTACTACAGTGGAACAGGGCCAGGCCTTACTGCAGTGGAACAGGGCCAGGCCTTACTACAGTGGAACAGGGCCAGGCCTTACTACAGTGGAACAGGGCCAGGCCTTACTACAGTGGAACAGGTCCAGGCCTTACTACAGTGGAACAGGGCCAGGCCTTACTATAGTGGAACAGGGCCAGGCCTTACTACAGTGGAACAGGGCCTTACTACAGTGGAACAGGGCCAGGCCTTACTACAGTGGATCAGGGCCAGGCCTTACTACAGTGGAACAGGGCCAGGCCTTACTACAGTGGAAAAGGGCCAGGCCTTACTGCAGTGGAACAGGGCCAGGCCTTACTACAGTGGAACAGGGCCAGGCCTTACTACAGTGGAACAGGGCCAGGCCTTACTACAGTGGAACAGGACCAGGCCTTACTACAGTGGAACAGGGCCAGGCCTTACTACAGTGGAACAGGGCCAGGCCTTACTACAGTGGAACAGGGCCAGGCCTTACTACAGTGGAACAGGGCCAGGCCTTAGTACAGTGGAACAGGGCCAGGCCTTACTACAGTGGAACAGGGCCAGGCCTTACTACAGTGGAACAGGGCCAGGCCTTACTACAGTGGAACAGGGCCAGGCCTTACTGCAGTGGAACAGGGCCAGGCCTTACTGCAGTGGAAATAAGGCCTTACTGCAGTGGAAAAGGGCCAGGCCTTACTGCAGTGGAAAAGGGCCAGGCCTTACTACAGTGGAAAAGGGCCAGGCCTTACTACAGTGGAAAAGGGCCAGGCCTTACTACAGTGGAAAAGGGCCAGGCCTTACTACAGTGGAAAAGGGCCAGACCTTACTACAGTGAAAGGGAAGAGCTACACATCAGTGCCATAGACTGCTAAATCATTTATCCTGCCCTAACAACAGTAGACAATCATGCCCCTAACAACAGTAGACCATCATGCCCTAACAACAGTAGACCATCACGCCCTAACAACAGTAGACCATCATGCCTTAACAACAGTAGACCATCATGCCCTAACAACAGTAGACCATCATGCCCCTAACAACAGTAGACCATCATGCCCTAACAACAGTAGACCATCACACCCTAACAACAGTAGACCATCATGCCCTAACAACAGTAGACCATCATGCCCTAACAACAGTAGACCATCATGCCCTAACAACAGTAGACCATCATGCCCTAACAACAGTAGTCCATCACACCCTAACAACAGTAGACCATCACACCCTAACAACAGTAGACCATCATGCCCTAACAACAGTAGACCATCATGCCCTAACAACAGTAGACCATCATGCCCTAACAACAGTAGTCCATCACACCCTAACAACAGTAGACCATCATGCCCTAACAACAGTAGACCATCATGCCCTAACAACAGTAGACCATAATTTCCTAACAGTAGACCATCATGCCCTAACAACAGTAGTCCATCATGACAAAACCAACCATACAAAGCCAACTGAAGCACATATGACATGGAGTAGGGATGTGGGGGTCATACATACAGTAGAGTATCGCAATATTATTTGTGAATATATAATATTGATTGTATAACTCCCAAGTATCAATTCTGCCCCCCAAAATAAGCTGTTTTTGCTAAGCAGTTAAAGTTAGCTAGTGCTAGTCAGCTGTTCTACCTGTACCTTATTTCACCTTCTATAGCTTGGCATCAATCTTTTTTTTTTTTTTTTTTTAATGGTGAGCGAACACATTTTCAGCACTTTAATTTCCATGACTGATCAAAACTCATGTTCTCATGGCCTTCTCTCTCGTGTCCCTCTGTACCAGTCATGGTGAGCAATATGTTTGAAACATTGAATAAAAATAAAAATCACATTGAGACACAGTACATCTAGAATAGTGATAAATCGTGATACATATAGAATAGCAATACATATATCGTGATACTATTGTATTGTGAGGTTCTGCGGTAAATTGCTAATGTTGTATTGCGAGGTCCATGGCAATTACCAATCCTAACTTGGACTAGGTGGCCAAATCAACTTTAAAAGTAGACACGTTACCCCTGGTGCTGTGACCTTCTTACTGTGGATTGTGATCACATTTATATTACATTACATTCTAATCAAGAACTGAATGTGTACTCTGTAGGACCTACACTACATTCCCAAAAGCATGTGGACACCTGCTTGTCGAACATCTCATTACAAAATCATGGGCGTTAATATGGAGTTGGTCCCTCCTTTGCTGCTATAACAGCCTCCACTCTTCTGGGAAGGCTTTCCACTAGATGTTGGAACATTGCTGCTATAACAGCCTCCACTCTTCTGGGAAGGCTTTCCACTAGATGTTGGAACATTGCTGCTATAACAGCCTCCACTCTTCTGGGAAGGCTTTCCACTAGATGTTGGAACATTGCTGCTATAACAGCCTCCACTCTTCTGGGAAGGCTTTCCACTAGATGTTGGATCATTGCTGCGGGGACTTGCTTCCATTCAGCCACAAGAGCATTAGTGAGGTCGGGCACTGATGTTGGGTGATTAGGCCTGGCTTGCAGTCGGCGTTCCAATTCATCACAAAGGTGTTCGATGGGGTTTGAGGTCAGGGCTCTGTGCAGGCCAGTCAAGTCCTGTGCGCAGGGGCATTGTCATGCTGAAACAGGAAACAGTCTTCAGCAAACTGTTGCCACAACGTTAGGAACACAGAATCATCTAGAATGTCATTGTATGCTTTAAGAGTTAAGATCTCCCTTCACTGGAACTAAGGGGCCTAGCCTGAACCATGAAAAACAGCCCCACACCATTATTCCTCCTCCACCAAACTTTACAGTTGGCACTATGCATTGGGGCAGGTAGCGTTGTCCTGACATCCGCCAAACCCAGATTCTTCTGTCGGACTGCCAGAAAGTGAAGCATGATTCATCACTCCAGAGAACGTGTTTCCACTGCTCCAGAGTCCAATGGCGGCGAGCTTTACACCACTCCAACCAAGGCTTGGTATTGCGCATGGTGATCTTAGGCTTGTGTGTGGGTGCTCAGCCATGGAAACCCATTTCATGAAGCTCCCAACGAACAGTTCTTGTGCTGACTTTGCTTCCAAAGGCAGTTTGGAACTCGGTAGTGAGTGTTGCAACTGAGGACAGACCATTTTTACAGGCTTCAGCACTCGGCGGTCCTGTCCTGTGAGCTTGTGTGGCCTACCAATACCAATTGTCAACTGAGCCACACCGAGAAGTTTCCACTTCACAATAACAGCACTTACAGTTGACCGGGGAAGCTCTAGCAGGGCAGAAATTTCACAAACTGACTTGTTGGAATGGTGGCATCCTATGACGGTGCCACTCAGCTCTTCTGTAAGGCTGATGGAGATGGCAATGCTGTGTGCTCGATTTTATACACCTGTCAGCAACGCGTGTGGCTGAAATAGCATAATCCACTCATTTGAAGGGGTGTCAACATACTGCTGTTATGTTCTAGTTCCTTTCTGTGGGAACTAACTTGTGTGTATTTTTCATAAAAAATTACAATGCATTTAAAATTATATAAAATGCAAAAACCGCTTGCATTTGCAGTCTTACCTTACATAATTTGGAACAAGATATTTCAATTCTACCAGTGCATTTTGTGCAACTGTTTGGCTAGGTTATGAATTAGATTGGCATAGAAAGAAGCTGTGAGGCATGCTGTATCTGTGTACTTAAAGACCAGAAAAGGCCTTGTACTGAGGGGACTTAACAAAGGTCTTGTGATGGAAAATCAAGATGGCGGGCTTGTGATGTGATGCGGTTAAGGTTTACCTTAAAGCCAGGGCGTCCTGAGGAGGTTTTGAAGCCTCTCAGTTTTCCGCTAGTGTGCTGGGCCCCTGTGGTGGTGGTGGGGGGGTGGGGGGGGGGATTTAGCAGTCAGTATCTGTCTCCTGGCTACTCCCATCCAGGCATCAGCTTTGACAGATCCCCTTAGCATGGCGGTGTCCCAAATGGCACCCTATTCCCTATGTAGTGCACTACTTTTGACCAGAGCCCTATGGGGAATAGGGTGCCATTTGGAACGTAAAATCAGTGTCTAACCTCCATACGACTCCAAGGTCAGCCTTCTGAAGAGAGGAGGGATTACGGCTATTTGTGATACTGACACACTTTGTATTTTTCTCAGAATATTGTATTTGAGTAGAAGAAAATGATATGAAACGGAAAGTCAAAATGAAAGTAAAATCTATAGCTAAATGCAAGCATTGCTATTTGCTACAATGTCAGACGTGGATCAATCGCTCCAACTATAACCACTCAATGATATATTGCAGACCTATTAAGGCAATCACAAAGACAACATAATTTAAAGGATGCACTGCAGCCTCCCTAGCAACTCATTTAAAAGATGCACTGCAGCCTCCCTAGCAACTCATTTAAAAGATGCACTGCAGCCTCCCTAGCAACTCATTTAAAAAATGCACTGCAGCCTCCCTAGCAACTCATTTAAAAGATGCACTGCAGCCTCCCTAGCAACTCATTTAAAAGATGCACTGCAGCCTCCCTAGCAACTCATTTAAAAGATGCACTGCATCCTCCCTAGCAACTCATTTAAAAGATGCACTGCAGCCTCCCTAGCAACTCATTTAAAAGATGCACTGCAGCCTCCCTAGCAACTCATTTAAAAGATGCACTGCATCCTCCCTAGCAACTCATTTAAAAGATGCACTGCAGCCTCCCTAGCAACTCATTTAAAGGATGCACTGCAGCCTCCCTAGCAACTCATTTAAAAGATGCACTGCAGCCTCCCTAGCAACTCATTTAAAAGATGCACTGCAGCCTCCCTAGCAACTCATTTAAAAGATGCACTGCAGCCTCCCTAGCAACTCATTTAAAAGATGCACTGCAGCCTCCCTAGCAACTCATTTAAAAGATGCACTGCAGCCTCCCTAGCAACTCATTTAAAAGATGCACTGCAGCCTCCCTAGCAACTCATTTAAAAGATGCACTGCAGCCTCCCTAGCAACTCATTTAAAAGATGCACTGCAGCCTCCCTAAATCCATTTTTGGGCAACCCTACCAAATCCACAGAGAAATATGTGTTATCTGATACTTCTCATTGAAAACAAGTCTAATAAGCAGTAGATATATTCTATGTGCATTATTTCTATGCTTTGCGTTCTTTAACTTTGTTTTTTTGCGGGGGGGGGGGTTCGGTTTTGTGCACCAGTTTCAAAACAGCTGAAAATACAATATTTTTAGTTATGGAAAATCTATTTTACAGCAGTTTAGATGGCAGAGCGATTTCCGCATAGTGCAGCTTTAACAAAAGGCACATCTCAATAGGTGGTCCAGGTATCATGTCATAGCACAAGTCTGTGGACTTTACTGTATTTCCACTTGAAATATTGTTTTTCAACCAGAAAAGTGCAACAAAAAAAACAATAATAATATATATATATATTTTTTTTTAAATAGCTGGAGTGCGTCTTTAAGTTGGAATTCAGTTGGTCGGGAATTGAAACCCGGGTCACTGCTGCTGCGGGTTCGCGTGGGATCGTGATGTCTGTTTTCGGCTATACATGCTGACCACCATACCACCAACGCATGAGATCTGATGAGAATTTTTCCCAGTTGAATGAGTGCCGAGGTTGTCTCCACAAAAGTAATTCGCATAATCTCAGTATCATGAGATTCCATAAAAACACATTCCGATATTAGGAGAATTTATGCAGCAGGTTAGGATAATTAACATAGCAGGTTAGGAGAATTAGGTTGAGGTCAGGAAAAGGGCTATGAAAAGCCAACTGACATTTACTCCTGAGGTGCTGACCCGTTGCACCCTCTACAGACTTAAATGTAAATGTAAATTATTATTATTTGACCCTGCTGGTCATCTATGAAAGTTTGAACATCTTGGCCATGTACTGTTGTAATCTCCACCCAGCACAGCCAGAAGACCATTGGCCACCCCTCAGAGCCTGGTTCCTAGCTCGGTTTCTTCCTAGGTTCCTGCCTTTCTGGGGAGTTTTTCCGAGCCACAGTGCTTAAAAAATCTGCATTGCTTGCAGTTTGGGGTTTTAGGCTGGGTTTCTGACATCGGCTGATGTAAAATGGGATTTATAAATACATTGATTGATTGATTATGGAAAATGCTCTCCTAATCTGCTACAAATAAGTAACTTCCGGTTGCAGCTGTATCAAAGTGGTGTGTTTTTAGGGAGTGCCTTAGCATAATAGCTAGCTAAATAGTATGATCTCTTCAAAAATGTTGATTTTCAAAGTACCGTTGGTTGAGCTTCAAAATGTTGGGCTCGTCCGGGATTTGAACCCGGGACCTCTCGCACCCAAAGCGAGAATCATACCCCTAGACCAACGAGCCAATACAACTTCAGTAGGCTAAAAAGGTCAATAACACATTCCCACCAGAGATACTTGGAGCCCATCCAAGATAGACAACTGCCTGTCATTTTTAACGGAAGCAAATTACTCCTCGTGGGCAGAGAGAAGCTTATTTTGCACATTTCCGTTAGGGAACGCCTACTCTGTGAAGTGGGCGTGTGCAATTACTCAAATCGCCCTCTTTCTAAACAACGCAGGTTCACGCAGTTCCTTACAGATTTTAGTTTTGGAAACAGAAAACTGTATTGACATGTATGAAATATTTCATCGATGAGAAAATTTGCCAAAAAAGTCGGCCAAAATCCATCTCGCTCCATTTTATCCCACTGCCGGCCACTGGGCTTCCTCTCACCACCATATTTGGTAGTGAGTGGAAACAACCGGATGCTTCACATTTATACATTCGGTGAAATATCTGTGTCATTGTTCTGTGTTTTGTTACGTTATATAATTAATTACATAACATTTGGCTTTGTTCTCTGCTAGCTTTGAAGTGACCGAGTTGTGCTTTTTAATTATATTTATAGCTACTTGCTAGTAGCCTCTGCCACAGGTTTTCATCGCGTATATTTGTTCCAACGTGAAATGGGTCCGAGGCTAACTTGATAACTAGCTATCAAGATAAGATGATGAATGCGTTGTGCTTCACGGCTCTCTGGTGGCAAAATGCAGTTGCATTCGCTAGTAAGTTGTCTTTGGCTAGCTAGCTACATGCATTACAGTATAAGAACATGTTTTTACTCTTTAGTTAGCTAGTAACTAACACTTGGCTGGCTCGTTATCAACGCTGTCTTCTGAAATATTCACTCCGGGGTTACACTACAATTAATATAACATTATTATGATATACCATGTGTTACACATTCACCTACCATTTCATGTCTGTAACTCCAGGCAGACAGTTTTACTTCTGTCAGCTTCCGGTGCAGGAAGTGTTAAGTACGCTGGACGTTCACCTCAAATCGTATTGATCACATGCGCCGAATACAGCAATCCAATCACTTCAATGCTGGTAACAGGAAATAGGAAAGAAACAGGAAACCGCCTTCCCCAAACTGTTGCCACAAAGTTGGAAGCACAAGATAATCTACAATGTAATTGTATGCGGTAGCATTAAGATTTATCTTCACTGGAACTAAGGGGCCCGAACCATGAAAAACAATAGCCCCAGACTGTTATTCTTCCTCCACCAAACTTTACAGTTGGCACTATGCGTTAGGGCAGGTAGTGATCTCCTGGCATCTGCCAAAGATTCTTCCGTCGGACAGCCAGATGGTAAAGTGTGACTCATCACTCCAGAGAACGTGTTTCCACTGCTCCAGAGTCCAATGGCGGCGAGCTTCACAACACTCCAGCCAAGGCTTGGTATTGCACATGGTGCGTGGCTGCTCGGCCATGGAAACCCATTTCATGAAGCTCCCGGCGAACATTTCTTGTGCTGACATAGCTTCCAGAGGCAGTTTGGAACTCGGTAGTGAGTGTTGCAACAGAGTACAGATGATTTTTACACGCTACCTGTTTCAGCACTCGGCGGGGCTGTGAGCTTGTGTGGCCTACCACTACCAATTCTCAGCTGAGCCGCTCCTAGAAGTTTCCACTTCACAACAACAGCACTTAGTTGAGCAGGACAGATATTTGATGAACTGACTTGTCGGAAAGGTGGCATCCTATGACGGTGCCACATCGAAAGCCACTGATCTCGTCAGTACAGCCCCTTCTACTGCCAATGTAGTCAGGTTCTCATGCAGCCTAAACTCTAGTTAAAGTAGCGAGCTACATGTTCAACTAACAAAAAAAATAAATACCATTTTCAATTTTTATTGACTTTTTGGACAATTTCATTTCCAGTGTCATCCATATTTGTTTCACTTCTTATTGTAATGGTTTTTGCATAATCTTTCATATAAGGCTAGAATGATATAGACCAGGATTAGACAATGTCATATCTTTCAGGAAGTGTGCATCACCGGGGGGAAAAAAACATTTAACCACCCACTGCCATGAACTGAATGAGACGATTGAACATTTATCCACAGCATTTGTTCTGTACGCCTCCTGATCTCCTCGGGACTGTGACATCACCTCAGGAGTCTGGTTTATATCACTCTAGAGCTAAGGCTGATAAAGAGGGCCATTGCTATGGTTACAGAACAATCTGCATAGCAACTGGAAGACAAAAAGGGACTGGACACTGACCCCGGTAGGTAGCAGGATGAGTAACATCACTAGACAGAAGACAGTTCATTGGCACAGAATGGTCTGCTCTTTTGCTTCCAAAAGCCATGAGTAGAGAGTTTAAACTTCATTTTCAAAATGTCACAAAAGAGAGAGAAAAAAAAAAACTACAGTATGGAACAAGTATGGTACTTTAACAGTTAGTGTGTGGGGTATTGAAACTTCTGGAGCTCTAGTGTTGCAGTAGGATGATTACAGTACAATCTCCAAAAGCATCTGGCAGTTTGAGAGAGTGTGTGAAATAGTATATCTGTAGTGAATCACCCCTCCAAAACCAAAACAAAAACAGTTGAACAAATTAATAAGGCTGCATGATACAACACATCACTACCTGGCCATACACTCACAAGCACAGTAACAAGCAGACAGGATGAAAGACTGGAGGACAGAACCACTCAGATGCAGCAATAAGACTGAGACCTGAATGAGATGACGTACACAATTCCACGAGGAGTGGAGGAGAGTAAGTTGAGAACAGACAGCTGGCCACCACGGTGGTCAAGCTTCTTCACTTCAAATCAAAAGCTGAAAATGGACAGACCTGCATTAACATGTCGCCAGAGGTAAGTCACCTCCCTCCCTCCCTCCAGCCCCACACACCCTGCGAAGGCAACTAAGGGGCAGCTCAGTAAACCTATGAAGTGTTGCTTGGGTTCCCTTAACAGCTTTGGATTTGGTAACACATTTCAAATCATTATGAAATGTCAAGTCTCGGAAAACACTGAACGTCTACCTGAATATAGACATAACCCAACAACGTTTCTTATAATAAGTATAATTTGTTTGTTTTGTTGTTACAGAAAGACCCATTACTGAATGCAAGAAGACACAAAGCTTAAGTTACAGGTCCAAATACAGTTTGGTTGAAAGCATTTCAGACTACACCGTAAAATCTACAAAAAGGCAAACCAAGTTATGTAGACAGAAGAGAGAAGCATGAAACATTTCCAGGACTGCAGAGACTTCTGTGGGGGGGGGGGGGTCAGCGGTCAGTCCAGGTCCATAGGGTTGGGGCAGGCGATGGAGGGGAAGATTGTGTCGTCAGGTGGAGGTGAGGGCCGTCTTTCTCCTTCATAGCAGCACAGCTCTGCTCAGAAGCGCTTGGGTCCCCATGGAGAAGCCTTGTTGGTGGCCGCCACAGGAGCACCAAAGCTGGGGAAGTCCTCTGAACTGCTCATGTCTGGGGCCTGGAGAGCGAAAGACACAGAGCGAGCAAAAACAAGTACATGTCAGTGATCATTGAATGACAAATGACTGCATTCCAAAACTACAACAAAATCAATGAATTGTTTTTATTTTTATAATAAGGACAATACACAAACGTAGCCTGGATCCCAGATCTGTGCTAAATACAATGACCACATGAAAGTAGTATGTCAGGACAGTACAAACAGATACGGGACCAGGCTAGCACAAAAAAAGGTAAATGGGTCAGATTTGTCAAAGGAGAAAATAAAATAAAGAGATCCATCACCTCTCTCACCTTCTCACTGCCGGTTTGCCAGGGTGCCTCCCTCACCACAAAGCCTTTGGAGGAGCCTCGCTCTCGTCCTCCCTCATCCATCGAGGAAGCACCGCGGTCACCAGTGGGCTTCATGTATGTCATCTTAGATTCATTCTCATTCACGTCAGCCATCTGAAAACAGAAAAAAAAAAAGTTTGATTTTTAAAACGCTATATGAAAATGGGGCGGAGGGGGGGGTTGTTGAAGGTACTCTACATTCAAAGGGAATCAGAAAGTGTTCAGTCAAATTAAGAACCAACGATTACCTTTGGGGGGGGTCTAGGTAAATGCTTTGTCAATGATACAGGTCAATCAATAAACTGACCAATAAAGACTGAGCATTGACCAGACAGAAAAAAGAAACGGTAATATACAACGCATCACGGAAGATACAGAGAGCCATGGTGGACACCAAGGGCCAAGAGGATCAAGTCAATGGAGGATGCCCAAAATGGCTTTCAAAGCCCAGGGTGAAGTTTCCCCTAAGTACAGATCAAGAATCAGCTTCCCATGCGGAAATCCTAACCTTACCCATTAGTGTGTGGAGGGGGGACCCAAGATCAGCATTTAGGGGTAAATTCACCCTGTACCAACTTTGATAAGAGTACTCACATATTCCTCTTCCAGGTTGAGGAGGTGGTCGATGGCTTCGTCCACCAACTCAGGACGACCAGTAACAAACACCTGATTGGGGTCAGCAGCGCCGGGCTGGGGGAATCGCAGATCCACCTAAAAAAAAAAAAGGAAGAAAACATGATCATTTAAAGTAGAGGTCCTATGATATTCCTCCAGAAACAAAATAAGCATTTAATATATATATATAAGATAAATTATTGTCTTTTGTCCATTTCAAATTAAGCCAAAGAGGGGACATTTTTATGTTAATATCGAAATGCATCAAACAGTATATACAGACGGAATACGTTGAACGGATTCCCAGAATTCAAAGGGGCAAGGCAAGACTATCCTGTGCATGTCATGTACGTGTGTGTGTGTGTGTCATGTACGTGTGTGTGTCTGTTCTCACAACCTTATCCAAGACAGACGAGCTTGCCCTGGACTAAAATCCTATTTCAATAGACAATTTTCATGGAGTATGCGTTTGAGTCCAAGACTGGCCTTTATGTGTCAGGGAAACTAGCCTACTGATAAAGCCCCCCCCCCCCTCACCTTGAACTCATCCATGATCTTGCGGATGCCCTTGCCACGGGCCCCGATGATACGGGCGTGGACGCGGGCGTCCAGGGTGATATCCTCGGAGATCATCTCCTCCAGCTCGTCCACGATGGCCTGGATGGCATCCCTGGCAGCTGTCGTCTTGTGCTCATACCCCGTGATGGTGATCTGGTCCTGGGGGGGGGGTGTATGTCAGGACCATAGAACTTACATGAGGGGAAACATCAAGTTGAAGGCTCTCTCTCATTTCCTCAATTACTTGCATAATAACCCCCCCCCAAACCCCATTGGAGAAGATCCAAGAAGATTCATTTATTTTATTTATTTTTTTGCAAAGGACAAGTGGCTTGAGGACAGAAGAATTGACCACAGACTGTGTACCTGGTTGTCGTCGTTCTTGTCTGGGAACTGGATGTTGACGTCGTGTTCTGTGCGGATGTTGGTTATTATGGCCCCCTTACGGCCAATGATCTTGGGGTGATACTTGGGGTCCACAGTGATGGTCAACTTGAAGCTCCTGAGGGACTGCAAATGAATGTACACACATCCCCCAGTCAGAACCATGTCACTCGTTCGCCTGGTCTTACAGCCGGTTGGGGGCCGAACGCCAGCTGGCATAACAATTTGTTATTATTTTTTTTTTTATTTTACCTTTATTTTACTAGGCAAGTCAGTTAAGAACAAATTCTTATTTTAATGAGGATCAGTGGGTTAACTGCCTATTTAGGGGCAGAACGACAGATTTTGTACCTTGTCAGCTCGGGGATTTGAACTTGCAACCTTCCGCTTACTAATCCAACACTCTAACCACTCGGCCGCCCCTACACTCTAACCACTCGGCCGCCCCTACACTCTAACCACTCGGCCGCCCCTACACTCTAACCACTCGGCCGCCCCTACACTCTAACCACTCGGCCGCCCCTACACTCTAACCACTCGGCCGCCCCTACACTCTAACCACTCGGCCGCCCTGCCGCCCCTCCACTCTAACCACTAGGCCACCCTGCCGCCCCACAATGACTCGGCACCAGACAGATAGGACACCAGACTACGTAACTTGTGATGGACTGCAGTCCAACACGTTTTAACACTGTGGTTCTGAGACGTAGGAGCGCAGTGTAAAGAGAGCAACACATACCCGGTCCTCCTGCTCAGCAGTCAGCTCTTTAACGCGCTCCAGGAGACCCTCCTTAGCGCGGTCCAGGTGATTGGCCAAGCCAGTAATGGAGATTACGTCAGACTGCAGCTCAGGAGCAGGCACTTGAATATTAACCTGGCGGTGGAGGCAATAGTAAAAAAAATATATATAATTTAAAAACAATTACAATGTTGAATCAAACATCCAGACAGAACAGACTGTATCCTGAATGAGTCCCATTTCAGCTACTCCACTAACAAAAATAAATTTAAAAAAAAGTGACAATGAAACTACTGTTCCGTACCTCAAACTCATCCATCATCTTACGAATTCCACTTCCTTTCTGCCCAATGATGTAACGGTGAAGCTCAAAAGGCACTTCCACTTCAGTGGTGACGGGGACCAAAGCCTGAGGAAGAAAGGTAGTGAAACACAAGTTGAACTACACATGGAAAAAAAATATGAAAGGGAAAAAAAAATATGAAAGTGAAGAAAAAAACTGCTCTATACGAGAGTCACATATAACCTCGGTAAAGAGTTTACTGACAGTACACAGACAAGACAATTTCAAACGTTCAAGAAGAGGAGTGACCTTGAGTGCCTCCACAGCAGCCTCGCATCGCTCCTTGCGGCCAGAAAGCACGATGACGTCACACTTCTTCGGTGCAGCGGGATCCACAGGTGCTGCAGACTCTTCAACCATCTCTCCGTTAGCCTCTCCATTCTCCTGCACTGCAGCCTCGGCCGGGGGAGCTGGGGAAGAAGGGGGGGGGGGGTGATTAGAGAATGAACCAGGCAGTTGGAACAGAAATCTGAAAGACTTGCTTCAAAAACAACCTTAGAGAGAGACAACTCTTAACAATCTAGGGATCATTACATTTAGGTCATGTAGCAGGCGCTCTTATGCAGAATGTCTTACACAGTGCATTCAACGAAACAAAGAAAGAGAAAGTAGATACAACCATACATCAGTCATTGTAAAGTCTTGAGTGCTGATCTTAAACTAGTCAAAACTGATCCCATAACAGCACTCCTCTGACTCTGAATTATTGCCCGAGAACAACAGGGTGCTTCACCGGCTGGGCCTCCTTTCCCCGGACCGTCCACTCGCTCAGGGAATTTGATCTGCACGTTGTGGTCCCTGGTGATGCCTTGGATACGGGAACCTTTGGGTCCCATGATGGAACGGTGGAACTTCTGAGGAATCACACACTCCATGGTCACCTGGGCATCCTGGAGACAGAGGAGGACCGTTAGCCAATCAGAGAGGACAGGCTAGTTATGACATGGGCATCATGGTACTGGGTGAACGAGACGAAAATTGTGATGCGTCCTTATGTCCCAGCGGACGAGTATGACGGAGTCCCGCCTGAGACTTCCCCCTCACCAGTGGGGTCACCATTGTTATGTTAAATCTAGTGTGACTGTGTTCCCATCAGGAGTGACACCAAAGACCTGTGGCGAACACAAATCAACAACGTCTGCATCAAGACAGTTGCTTTCTGAGGTGTTAACCCACGTTCAGAGAGATATATCTATACACACACAGAACAAAATAATATATTAAAAACAATTGTTTTCCTTACGCACAAAAAGCTTGTCCAATTCTGTGCACTAATTTCTTTATATCCCTGTTAGTGAACATTTCTCCTTTGCTAGGATAATCCAGCCATCTGACAGGTGTGGCCTATCAAGAAGCTGATTAAACAGCGTGGTCATTACATAGGTGCACCTTGTGCCGGGGACAATAAAAGACCACTTTAAAAATGCGCAGTTAAAGAAAAAAAATATATATATATAAAAAAAAATCACAATGCCACAGATGTCAAGATGAGGGAGAGTGCAATTGGCATGCTGACTGCAGGAATGGCCACCAGAACGGTTGTCAGAGAATCGAATGTTCATTTCTCTACCATAAACCCGCCTCCAAACTTATTTTTTTTTAGAGAAGTTGGCTGTACGTCCAACCGGCCCCACAAACACAGACCACGTGTATGGTGTTGTGTGGGCGAGCGGTCTGTTAGAGTGTCCCATGGTGGCAGTGGGGTTATGGTATGTGCAGGCATAAGCTACAGACAACCAACAATGCACAGAGATACCGTGACGAGATCCTGAGGTCCATTGTAGTGTCATTCATCCACCATCATCACCTCATGTTTCAGCATGATAATGCACGGCCCCATTCTCAAAGGATCTGTACACAATTCCCGGGAGCTGTAATTGTCCCAGTTCTTCCATGGCCTGCATACCCAGACATGTCACCCCATTGAGCATGTTTGGGATGCTCTGGATCGACAGCATGGTCCAGTTCCTGCCAATATCCAGCAACTGTACAACCATTGAAGAGGAGTGGAACAACATTCCACAGGCCAGTCAACAGCCTGATCAACTCTATGTGAAGGAGATGTGTCACGCTGCATGAGGCAAATGGTGGTCACACCAGATACCGACTGGTTTTCATGAGGTAAATGGTCACACCAGATACCGACTGGTTTTCATGAGGTAAATGGTCACACCAGATACCGACTGGTTTTCATGAGGTAAATGGTCACACCAGACACCGACTGGTTTTCATGAGGTAAATGGTCACACCAGACACCGACTGGTTTTCATGAGGTAAATGGTCACACCAGACACCGACTGGTTTTCATGAGGTAAATGGTCACACCAGACACCGACTGGTTTTCATGAGGTAAATGGTCACACCAGACACCGACTGGTTTTCATGAGGTAAATGGTCACACCAGATACCGACTGGTTTTCATGAGGTAAATGGTCACACCAGATACCGACTGGTTTTCATGAGGTTAATGGTCACACCAGATACCGACTGGTTTTCATGAGGCAAATGGTCACACCAGACACCGACTGGTTTTCATGAGGCAAATGGTCACACCAGATACCGACTGGTTCTGATCCACAACCCTACCCTTTTACAGTATATCTATGACCAGCAGATGCATATCTATTCCCAGTCATGTGAAATCGATAGATTAGGTCCTAATGAATTTTATTTATTTCAATTGGCCGATTTCCTTATATTGAACTGTAACTCTGAACAAAAATCTAAATACAACAATTTCGGTGTAAATGCCAGCTGAAAAGTACCTAGTGGTCAGGTTTCGGCCCCAGTTAAGAGCAGGACCACGGAGGCCATGGCCGAGAGAGACACTGGAGCTGGGCCGTGGAAGTGGAGTCAAAAGGACAGCCCGTTTAGGTGAAACACTGAGGTAAGTCTCCATTGGAAAATTGGCCATAAATAAAGTTGGTAAAGCCCTGTGAACTCACCAGGTCCTCGATGATCTCCAGCATGCGTTTCTTGGCTGCCTCCACGCAGTCTTTGGCTCCCTTCAGAGTGACCTTGTCGCTGTTGGCGCCGCTCCTGGGGAAGCTCACCATCACGCCTCCGTACTCATCAGCGATGTCCCTCAGCACCTGCCCACGGCGAGCCACAAAGTACCGGTGGTGCTTGGGATCCACATTCATTACATCCTCCACCACGTTATCCTGAGCGACGACAAGCAAGCACGGGGTTTAATATTCAAAATGTGTCAAACAAAAACAGTGAGTGTATAATCTAAAAAGTTTGGGGTCAGTGTCAAAATGACAGTTTCCTTACACGCTAAAAAATGACTAAAATACACAGGAGAGTTTGATTCTGCTGTAAACATAGGTACGTAACATCAATACAAAACAATGCTGTCAGGAGAATCTTTTGATGGCGTCAGTTTATTAAACATCTGTCATCTCGAAATGTCCAAAAAAGATCTTTAAAACGGCCCCCCATGGTCATCACCTTGAGAGAAGAATGGCACATCACCACCAGAGGTGAGAGGACCAGAATTATCATCTTGAGAGGTGAAAAAAAATCATCAAATTTCACCTCTGAAGGTGTCTGAGTTAAGCTCTCCAGTTTTCCATAATCAAATCAAACAAAATATATTGATAAAAAATAAATAAAATAAAAAGTCTTTACCAAGCTCTTGATGAGTTCCTCCAGTTCCCTCTGGGCCTCTCTGACTGCCTCCTCTGTCCCAACCACGGTGATCAGCTCCTGGTCCTCGTCTTCAGGTGTCGGGAAGATAATCCTAGCGCCAGTACTGTCGCGTACTTTACGAATGTTACCGCCTCCTTTACCAATCAGAAACTTGTGGTACTCTGGCTTGGCCTTCAGCTCAGCCGTGTGACTCTTGGTTTGCTGAGAGAGAGAGAAAGACAGAAAGAAAGACAGAGACAGAGACAGAGACAGAGACAGAGACAGAGACAGAGACAGAGACAGAGACAGAGACAGAGAGAACATTTTTTAGAATGTGCTGCAACATAATGGTGGAGGTGGTTAGTTCAGTTTACTTCTTTAAAAAAAAAGTGTACATGGACTACTGACGACCAGGTTTGGGATTAGGGTGACCACGTCCCAGATTGTACCGGGACAGTCTCGCATTTTGGCTCTTTATCCCCTACAAAACAATTATGTGCTGTATTTTACCAACAAATTAAAAAAAAAAATTTTTTTTTTTTTTTATCAAATAAATTGTCATCTCAGAGGTGTCGGTCTCAGAGGTGCAACTGTCCCAGAGTCCCTGTTAGAGGACTGATAATTATCATAAGGAAACACGAAGAAGAGACTGGCAGTAGGGTGAGTGAGGTAGTGTTTAGTGGTTTATGGTCATCCAACCACTAACACAGTTAGGAAGGTTGTTCAGGAAGGGTCCAGTATTGAGTTCTGTTGAGGTGGTGCAGAGTTCTGACCCGTTGTCTCTCTGGACCTCTGTGTCCAACTAAACAGACTACTGGTGGTTTGCGACCCCTTCACAGCCTGTGATTGGCTGACCAGGTCAGTCAATCACAGGCAGGGGAGTGTTCTAGAAGGGCCCCTGGCAACCCCCTCACAAAACCAGAGGTCCAAAACCAGGGGATGGTAGCCTCTGCTGGGCTGGAGAGTTTCTCTCTAAAGTTTGTGGCTGTGTGTCCCAGGGCCAGAGAGGGTTTTTAACAAGTCCATATGTCCCGTATTTCATTCAGACATTCCAACCGGTGTCGTACGCGGTCATGTTGTGCTTATGACCAGATATATCTTAAGGACGTGGTGCTAGTGATGTTGAACACTTTTCCAATCGTTGTTGAGATCTGATATTCTGGGCAGCGCAAGATGACACGTAGGCCAATGTCATAACGACAACCAATCACATTGGTCAAATTCCTTTTTTTTGGGTTCAATTCCAGCTGAACTTGGAGAGAACCGCTAACTACTTACAAAAAGTGCGCTTCAAACGAATAACTACCATAGTAAAGTAGGCCTAAGTAGCTGTCGCCTACTAGACAAAGGCGGCAGGGTAGCCTAGTGGTTAGAGCGTTGGACTAGTAACCGGAAGGTTGCAAGTTCAAACCCCCAAGCTGACAAGGTACAAATCTGTCGTTCTGCCCCTGAACAGGCAGTTAACCCACTGTTCCTAGGCCGTCATTGAAAATAAGAATTTGTTCTTAACTGACTTGCCTGGTTAAATAAAGGTAAAAAATAAAATTAAAATTAAAAAAGAGAAGGTCATTTCCCCACACTTGGTAGGCTCTCAATGCGCATTAGTTGCTCATTCAACATACTTGTGTCTCAACCCTGTTTAAAAAATAAAAAAAATCCTACCAGTTTTACATTCCTTGAGACCAACCAGAATTGTTACTGTGGCTAAATATTTCCAAATTTGTATAAAACAGCCAGTCTCTCATTTCTGCATCCCAAGAATTTTGCGCTTCAAAATGGTCCCATATTTGGGCATTTTAAAATGTGGTCACCCTAGTTGGGATGAATTCTATTTCAATTGCTTTTTAGTGAAGGAAATTTCAGTTTACTTCCTGAAACTAAACCCAACTCTCATGACAACCATAGCCAAAATGAACAAAGAAAAACTAACCTGGTCCTCAACCTACTGATAAGTAAAAGCCTAAATAAGATAACAGGATCAAACCTTATCCTGGGCCAGAGAGAGCAGCTGTTTCTTCGCCTTCTCCACCTCCTCGGCAGGGCCCCTGATGGTGACCGTGTCGATGCCGGAGCCCTCGGTGGGGAAGTGGATATGGACGCCGCCACACTCTTCCATGATGGAGCGGACGAAACGGCCCTTCGAGCCAATCAGGGAGTTGTGCAGCTTTGAGGGGATGGACACCTCCATCTCTGTAATGTTTGCCTGGGTGGAAGGGACACAATCGTGGCAGATGAAGTTCACCGGGCACAGAATGGAAACATGGTTTCATAGGAGAGAGAAATTACAAACGTACGAACATTCTATCCTGATCGGCATTGACATGGAAGAACACAGGCCATCTTAGACGGCAAACATCCTGAGTAAAGCCAGTAAGTTACCAGTTCTTTCTGGATAGACAGGATACGGATTCTCGCGGCCTCACAGTTTTCCTTCTTGCCGGTGATGACGATCATCTCAGAGTTGCTGTTCTCGGCAGGCAGGTCAATCCTGGTGTTAGTTTCCTCACGAATCTGGAAGGAATTACTCTGTCAGGTAATACCATTCCCCCCCCCCCCCTTATTTTAAAAAGCCTGAAATTATGAAAGAACTGGTCCCCCAAACGAAGTTTAAATTCATAATCCCATTAAATGAGAATATACCTTCTTGATGTTGGCACCACCTTTCCCAATAATGTTCTTGTGGAATTGTTTGAAGATGGGAACTGACAGAAAGAAGCCATTCTCCACCTGAAAAAGACAAAATCAGATTTTTTTTATTTTACCTTTATTTAACTAGGCAAGTCAGTTAAGAACAAATTCTTATTTTCAATGACGGCCTAGGAACAGTGGGTTAACTGCATGTTCAGGGGCAGAAAGACAGATTTGTACCTTGTCAGCTCGGAGATTTGAACTTGCAACCTTCTGGTTGCTAGTCCAACACCAACCACTAGGCTACCCTGCCGCCCCCGTCATTTGAAAATAAGAATTTGTTCTTAACTGACTTGCCTAGTTAAATAAAGGTAAAATAAAATTTAAAAAATGAAGCGCTTTACCAGCACAATGTCTTGAAAGCCAAATGTACTTAACACAATAACACACTAACCTCATGCAATATAAAAAATTATTTTTCTATATATATAAATAAGTTAAACCTAGTTGTCACAGAGAGTCGATCATTTAGATGTTTTGTTTGATGATCTACATACCATGTCAGCAACCATCTTTGCCATGAACTTGCAGCATTTCTCCACCTCGTTTCTTGGACCACGCAACTGAACGATGTCACTCTTCGCTGCCGGGTCTGGGAAGTTGATGATGACCTGCAAATCGAAAACATTACTACTTTATGTACAGCTTGGAAAACCTTAAATATATACCTTTTCATAAAATATATATATATATACACACACACACCTTTTCATAAAAAATATATATACACACACCTTTTCATAAAAAATATATATACACCTTTTCATAAAAAATATATATTCATCCTAAACAAAATGAACATAGTTGTTTCCTGTAACTATACAGCAAAATGTTATAGTTGTATACACTGAAGCATTTTATAGCATTTACCAGAGCCATACATGTACAGCTAGTCTAAATATGTGGTTCTGACACACGATCGTCATGGCTTCTAAGGCTGCGTTTAAAATCAGGCCCGAATCTAAGCTCCACCCCCCTCCCTCCCACTAATTGGTCTTTTGAGCCATAAAGTAGAAATATATATTCTGCTCTGTTAATAATTGGGCCAACGAGCAGAATTGTGCTGCCTGTGTAAACACAGCCTCGCTGACTGAAGTCTCACTGAGCCGCGGTCTACGGCGTCGTCGGGTGCGTTGCCACGGCAACACGGTCTGTGACTCACCTCGGGGAACTTGTCGCGAACGTCCTTAATCTTCTCCCCTTTTTGGCCAATGATGGCTCTGTGAAAACGCTGTTCAATGATCAGGTCCTTTGTACGCTCGTTCTCCTGCGAGAGAGAGAGAGAGAGAGGAGACGAAAGGTTGAGGGACAACTCCCACGGGGACATTATGGTGACGAGAGAGAATCGTGACACTCACCATGCGCGACGCTAGCTCAAGCAGCTCCTTACTGGCTTCCTGAACCCCCTGGGGATCCCCCTCGATGCGGATCAGGTGGCTCTTCTCGTTGTCAGGGGGGATACGCACAGACACCTTGTGTAGATCTTTGATGCGGTTTACTGAACAGGGCAGGAGAATAAAGTTAACCACCGTTTAGTAATACGCTAAATATCTTAAAAATACATTTGTGTATCTTTGTATTTAAACATCTTTACTCGCCCCACTTCTCAAACCAACCCCTGCTTTGCTTAAAAATAATAAAATAAAACACAACTTACTGTTGGCACCACCCTTCCCAATCAGGTGTCTGTGGAATCTGGGGTCCACACTAATCTCCAAATAATCCATGCGGCTCACCTAGAAGGGGAAAGGAAATAATCATTCATTTGATGCCATGTTTAACTACCAAGTCCTAAAACCAAGGAAATCAGTGTGGTCTACACAGTCGGTCGTTGGGACAATGAAACAAACTAGGCCTAGACTCAGATTAAGCCTACTCTTTAACTACAAAGCCAAAGCTCAAGGGAGACTCTACATTGAATGCGCTTCAGCCCAGTAATCTAATAGGCTTAATCTGGGTTTTGGTAAATGGACGTCTGCTTGGAGTGGACGAGGCTAGCCTGGTCCGCCTGCTTGGAGTGGACGAGGCTAGCCTGGTGGGTCTGCATGGAGTGGACGAAGCTAGCCTGGTGGGTCTGCATGGAGTGGACGAGGCTAGCCTGGTGGGTCTGCATGGAGTGGACGAGGCTAGCCTGGTGGGTCTGCATGGCGTGGACGAGGCTAGCCTGGTGCGCCTGCATGGAGTGGACGAGGCTAGCCTGGTGCGCCTGCTTGGAGTGGACGAGGCTAGCCTGGTGCGCCTGCTTGGAGTGGACGAGGCTAGCCTGGTGCGCCTGCATTCGGACGGTCTTTACCAGGTCAGTGACGATGGCTTCCATCTGACTCTGCACCATCTGCATGTCTTTGGTGGGGCCTTCCAGGGTGATCTTATCCTCGCCCTCAGTGAACTCAATGTGCACCTGCAATACACAGAGAAAAACACCAAGTCAGACCGTGAGCTGCATCCCCCACCTGGAACAAACACGCGCGCCCCCCCACACACACACACACACACCTTGGGCATTTGCTGGGTAATCTTGGCCAGGTTCTGCCCCTTCTTGCCAATGATGAAGCGATGAAGCCAGGAAGGAGCTACGACTGAGGATACAGTATAGCTGTTGGCCTGGGAAACACACAAACAGGGTCACGTTTAGAAACCCGAGAACCCATTGAGGTCATGGGACATCCTCGTGGACCAGAGGCCCTGAAAAGGTGCTATATGGTTTACACGTTAGTCATTTAGCAAGTAGCCTTTTAGGAGAACTACTTACAAATCAGTACATTCAACTAAGGAAGGTCAAAAAAAAAAACACATTCACATTGCAAGTAAAACCTTAAATAATAATGCATCTACCTTGGACTAAACACCAGTGAATGCCAGGCCTAGGCCGTGTGAAAGGTGCTGCAGAGAGGTGTAATGTATATCTACCTTGGCCCCAACTTCAGTGAGACCTGTATAGTACGTACTGTGTAGTAGTGTTTCTGTTGCAATGTGTAACATATATACCTTGGCGTAAACTTCAGTGAGAGCCTGACCCAGCCGGTCTGGCTCCCCGCGCAAGATGACGGTCTCCGAGTTGCTGTCTGGGGGTGGGATCTCGACCGAGACGCCAGTTTTCTCCAGGATCTCTTGCAGGGTGTTTCCCTTGGGGCCGATCACGTACTTGTGCTGAGATTTCTTCACCTCTACCGCGATGGTGGTGGCATTTTTCTGCTGGGAGAAAAGGGTGAACGAAGCACTGGAAATTAGTGTAAAGATCAAGTGCAACTTGTAACATTTGACTGTTGCATATTCAAAATGTTATATTTGTATTGGTCCCAATTCGAATAAAATGTCAAGACCGAAAGAGAGACACAGTCTAAGACTACAGTCGTGCCACTGACACTAGTAGTAACCTTCACAAGACCTCAGATTACCGAGACAACTGAAGTCACTTCCTGGTACCCTGGGGCTACATGACAACATTGCATACATGTTAAAAACGCTGACACTCAATCATTCCTGTTTAGCACAATTTTAGCTAGCAGGACATAAACAGTTGAAGTCTGAAGTTTACATACATCTTAGCCAAATAGATTTAAACTGAGTTTCACAATTCCTGACATTTAATCCTAGTAAAAAGTCCCCGTCTTAGTCCAGTTAGGATCACCACTTTATTTTAAGAATGTGAAATGTCAGAATAGAGAATAATTTATTTCAGCTTTTATTTATTTTTACCACATTCCCAGTGGGTCAGAAGTTCACAGATACTCAATATTTGGTAGCATTGCCTATAAATTGTTTGACTTGGGTCAAACATTTCAGGTGGCCTTCCATAAAATTCTCACAATAAGTTAGGTGAATTTCAGCCCATTCCTCCTGACAGACTGGGCCTCATTGCGCACACGCCTTTTCAGTGCTTGGGGGTCATTGTCCATTTGGAAGACCCATTTGCGACCAAGCTTTAACTTCCTGACTGATGTCTTGAGATGTTGCTTCAATATATCCACATAAGAGATGGCGTCATGAGGAAGGAGAATTAGGTGAAGTGCACCCCCACAACATGATGCTGCCACCCCTGTGCTTCACGGTTGGGATGGTGCTCTTCGGTTTGAAAGCCTCCCCCTTTTTCCTCCAAACATAATGATGATCATTATGGCCAAACAGTTGTTTTTGTTTCAGACTAGAGGACATTTCTCCAAAAAGTACAACCTTTGTCCCCATGTGCAGTTGCAAACCGTAATCTGGATTTTTTTAATGGCGGTTTTGGAGCAGTGGCTTCTTCCTTGCTGAGCAGCGTTTCAGGTTATGTCGATATAGGACTCATTTTTACTGTGGATATAGATACTTTTGTACCCGTTTCCTCCATCTTCACAAGGTCCTTTGCTGTTGTTCTGGGATTGATTTGCACTTTTCACATCAAAGTACGTTCATCTCTAGGAGACAGAACGCGTCTCCTTCCTGAGCGGTATGACGGCTGCGTGGTTCCATGGTGTTTATAATTGCGTACTATTGTTTGTACAGATGAACGTGGTACCTTCAGGCGTTTTAAAATTGCTCCCAAGGATGAACCAGACACTCAATTGATGTCAATTAGCCTATCAGAAGCCATAAAATAATTTTCTGGAATTTTCCAAGCTGTTTAAAGGCACAG
Organism: Oncorhynchus masou masou; assembly: GCF_036934945.1. NCBI lineage: Eukaryota > Metazoa > Chordata > Actinopteri > Salmoniformes > Salmonidae > Oncorhynchus > Oncorhynchus masou. The sequence goes on from NC_088235.1 coordinate 112,667,912, forward strand.
TCAACTTAACGTATGTAAACTTCTGACCCACTGGAATTGTGATAGATTATTTCACTTATAATTCAATGTGTCTGTAAACAATTGTTGGAATAATGACTTGTGTCATGAACAAAGTAGATGCCCTCACCAACTTTCCAAAACTATAGTTTGTTAACAAGAGATGTGTGGAGTGGTTAAAAAAACGATTTAATGACTCCAACCTAAGTGTATGTAAACTAACTTCAACTGTACCTTCCCCTCCAATCACCTTCATCATAGCAATATTTGCCATAAAGCAGGTTCGAAAGGACCATAACATCTCTTTAAAATCAGGTTAAAGACGACAGAGCATAGACCTACACACCTTCCCCTCATAAATCTTCTTGATCATAGCCACAGCAAGGGCCACCTGCTCTTTCTCCCCAGTAATGACGATCTCCGTCTTATTGACGCTGGGTGGGGGGACGTTGATGCGGGCCCCCGTCTCCTGCATCATATCTGCCACCTGCTTGTTGTAGGCACCAGTGATGAAGGGATGGAACACCTTGTCGATGTTCACCCGCTCCACAGCACGCTTGTCCTGGAGGGGGGGCAGAGAGCAGACAGTCATCAGTTAGGTTGTCCAACACGTCGGACTGATATAACATTTCACAAACTGAACTGGCTCGCTTCCGAACCATGTTCATGGCAGTGTAATAACAGCGAGGCTAGCGTTAGTGCTTTAGGGGCATGTTCATTAAGTGGGGTGGTTACCATAAATGGCAGAAATTATAAAAAATATAAGTTTTAGATAAAAAAGGTAACAGATATGACCTGAAGTAGAAAAATGTTGTGCCGCAAAGAATTCCATAGTGAGTTAAAGGGGTCATTATGTGATAGTTAACTCAGCGAGTGGAGAGTAGTTCTAGACGATGACACTAGAGCGATCGCTAGGTAACCGATACGACACCAGGTTGGCTACCTGCTCGGCAGAGATGAGCAGAATCTCGTGCTTGGCCTTCTCCAGGCCCTCCTTGGTGCCAGAGATCTTGATATGGTTGCTGGGGTCATCTGGTCTTGGAATCTGGATCTTGGTGGCAGTCTTGAGCTCCAACTCCTGCAGCTTCTCCCCATTCTTGCCGATGACAAAGCGATGGTGTTCTTTGGGGATTGCCACAGTAGCTGAAGCCTGAAAAAAAAAAAAAGGAAAATGGGTTTATAAACATATGTTAATATTACCACAAAGGTAAATAAATAAAAGTAGTCAACTTAGATTAAATTTAGTAACCGTGCATGAATTCATACTGAAGTGGGATGACTCATTTCATTTTTATTTATTTAGCCACGATAGTCCACTCAGTAAGAATTGACACTTTTTTCCCACCAGGGAGTCCTGAGGTGGGGGCCTCAAAACCACACACTAATAGTACAACAATTGGGAAATCAAAAAGGATCAGTCTAAATGCATCTCTGATATACACTGTAACCTACATTGTTATAATGAACTCAACAGCCAAATAAAGGCTAAACGTGAACTCATCCCATCTATACAGACCTGAGTCTGCAGTCGGGACACAATCTCCTTGCGGGCTTTCATCACTGCGTCCAGTTTCCCAGACACCATGATGGACAGGCCCTGGTCTTTAGCCATGGAGAGTTCCAGGTGGGCTCCAGTCTTATGCATGATGTCCACACAGACCTTTGCCTGATCTCCTTCACCGAACTGGTTGATGTCCTTGTACTTGCGCTCTTCCAGAGGAACGTGGAAAACCTAGCGAGAGTCATAAGTTAGCAGAGAGCAAACATTACATGTTTGAATATACTTTTTTTTAAAGGTCTCCACACCCAGGTTTACCAAAGGCAGAAGGAAGAGTCATTCGCTACAACAAACATGGTGTCGTGTCCCAAATGGTATCCCTATTCCCTACATAGTGCACTACTTTAGACCACAGCTCTATGGGCTCTGGTCCAATAGTAGTGCACTATATGGAATTAGGGATACCATTTGCTACAACAGTTTCTTACTCCAATGCAACAAAGTGTTGAGTAAACGCTCCAGCTACCTGGGCGACGACAGAGGGGGTGTAGCTACCTGGGCGACGACAGAGGGGGTGTAGCTACCTGGGCGACGACAGAGGGGGTGTAGCTACCTGGGCGACGACAGAGGGGGTGTAGCTACCTGGGCGACGACAGAGGGGGTGTAGCTACCTGGGCGACGACAGAGGGGGTGTAGCTACCTGGGCGACGACAGAGGGGGTGTAGCTACCTGGGTGATGACAGAGGATTTGAGGGGCCGGATCTTGGAGGTCCAGGCATTGACTGGTTCCTGGGTCCCCTCAGGTGAAGCAGCCTTCTCAGGCAGCGGAGGGAAGGCATCCTTGTAGGCTGGGGCTTCCTCATCTCCAGCAGAACTAGACCCTGTGTCAGAACCATTAGAAACAAGCCAACATATATATATAAAAAAAAAATTACAAACTCACTGACTACGAGTGTCTGATAAATGACAGGTACATTATCAGTTAACACAACTCATGTCTTGTTGCTTTAGGTAGCATATTTGTTGAGATGGTCATTGATAACTGAAGGCCAGACTACTCTACCCAGAGGAACAAATAAAAACAAACTCACCACCTGCCTGCTCTGCAACGAGCCCAGAGCGGTGCTCGTTGAAGCTTTCCTGCGTAAGTACAGCGACTGAGCTCATGGTCGAAATCCCACGTTTACACGGAGTACGAGTGTGTCACTAGTAAAGGAAAAGAGGACATCGTTAAATCAGGGTTAAAAAAAATAAAACAAAATAGCCTGTATAGCGAAGACATGACAGACAAAAAAGGGTAAGATTATTAAAAACATTGATGTCTTTATAAGGCCTTGTCTCATGGCTAGAAAATACAATAAACCATGAAAACAAAATAAACCACTTATAGTTAAGGGTTAAATATATAGTAGAACAAAAAACACATTGATCAGCTTGAATGGACTTTGATGTTAGGCCCCACTGTCTTATCTACTGTTATCAAAAGAAGCCATGCCTTTCCAGGAGGGATAATCTATGTTCCAGCTATTACCTATTTCACACGTCAACACTTTCTTTGAAAGTCTTGACAAATAGCTTTAGTGCACAGATTAGGCAAATTTAGCATAACCAAGAGGACAAACTGAGTAGCAACATGTGCAGTAGCAACATGTGATGTTGACACACTACACACTGATCTCTGTTCAGTTCAGCATTTTCCACACTAAATGTTAAAGGGGGGGGGGGGGGCAGGGGTGAACCTAAAGGCCAGCTGATAGCGATATTAAATCTGGTGTGGATGGTTTCAATTTACCGTCCAAAACGCATTGTACGCAGCAAGCAACACAGCCAACGGACCGGTTTGTACCTTTAATAAAAAATAACATCTAAATAAATAAAATTCTCCATTCAGGTTGCAAAAGTGTCAATTTCCTCCTAAACTAGATTTAATGGCAAGAAGGAAAAATATTGGAAAACGTGTACTTTAACGTAACGCCATTTCCATGTTAGTGCCTAATGCTACTTCCTGATGTCGCGCCCTACGTTCAGCAAAAGGTAAACAGACTGCTGCAACCTGATTGGCTGACCGCGATACACAACATCCGGAACTAGCATTCCAAGGCATTAGCCACTTGATCACGGTGATGGAAAATTGTGTTTTACACAAAGAATGCATATTTCACTCCCCCTCTTTTTAAAGTCTAGTTAAGGAAAAAACTGACACCATTACAGCTTAACTGTAGAAAGTCCTATGTTTAAACCTGTCCACATGAGATATCAGTATATTGCCGACTGCATACAATTCATCTGGACAGTAAGATGGAAACTAATCAAAATTGACAGCTGCCTGCCTCTGGGCTAGGGGAGGGGAAGTGGATCCTGGATCTGTACCTAGGGTAAACTTCACCACTACCTACATGAACAAATTACCGCGACTAACCTGTACCCCCGCACATTGACTAGGTACCGGTAACCCCTGTATATAGCCTCTTATTTTATTGTGTTACTGTTCTTTTTACTATATTTCATAAATATTTTCTTAACACTTCATGAACTGCACTGTTGGTTTAAGTGCTTGTTAAGTAAGCATTTCACAGTAAGGTCTACACTTGTTGTATTCGGCCCTTGACAAATACATTGATTTGAACAACTGAGTTGAGTTGTTGGCCTAGGCCTTTCTAAGCTGGGTGAATGAGCTTTCCAAGGTTAAGAGGATTTCCCCACTGACCCGTTCAGTTCATCCACCCACTGGAGCTTCCCCTAGGTACAGATCTAGGATCAGCTTCCCCCGCCCCAGTCCTAACCAAGTAGATCAGACTGGACCCTTAGCACATGCGCTAGGTGTAGGGTGAAGTTGTCCCAAGACACTCCTCTTGGATCAGTTTTATACTTTCCCCACTAATGGTTAAGGTTTGGCAAAAAGGGGGGGGGTGACCCCATAGAACATTTACTAGGCTATTCCTCTGCAAACTGCAAAATAGTTTTGCTTCAAATGAATGAGAAGCAGTGTGGGGGGGGGGGGGGGGGGGACTTTATACCATCAAAATAGAATCAAACCAATCACAGAACATCTACTTGAATGGGAAGATCCAATCTAGTAATTGTATTTTGTACTGGCATGCAGCACAGTCAGTGGAGGTGGTGCCTGGGATCCTTAGCATGGCGTTAGTACAGCTGTTTTCACATGCTTTCCAGAGCAGCACCCTTTAAGGGGCCTCTTCCTTCTAGGCTAGGCATCTTTAAGGCTGAGCAGGCCGAATCAGTGGCGCGTTAGCACAGTGAACTACATACAGGCCAGCCCAGGAAAGCCATACTACTGGGGTCTCATTGGTTTAATTAACATGGAGCAAGATAAACAGCCTGGAAATGAAAAATGTAAAACATTGAAAAATTTCATAACGTAGACTACTGAAGTGTTTCAAGCCTTCTCTAGAAAGATTATTTGAGAATGTTATACAGTACCAGTCAAACGTTTGGACACGTATTCATTGAAGGGTTTCTTTATTTATTTTTTTACATTGTAGAATACAAAGCTACTAACTAACAAAGGGAATCATTTACACCCCCCCCCCCCCTTGTCTGGATGACAGCTAAGCACATTCAACCAGCTTCATGAGGAATGATTTTTCGGTCTTGAAGTTCAACATATGCTGAGCACTTCTTGGCTGCTTTTTCTTCACTCTGTGGCCCAGCTTATCCAAAACCATTTCAATTGGGTTGAGGTCAGGTGATTGTGGAGGCCAGGTCATCTGATGCAGCACTCCATCACTCTCCTTGGTCAAATAACTCTTATACAGCCTGGAGGTGTGTTTTGTGTCATTGTCCTGTTGAGAAAAAAAAAATGATAGTCCCACGAAGCGCAAACCAAATGGGATGGCGTATAGCTGCAGAATACTATGGTAGCCATGCTGGTTAAGCATGCCTTGAATTCTAAATAAAATACCAGTGTCACCAGCAAAGCACCCACACTTCCTCCTCCATGCTTCACGGTAGGAAACACATATGGAGATCATCCATTCACTGACTCTGCATCTCAAAGACACAGCGGTTGGAACCAAAAAGCTCATATTTGGACTGACCAAAGGATGTCCTTTGCTCATGTTTCTTGGCGCAAGCCAGTCTCTTCTTATAGGTGTCATTTAGTAGCGGTTTCTTTGCAGCAATTCAACCATGAAGGCCTGATTCACGCAGTCTCCTCAGAACAGTTGATATCTGTCTGTGAAGCATTTATTTGGGCTGCGATTTCTGAGGCTGGTAACTCTAAGGATCATATCTTCTGCAGCAGAGTTAATTCTGGGTCTTCCTTTCTTGTGGCGGTCCTCATGAGTCAGTTTCATAATGGCGCTTGGTTTTTGCGACTGCACTTGAAGAAACTTTCAAAGTTCTTGAGATTTTCCAGATTGACTGACCCCCATGTCTTAAAGTAATGATGGACTGTTGTTTCTCTTTGCTTATTTGAGCTGTTCTTGCCATAATATGGTCTTGGTCTTTTAACAAATAGGGATATCTTCTGTACACCACCCCTACCTTGTCACAACACAACTGATTGACACAAATGCATTATTAAGGAAAGAAATTCTACAAAGTAACTTAAGGTACACCTGTTAATTGAAATGTCATGAAGTTGGTTGAGAGAATGCCAGGAGTGTGCAAAGCTGTCAAGGCAAAGGGTGGCTACTTAAAATATATTTTGTTGTTAAACACTATTTTGGTCACTACATGATTCCATATGTGTTATTTCATAGTTTTGATATAATCACTATTTTTCTACAATGTAGAAAATAGTCAAAAGAAAACCCTGGAATTAGTAGGTGTGTTCACCTACTTGACTGGTACTGTATACACTGATTCAAAGTATTGCAATGAAATCCAGATCAATCTGACAAGCATCTGGTTTGTGATTGACCCAATAATATATAGCCTGCCACCCCCCCACCCCCTCCCCATCTAGTATTCAAAAAGTCATTTGTCAGCTTTTGATCTTTAATTACGAGCCAGTGGATGTGGCCAACAAGGCCAACGATTCCACTGCCTTCCATTTGAAAACTGCAGGTTAGAAGGGACTGCAGCATGGCTATAATTAAGAGCTTAGAGTAGTGTCACTTCTTACCAGCTAAATGGTCAGTTACCAGATAATCCGTCCTGTAAAGCTGCCTGTTCGTGTCAGCCTGCCAGCTTTTGCCTGAAAAGCACAATAAATAAATAAAACATACTGGTTTCACAACAGACAGTCAGGTGATAATCAATTCATTGAATGTCCAGTATTTTAAGTGGTATATTCAAATGTGAGGATTTATGGGGTGGTGGGGGGGGGGGGGTTAAACCAAGCTTTGACATCTAATTAATGGCTGGAGGGATCCCCTATAGAAGTAGCTAGCATACAAATCTGGGCCTACTTGCTTGAAGGTAAAATGTAGTTTAGAAATAGCTAAAAAAAATAATGTTGTTTGATATTAGACCATTGGGAAGTATTATATATACTACTAGACTTGGCCAGCTTTGTCATATTAGCCTAATGATATGTACGTTGATACCCATTCCAGTGAGGACCACAGACTCCATTAAATGTGGCCTTTAAAATCTAATGCTAAATTAGCCTTACTCATATAAACAGGCATTTATTGAACTTTCACCCTAGTTCGTCAACCGTGATAGATTTAACGTGGTGTTTTGCAGCTGAAAAGCTAAACAAGACATAGCTAGCTAACGTTAGCTAGCCCACTGGCCTACTTCTCTCCCTCATTCACAAGAGAGCAAAAGAATAGCTAGTTAGCTGGCTAGCGTTGAACCAAAAACAACAAAATACATAATTACCTAGCTAAAATCATGTGGAAAATCACGATGTGGAAAATTTGACAGACTATAACACGACAACAGATATATATATAAATAAGGTAGCTAGCTAACCGACCAAAGACATGTTATATAGATAAGCCAATATTCCCTGATTCCCACCACCACGGCTAGTAACTGCGTCGACAAATGGACGATTTAACATAAAACATATCTAAATAAAAAACGTTATTTGCGAAGTATAGTAAAAAATAAATGGCATTCCAGTAGAAAAAAAAAGAAAAAAAAGGTACATGTAAACGCCCTATTGCGTTTTGGGTTTGCGAGACATTACTTGTACTGAAAAACTTTGTGTCGTCGCATTAGTTTCCTCGGTAATAAAACTGGTATAAAACTTGGACCGTCCGCGGTAATGACACGTAGCTGCAGTGCTAAGCGGCTAACTAGCTCCGGAGGCTAACAACCAGTTTTACCAGTGAAACTCATTAAAAATGTAATAAAAATAAAAAACATGAAATCGAGAACAGTGTTTAGGTCTTACATTTTATTTCTTCTTTTTTTTTAATCTAAAAATAAAATGATAGCTACATATATTCTCCCATTTTAATACGGAAACGTTAGCATCCACAATAAAAGCTACACAAAGTCCACGTAGGCATTAAGGCAGCCGAACAAGGGCAGAAATGACATGGAGTCGACTCAGGCCAGAGCACATTTTTTTTTTTGACAGTGATAATATTTCACTGCGTCCTCGACAAAACTATCAGCCCCTCCAAATTGGCTAAATGTCGACGGTAATAATGAGCACGTCGTCTTTAATGTTCCTCGTACACGTTACATTGTGAAACAATTTCTTAGCTACTTACTCGTGTTTATGTTCTCGTCTGCCCTGGGTGGTGCAGAAGCTGTGCTGAAACTCCACTGGCGAGAAGGTGGAAGTGTAGGCCGAAGGAGGGCTATATACCTGCACCACCCTCCAATCCTATCCTCTAACGTCACGCCAAAGAGCCTCTGATTACAGATCACAGATTTGTCATACAGTGAGAAGAAAACAAATTGTATATTTTCATTGTAACACTTTCACTATGACTACATTTGATTATGATTTGATCGTGTGGTGTATATATCTGAAATTATATATATTTTTTAAATGCTACAGCTTGAGAAATCAAACACACATGATTAAACTCTTGACGAAAGATGACGTTTCATAAACCCCGAGTAGCTACAATTCAGGGTTTTTTTGGTCGCTATTTCTGATGCCGTAACTGTAGCCGAAAATGCGACGAGTGACTGTAACAAGTATTCTCAGCTGACATTTCATGTGTTTTGCAACATTGTAGCCAACGATGTGTCGTTTTAAACCAGTTGTTACATTGTTGTTGCACTGTCGCAGATAGTTAACCCCCAGTTCTCGGTCGATGATGTGGCTATAGGATTCATGAAGCACTCGATGACGCCTTTAGTATAATCAAATGTACACGTAGGCATTTTACTTTTTTTTACTTTACATATCTGTGCTTTAAAATGAATATCTATTTTTGATAGTCCAACTCATTCACATTTCCTTATAAATACGCCATTATAAGTGAAGGATAAATGAATGAATGACGAATAAACCTTTTGGACAGATACTTTCTGATAAATAAGTATTGACAATTATCGGCGCCTTAGCAATGGAGCAAGTGGGCTGCATCCCACTTCCAAAATAGGGATGCGAACGTGTGTTTTTGCACAACCACTTTTTTTACCAGAAAATTATGATCCATTTGGTAGCCATTTTCAATGACAGGTAATAATTTGAGCTAGTCTGTATTAAAATAGATATGTACATTTTATATACAGGGTTGAGTCGGTTACTTTCTAAATGTAATATCAAATCAAATCAAATTTTATTTGTCACATACACATGGTTAGCAGATGTTAATGCGAGTGTAGCGAAATGCTTGTGCTTCTAGTTCCGACAATGCAGTAATAACCAACAAGTAATCTAACTAACAATTCCTAAACTACTGTCTTATACACAGTGTAAGGGGATAAAGAATATGTACATAAGGATACATGAATGAGTGATGGTACAGAGCAGCATAGGCAAGATACAGTAGATGGTATCGAGTACAGTATATACATATGAGATGAGTATGTAAACAAAGTGGCATAGTTAAAGTGGCTAGTGATACATGTATTACATAAGGATGCAGTCGATGATATAGAGTACAGTATATACGTATGCATATGAGATGAATAATGTAGGGTAAGTAACATTATATAAGGTAGCATTGTTTAAAGTGGCTAGTGATATATTTACATCATTTCCCATCAATTCCCATTATTAAAGTGGCTGGAGTTGAGTCAGTGTCAGTGTGTTGGCAGCAGCCACTCAATGTTAGTGGTGGCTGTTTAACAGTCTGATGGCCTTGAGATAGAAGCTGTTTTTTTCAGTCTCTCGGTCCCAGCTTTGATGCACCTGTACTGACCTCGCCTTCTGGATGATAGCGGGGTGAACAGGCAGTGGCTCGGGTGGTTGATGTCCTTGATGATCTTTATGACCTTCCTGTAACATCGGGTGGTGTAGGTGTCCTGGAGGGCAGGTAGTTTGCCCCCGGTGATGCGTTGTGCAGACCTCACTACCCTCTGGAGAGCCTTACGGTTGAGGGCGGAGCAGTTGCCGTACCAGGCGGTGATACAGCCCGCCAGGATGCTCTCGATTGTGCATCTGTAGAAGTTTGTGAGTGCTTTTGGTGACAAGCCAAATTTCTTCAGCCTCCTGAGGTTGAAGAGGCGCTGCTGCGCCTTCTTCACGATGCTGTCTGTGTGAGTGGACCAATTCAGTTTGTCTGTGATGTGTATGCCGAGGAACTTAAAACTTGCTACTCTCTCCACTACTGTTCCATCGATGTGGATAGGGGGTGTTCCCTCTGCTGTTTCCTGAAGTCCACAATCATCTCCTTAGTTTTGTTGACGTTGAGTGTGAGGTTATTTTCCTGACACCACACTCCGAGGGCCCTCACCTCCTCCCTGTAGGCCGTCTCGTCGTTGTTGGTAATCAAGCCTACCACTGTTGTGTCGTCCGCAAACTTGATAATTGAGTTGGAGGCGTGCGTGGCCACGCAGTCGTGGGTGAACAGAGAGTACAGGAGAGGGCTCAGAACGCACCCTTGTGGGGCCCCAGTGTTGAGGATCAGCGGGGAGGAGATGTTGTTACCTAATCTGTTACTAGTTACCTGTTCAAGTAATCAGTAACACCATTTTTGGATTAACCAGACTCGGTAACGTAATCTGATTACATTCCGTTACTGTTAGATTACTTTCCCTTTAAGAGGCACTAGAAGAAGACATACATGTAGGTTACCAATTGAATGGCATCTATTTGCAGGATAAATCAATGTTAAAGTTTACATAGCTGGCCATATATGGATGTTAAATTGTACTTTATGGATTGGTTATGTAAGCTTCTTCTAACCAATGCTTTCTACTACATATAATAATACGCTTAAATTACAGTTGAAGTCGGAAGTTTACATACACCTTAGCCAAATATATTTAAACTCAGTTTTTCACAATTCCTGACATTTAATCATAGTTAAAAGTCCCTGTCTTAGTTCAGTTAGGATCACCACTTTATTTTAAGAATGTGAAATGACAGAATAATTGTAGAGAGAATTATTTATTTCACCTTTTATTTCTTTCATCACATTCCCAGTGGGTCAGAAGTTTATATACACTCAATTAGTATTTGGTAGCATTGCCTTTAAATTGTAACTTGGGTCAAATGTTTCAGGGTGCCTTCCAAAGATTCCCACAATACGTTTGGTGAATTTTAGCCCATTCCTCCTGACAAAGCTGGTGTAACTGAGTCAGGTTTGTAGGCCTCCTTGCTCGCACACGCTTTTTCAGTTCTGCCCACAAATCTTCTATAGGAATGAGGTCAGGGCTTTGTGATGACCACTCCAATACCTTGACTTTGTTGTCCTTAAGCCATTTTGCCACAAGTTTGGAAGTTTGCTTGGGGTCATTGTCCATTTGGAAGACCCATTTGCGACCAAGCTTTAACTTCCTGACTGATGTCTTGAGATGTTGCTTCAATATATACACATCATTTTCCTTCCTCATGATGCCATTTATTTTGTGAAGTGCACCAATCCCTCCTGCAGCAAAGCACCCCCACAACATGATGCTGCCAGCCCCGTGCTTCATGGTTGGGATGGTGTTCTTCGGCTTGCAAGCCTCCCCCTTTTTCCTCCAAACATAATGATGGTCATTATGGCCAAACAGTTCTATTTTTGTTTCATCAGACCAGACAACATTTCTCTACAAAGTACGATCTTTGTCCTCATGTGCAATTGCAAACCGTAGTCTGGCTTTGTTATGGCGGTTTTGGAGCAGTGGCTTCCTTGCTGAGTGGCCTTTCAGGTTATGTCGATATAGGACTCGTTTTACTGTGGATATAGATACTTTTGTACCTGTTTCCTCCATCATCTTCACAAGGTCCTTTGCTGTTGTTCTGGGATTTATTTGCACTTTTCACACCAAAGTACGTTCATCTCTAGGAGACAGAATGCATCTCCTTCCTGAGCGGTATGACGGCTGCGTGGTCCCATGGTGTTTATACTTGCGTACTATTGTTTGTACAGATGAACGTTGTACCTTCAGGCGTTTGGAAATTGTTCCCAATGATGAACAAGACTTGTGGAGATCTACAATTGTTTTTCTGAGGTCTTTGCTGATTTTGTTTGATTTTCCCATGATGTCAAGAAAAGAGGCACTGAGATTGAAGGTAGGCCTTGAAATACATCTACAGGAACACCTCCAACTGACTCAAATTATGTCAATTAGTCTATCAGAAGCTTTGAGCATGTTTCCATTGGTCTTATGGATTATTTTTATCAGCATGAATTAGATTGAGCAATAAAAGCCCCATTTGTATTCCATAGGCTTGGCTCTGCACGATGCAGCTGTTATTCCATAGGCTTGGCTCTGCACGATGCATCTGTTATTCAATAGGCTTGTCTCTGCACGATGCATCTGTTATTCAATAGGCTTGGCTCTGCACGATGCATCTGTTATTCAATAGGCTTGGCTCTGCACGATGCATCTGTTATTCAATAGGCTTGGCTCTGCACGATGCATCTGTTATTCCATAGGCTTGGCTCTGCACGATGCATCTGTTATTCAATAGGCTTGGCTCTGCACGATGCATCTGTTATTCCATAGGCTTGGCTCTGCACGATGCATCTGTTATTCAATAGGCTTGGCTCTGCACTATGCATCTGTTATTCAATAGGCTTGGCTCTGCACTATGCATCTGTTATTCCATAGGCTTGGCTCTGCACGATGCATCTGCTATTCAATAGGCTTGGCTCTGCATGATGCATCTGTTATTCAATAGGCTTGGCTCTGCACTATGCATCTGTTATTCAATAGGCTTGGCTCTGCACGATGCAGCTGTTATTCCATAGGCTTGGCCATTCCTCTTTGCATTAAATATGTATGCTGCCGAGACTAATTAATTAATAAAAAAAATGTTCATAGTGACAGAGCTTCAAACAATGGCACCAAAAAAAGTCAAGACCCCTGCTCCCAAGCTTTTACTTCTCAACCTTCAGACAGTCAGGCATCCATGTTTACAACTGACCTCAAGACCCTAATCCAGCCAAGGTTTAGAAAATCAATCAGAAAGAGGAGTTAGATCACATCACAGGTGACCGACCACTGACCACTATTTGCTCCTGATAGACTTCAAGATAACTATTGTCATTGGTATGTTGGGTTTATATTTAATCAACAGGGCACCGAGGGCAGAAAAGAGCACGAAAAGATAAAGTTAAATAGCCAAATTGATTGTTCACAGACATAAAGCCGATGCAAGGGCCTGTTTTACAAACAGTGGACCACATGGATGGACATTCATAAAATTCCTTTGCGGGCCCGACATGCTAGGCTACACGCCAGTAAACGGGGCCAACGCCAATGTCTTTTTGTTGGTGTCTAAATGGCAGGCCTACCACATAGGACATGGGCATTCCTAAAATTACATTTTTTATCGTGCCCAGGGAGGCAAAACAGCCAGGACCGGCCCTGCATTTATCATATCTTACATTTCCAAATCACTAATTCCAGTCAATCACCTATGTCTCATCATCAAGTCTGATTGAGTTGGTCATAGACAGGAGATCAGGGCCCCCCCTGATAACATATGGCACCCTGGAGGTCAGCCCCCCACAGATAGCATATGGACACATCATAATGTGTACAACTGCAGGAGATTAGCAGTAAAACATATAAATCTTCCCTCAGTCTCGTGGCTCTAGCTTTTTACGGGCCCCGAAGCGAGAGAGAAAAAAAATGTACGTTTTAAATTTCTACACATTTTGCCGTGGGGCGTAGAGAAAACGTAGCAATTTTATAACCAGTTTCATGCAATTCTACAAATGTTGCCATGGGGCAGAGAGAATGTTTTGCAGCGACCCCTTGGAATATGTTCTGGGATTTCTCCAAAGGCATTGAGGAGTACACCACATCAGTCATTGGCTTCGTCAATAAGTGCATTGACGACGTCATCCCCACAATGACCGTAAGTACATACCCTAACCAGAAGTCATGGATTACAGGCAACATCCGCACTGAGCTAATGGGTAGAGCTGCCGCTTTCAAAGAGTGGGACTCTAACCCGGAAGCTTATAAGAAATCCCGCTATGCCCTCTAACAAACCATCAAACAGGCAAAGCATCAATACAGGACTAAGATCGAATCGTACACCACCGGCTCTGACAATCGTCGGATGTGGCAGGGCTTGCAAACCATTACAGCCTCCAAAGGGAAGCACAGCCAAGAGCTGCCCAGTGACACAAGCCTACCAGACGAGCTAAACTACTTCTATGCTCACTTCGAGGCAAATAACACTGAAACATGCATGAGAGCACAAGCTGTTCTGGAAGACTGTTTGATCACGCTCTCCTCAGCCGATGTGAGTTAGACCTTGAAACAGGTCAACATTCACAAGGCCGCTGGGCCAGACAGATTACCAGGACGCGTACTGCGAGCATGAGCTGACCGAACGAGCAAGTGTCTTCACTGACATTTTCAACTTCTCCCAGACTCTGAGTCTGTAATACCAACATGTTTCAAGCAGACCACTATAGTACCTGTGCCCAAGAACACTAAGGTAACCTGCCTAAATGACTACCGACCCGTAGCACTCACATCTGTAGCTATGAAGTGCTTTGAAAGGCTGGTCATGGCTCACATCAACACCATTATCCCAGAAACCCTAGACCCACTCCAATTTGTATACCGCCCCAACAGAGCCACAGGTGATGCAATCTCTGGTATGGCAACTGCTCGGCGTCTGACCGCAAGGCACTATAGAGGGTAGTGCGAACGGCCCAGTACATCACTGAGGCCAAGCTTCCTGCCATCCAGGACCTCTATACAAGGTGGTGTCAGAGGAAGGCCGTATAAATTGTCAAAGACTCCAGTCACCCTAGTCAAAGATTGTTCTCTCTGCTACCACACGGCAAGCGGTACCAGACCCCCAAGTCTAGGTCCAAGATGCTTCTAACTTTTAAACATCTTCTACCCCCAAGCCATAAGTCTCCTGAACATCTAATGAAATGGCTACCCAGACTATTTGTATTGCCCCCCCCCCCCCCGCCCCCCCTTTTACACCAGTGCAACTCTCTGGCAGGGTCTACAGTCAATCACGGACTATAAGAAGAAACCCAGCTCAGTCACGGACCAGGATGTCTTGCTCCCAGGCAGACTAAATAACTTTTTTACCCGCTTTGAGGACAACACAGTGCCACTGACACGGCCTGCAACGGAAACATGCGGTCTCTCCTTCACTGCAGCCGAGGTGAGTAAAACATTTAAACGTGTTAACCCTCGCAAGGCTGCAGGCCCAGACGGCATCCCTAGCCGCGCCCTCAGAGCATGCGCAGACCAGCTGGCTGGTGTGTTTACGGACATATTCAATCAATCCCTATACCAGTCTGCTGTTCCCACATGCTTCAAGAGGGCCACCATTGTTCCTGTTCCCAAGAAAGCTAAGGTAACTGAGCTAAACGACTACCGCCCCGTAGCACTCACTTCCGTCATGAAGTGCTTTGAGAGACTAGTCAAGGACCATATCACCTCCACCCTACCTGACACCCTAGACCCACTCCAATTTGCTTACCGCCCAAATAGGTCCACAGACGACGCAATCTCAACCACACTGCACACTGCCCTAACCCATCTGGACAAGAGGAATACCTATGTGAGAATGCTGTTCATCGACTACAGCTCGGCATTTAACACCATAGTACCCTCCAAGCTCGTCATCAAACTCGAGACCCTGGGTCTCGACCCTGCCCTGTGCAACTGGGTACTGGACTTCCTGACGGGCCGCCCCCAGGTGGTGAGAGTAGGCAACAACATCTCCACCACTCTGATCCTCAACACTGGGGCCCTACAAGGGTGCGTTCTGAGCCCTCTCCTGTACTCCCTGTTCACCCACGACTGCATGGCCACGCACGCCTCCAACTCAATCATCAAGTTTGCGGACGACACAACAGTGGTAGGCTTGATTACCAACAACGACGAGACGGCCTACAGGGAGGAGGTGAGGGCCCTCGGAGTGTGGTGTCAGGACAATAACCTCACACTCAACGTCAACAAAACTAAGGAGATGATTGTGGACTTCAGGAAACAGCAGAGGGAACACCCCCCTATCCACATCGATGGAACAATAGTGGAGAGGGTAGTAAGTTTTAAGTTCCTCGGCATACACATCACAGACAAACTGAATTGGTCCACTCACACAGACAGCATCGTGAAGAAGGCGCAGCAGCGCCTCTTCAACCTCAGGAGGCTGAAGAAATTCGGCTTGTCACCAAAAGCACTCACAAACTTCTACAGATGCACAATCTAGAGCATCCTTGCGGGCTGTATCACCGCCTGGTACGGCAACTGCTCCGCCCACAACCGTAAGGCTCTCCAGAGGGTAGTGAGGTCTGCACAACGTATCACCGGGGGCAAACTACCTGCCCTCCAGGACACCTACACCACCCGATGTTACAGGAAGGCCATAAAGATCATCAAGGACAACACCCACCCGAGCCACTGCCTGTTCACCCCGCTATCATCCAGAAGGCGAGGTCAGTACAGGTGCATCAAAGCTGGGACCGAGAGACCGAAAAACAGCTTCTATCTCAAGGCCATCAGACTGTTAAACAGCAACCACTAACATTGAGTGGCTGCTGCCAACACACTGACTCAACTCCAGCCACTTCAATAATGGGAATTAATGGGAAAGGATGTAAAATATGTCACGAGCCACTTTAAACAATGCTACCTAATATAATGTTTACATACCCTACATTATTCATCTCATATGTATACGTATATACTGTACTCTATCATCTACTGCATCCTTATGTAATACATGCATCACTAGCCACTTTAACTATGCCACTTTGTTTACATACTCATCTCATATGTATATACTGTACTCGATACCATCTACTGTATCTTGCCTATGCTGCTCTGCACCATCACTCATTCATATCTTTATGTACATATTCTTTATCCCCTTACACTGTGTATAAGAAATGAGTTTTGGAATTGTTAGTTTGTTATGTACTTGAGTGAAGACCCAAAAGCGGTTTTAACAGAAAACAGAGTTCTTTAATGAAAAACAGGAATGGCATAAATCCTCTTCCAACGTTGTCAATGGAACAAAAAGAACGTTAGTATAGTGCAGGATGCACCTGCCAGGCAGACTCCGACAGGATAGGACAAGGTGGAAGCAAACGAGACGACAGCTTGCTTCTGGCATCAAAAACACAAACAAGAATCAGACACTGAAAGTAGCAGGAACAGAGAGAGAAATAGAGACCTAATCAGAGGGGGAAGAGAGAACAGGTGGGAAAGAGTGAATGAGCTAGTTAGGGGAGATGTAGAACAGCTGAAGAATGAGAGACAGAGAAGGTAACCTAAAAAGACCAGCAGAGAGAGACAGAGTGAAGAGAAAGGACAGGAACAGACATAACAAGACATGACATAGTTAGATTACTTGTTGGTTATTACTGCATTGTCGGAACTGGAAGCACAAGCATTTCGCTACACTCGCATTAACATCTGCTAACCATGTGTATGTGACAAATAAAATTTGATTTGATTTATATAGTCTCGCTGTTGTTATTTTACTGCTGTTCTTTAATTACTTGTTACTTTTAATTCTTATTCTTATCCGTATTTTTTTTAAACTGCATTGTTGGTTAGGGGCTCATAAGTAAGGATTTCACTGTAAGGACTACACCTGTTGTATTCGGCACATGTGACTAATAGCATTTGATTTGTTTTGATTTGGAAGGATTTGTATACAGTACCAGACAAAAGTTTGGACCTATTCGTTCAAGGGTTTTTCTTTAGTTTGACTATTTAGACATCAGAACTATGAAATAACACATATGGAATCATATTTTAAACAAACAAAAATTGTTAACCAAATCAAAATATATTGATGACAGCTTTGCACACTCTTGGCATTCTCTCAACCAGCTTCATGAGGTAGTCACCTGGAATGCATTTCAATTAACAGGTGTGCCTTGTTAAAAGTTCATTTGTGGAATTTCCTTCCTTCTTAATGCGTTTGAGCCAATCAGTTGTGTTGTGACAAGGTAGGGGTGGTATACAGAAGACAGCCCTATTTGGTAAAAGACCAAGTCCATATTATGGAAAGAACAGTTCAAATAATCAAAGAGAAACAACAGTCCATCATTACTTTAAGACATGAAAGTCAGTCAATGCGGAAAATGCATAGAACTGTGAGCGTTTCTTCAAGTGCAGTCGCAAAAATCATCAAGCGCTATGATGAAACTAGCTCTCGTGAGGACCGCCACAGGAAAGAAAGACCCAGAGTTACCTCTGTTGCAGAGGATAAGTTCAAGTAACAGACACATCTCAACATCAACTGTTCTGAGAAGACTTAGTGAAACAGGCCGAATTGCTGCAAATAAACCACTACTTTAGGACACCAATAAGAAGAGACTTACTTGGGCCAAAAAAACACGAGCAATGGACATTGGACCAGTGGAAATCTGTCCTTTGGTCGTATGAGTCCATATTTGAGATTTTTGGTTCAAACCACGTCTTTGTAAGACAGAGTAACCATCCCATCTGATTTGCTCTTAGTGGGACTATCATTTGTTTTTCAACAGGACAATGACCCAAAACACACCTGCAGGCTGTGTAAGGGCTATTTGACCAAGAAGGAGAGTGATGATGCTGCATCAGATGACCTGACCGCCACAATCACCCGACCTCAACTCAATTGAGATGGTTTGGGATGAGTTGGACCACAGAGTGAAGGAAAAGCAGCCAACAAGTGTTCAGCATATGTGGGAACTCCTTCAAGACTGCTGTAAAAGCATTCCAGGTGAACATGGTTGAGAGAATGCCAAGAATGTGCAAAGCTGTCATCAAGGCAAAAGGGAGGCAACTTTGAAGAATCTCAAATATATTTGGATTTGTTTAACACTTTTTTGGTTACTACATGATTCCATATGTGTTATTTCATAGTTTTGATGTCTTCACTATTATTATACAATGTAGAAAAAAATAAAGAAATACCCTTGAGTGAGTAGGTGTGTCCAAACCATTTTTTCAACAACCATTGTCAGTCTAGTTAGTTGGTCATCTACCTGTTACTAGCTATACATGTAGTTATATGTCTGTCATAATGAGCTATCTCGCTATAAGTTAACCCTGACCAATCAAATGGATAGGTGTAAGCCATTATAGTCATCCAACTGATCTTAACTAGGTGTCTTTACTAGACAGACAGTCAGAGAGAGAGAGAGAGAGAGAGGGGAGAGAGAGAGGGGACAGAGAGAGGGGGAGAGAGAGGGGGAGAGAGGAGGGGAGAGAGAGGGGGGAGAGAGAGGGAACAGAGAGAGGGAACAGAGAGAGGGAACAGAGAGAGGGAACAGAGAGAGGGAACAGAGAGAGGGGATAGAGAGAGGGGATAGAGAGAGGGGATAGAGAGAGGGGATAGAGAGAGGGGATAGAGAGAGGGGATAGAGAGAGGGGATAGAGAGAGGGGATAGAGAGAGGGGGAGATAGAGGGGGAGAGAGAGGGGATAGAGAGAGGGGATAGAGAGAGGGGGACAGAGAGAGGGGGACAGAGAGAGGGGGAGAGAGAGGGGGAGAGAGGGGGGAGAGAGGGGGGAGGAGAGGGGATAGAGAGGGGGGGGAGAGGTGGGAGAGAGAGGGGATAGAGAGAGGTGGGAGAGAGGGGGGAAAGGGGACGAGAGAGAGGGGATAGAGAGAGAGGGGGGAGAGAGGGGGGGAGAGAGAGGGGACGAGAGAGAGGAGACGAGAGAGGGGCAGAGAGAGGGGACTGACAGAGGGGGGGAGAGATGGGGTAGAGAGGGGGAGAGAGAGGGGGTGGAGAGAGAGGGGGAGAGAGAGGGGACAGAGAGAGGGGGGGAGAGAGGGGGGACCGACAGAGGGGGGAGAGACGGGGTAGAGAGGGGGAGAGAGAGGGGACAGAGAGAGGGGGTGGAGAGAGAGGAAGAAAGTAAGAAAAATGGCAGTGCACATTTACTTAGACTTGAGTATTTCAACAACTCTTCTCTTCCAACTTGTTAGGCAATCACAGGGGAAGGATGGCCAGCCACACAGGAGGGTGATTTTCACTACGGAGTAGGAGGCCGTGCTGATGGAGATGCATGCTGGCCATTTCGGAGTGAAGCCGTATCCCTGGCAAAATAAACCTACGCAACCTACGCATTGACTGTCATATCAGAGAGCACACAATGTTTCAATGTGCCACGTTGTGCCTCAAGATCAGTACCGCTCTAGTCTGCCAGAAGTTTGAGAGGGTGTAGACTGTGGCGCCGGAGTTGATGCCCATCAGTTGTTTCACCGTGGCACATGATTGGCCAACCCATCAGTTGTTTCACCGTGGCACATGATTGGTCAACCCATTAGTTTTCTCACCATGGCACATGATCGGTAAGTGGCACAAGTCACATTTTACCAAGTTGTTTTGTAATGGCTGCTTTTATTTGACCACAACAGAGTTCAATATTATATTGTGTTTGTGTGTCAGTATCCTTACACATATGAAAATCTGCATACTGTATGACGACACCTGGAGGGGGGGTGGAGACAATCATAAAGACAGGTGAAACAGATCATGGTGTGACAATAGGACACAGATAGTGAGTGAGAATAAAGTCAACTTCTCAATAACACTTTAAATGTTTGGGGTGGACCTCATCGTACTCTTCACTACATCCAGGATTGGCAACAGCTGGTGTCTGACGGTCACCGATCACTTTACCAAGTGGGTTGAGGCAATACCCATTAAGGTCAGTAAAGGAAGAGAACGTGCTTAACTCTCAATTCCCTTCTGTAACCCATTAAAAAGGGTGGTAGGAACCAAACCGATTTTCTTGTTTTGTATGATATACATCAAGGATGAAACTGGCGAGGCCACCTCCAAGGCGATGATGGACATTTTCAAAACCCACGGTTCTCCTGAGGTCATCTCGAATCACCGAAGTCGTGAACTCTGAAACAGCGGATGTTATAAGTTATATTCTGTTACCAATGGTTTGTTGTAGTTTTTTTTTTTTTACAATTCGTTTTTGTTTTCCATGGTACATAAGACATATTTCAATATCTTACATCGTCAATAGATATTTCTTTCCTACCCCCTCCTCCAGGTTTGGATGAATGGACCAACCAGACACTCAAGACCCTAAACGTAAACGCTTTCCTTGTCACGATTTTCTATAGGTGAAAGAGAGTCAGACCAAAATGCGGCGTGGTTATTACGATCCATGTTTATTGAAACAAAAGTAAACACGAATCAAATACAAAACAAACAAACGTAGCAAGAAAACCGAAACAGCCTAATACTGGTGCAAACTAGCACACGACAGACATAAGGACAGGAACAGGAACAATCACCCACAAAACCCAACACCAAACAGGCTACCTAAATATGGTTCCCAATCAGAGACAATGACTAACACCTGCCTCTGATTGAGAACCATATCAGGCCAAACACAGAAACAGACAAACCAGACACACAACATAGAATGCCCACTCAGATCACACCCTGACCAAACAAAACATAGAAACATACAAAGCAAACTATGGTCAGGGTGTGACATTCCTCCTCTTCGTCTGAAGAGGAGAGGCGAGAAGGATCGGAGGACCAATATGCGGCGTGGTAAGTGTCCATGGTTCTTTTAACAAGAAATACTTAACATGAACACAACAGATACAAAAACAATAAACGTGAAACGAACAAAAACCAAAACAGTACCGTGTGGTGAAAAACACGGAAACAAACAGTGAAACCCTGA
Organism: Oncorhynchus masou masou; assembly: GCF_036934945.1. Classification (NCBI taxonomy): domain Eukaryota; kingdom Metazoa; phylum Chordata; class Actinopteri; order Salmoniformes; family Salmonidae; genus Oncorhynchus; species Oncorhynchus masou. The sequence continues at coordinate 112,689,542 of NC_088235.1, forward strand.
CTGGTGCAACAAGCACAGAGACAGGAACAATCACCCACAAACACACAGTGAAACCCAGGCTACCTAAGTATGATTCTCAATCAGAGACAACTAATGACACCTGCCTCTGTTTGAGAACCATACGAGGCCGAAACAGAGAAATCCCAAAATCATAGAAAAACAAACAGACTGCCCACCCCAACTCACGCCCTGACCATACTAAATAACGACAAAACAAAGGAAATAAAGGTCAGAACGTGACACCCTCAAGACTGCCCTTGATGGGTTCCAGGAACGGTCCACACAACAGCAGCATCCAGGCCTCCACTGAGTACTCGTCCTATCGCCGAGTACTCGTCCTACCGCCTGCTGTACGGACGTGAGACCTGCAGATGTTGACTGACGGTCAACACTGCAAAGAAAAAGCCATATCTCAGACTGGCCAATAAAAATAAAATAAAAGATTTTAAGATGGGCTAAAAAACACAGACACTGGAGGCAGAAGAACACTGCCTAGAAGGCTCCGGGAGGCTGACCTTGTGATCTGTAAGGTAAGTTTAATGTTTAAAGCAGATTTCCACTTTTCTTTGCTATTTTCCGAAACGTAGCAATGCTTAAGCCATGGATTTCATGTTGAAATGTTAATTAACAAGGTACCCAAAAAGTAGTTTGAAGTGATATTTCCATATTATTATCTTATCAAAAGAATGTCACCGAAATCAGCTTTGTTTGCATAGCGGGGATGAAAAGAACATAATTTAGGCTGTAATGATCTCCATAGTTCAACGTATTTCGGTTATCACACTGTTGATATAGCAACAGACGTTGACCAATCATGTGCCACGGTGAAACAACTGATGGGTTGACCAATCATGTGCCACAGTGAAACAACTGATAGGTTGACCAATCATGTGTCACGGTGAAACAACTGATGGGTTGACCAATCATGTGCCACGGTGAAACAACTGATGGGTTGACCAATCATGTGCCACGGTGAAACAACTGATGGGCATCAACTCCGGCGCCACAGTCTTCACCCTCTCAAACTTCTGGCAGACAAGAGAGGTACTGACCATGAGGCACAACGTGGCACATTGAAACATTGTGTGCTCTCTGATATGACAGTCAATGTCAGATATAATAGAATGTGATTAATAAACAAAAGGTTATTTCACTTGCCCAGCTGTCCACATCCTTGACAATCCCACTCCAGAAGAAGCGTAGGTTTATTTTGCCAGGGATACGGCTTCACTCCGAAATGGCCAGCATGCATCTCCATCAGCACGGCCTCCTACTCCGTAGTGAAAATCACCCTCCTGTAAGGCTGGCCATCCTTCCCCTGTGATTGCCTAACAAGTTGGAAGAGAAGAGTTGTTGAAATACTCAAGTCTAAGTAAATGTGCACTGCTATTTTTCTTACTTTCTTCCTCTCTCTCCCCCTCTCTCTCTACCCCTGTCTCTGTCCCCTCTCTCTCCCCCTCTCTCCCCCCTCTGTCGGTCCCCTCTCTCTGCCCCCCTCTCTCTGTCCCCTCTCTACCCCCTCTCCCCCCCCTCTGTCGGTCCCCTCTCTCTGCCCCTCTCTCTCCCCCCTCTCTCTCGTCCCCTCTCTCTCGTCCCCTCTCTCTATCCCCTCTCTCTCCCCCTTCTCTCCCCCCTCTCTCGTCCCACTTTTGGGCAGCAGGAAATTATTTGGCATGACAGGCCCCCTGGAGGTAGGTGCCCCGGGGCCCCAGATGAGGTGATCCGGCACTGGTCATAGACATGCTGTGCTTGAATTGGGCCATCCTGGTACACACGGGTACCGAGTGCCAGGCAGCTCCTAAAAAGTTTGACTGCTTGGTTACCAGCACCTGGCTTAAAAAAAATATGACCAGCACTCAAAATGAAAAATATTTCAGTAGCGTCGACATCATATAGGAGGATATGTTACTTTACCGCCTCATCAAAACAAGATCAAGTTATTTGCAGGTCGAAACAACACCAGTTCAGCTGAATTTAATAGAGGTCAAAACAACACCAGTTCAGCTGAATTTAATAGAGGTCGAAACAACACCAGTTCAGCTGAATTTTCTTGCAGCTCAGTTTCCCTGTAAAAACAAAAGGGAAGTGCCAGGATGCGGATCTAGTATCTAGTCCACCCTGTCTTACTCATTATGATCTAAAAGGCAAAACTGATCCTAGAGCAGCTGTCACACACGGATCTGTTTTTACCTGTCTTTGTGCTAGACCCCCCCCTCCCACCAGGTGTCTCCCATCTCCCCCTGCTATCCCCTGTGTATTTACATATTGTAACGGTTTTCTATTTGCGAAGGAGAGTCGGACCAAAATGCGGCAAGGCTACTGAGATTCATGTTTAATGAAAAAACACAAACACTACAAAACAATAAACTTAACCAAAACCGAAACAGCCAAATACTGGTGCAAACTAGCACACGACGGACATAAGGACAGGAAAAGGGACAAAAGGACAATCACCCACGAAACACTCAAAGAATATGGCTGCCTAAATATGGTTCCCAATCAGAGACAACGATAAACACCTGCCTCTGATTGAGAACCACTTCAGACAGCCATAGATTCACCAAGAACACCCCACTAAGCTACCATCCCAGTACATGTGAAAAAACCCCTAGACAAAACACACCACATACAAAAACCCATGCCACACCCTACCAAATAGATAAAGAAAACACAAAATACTAAGACCAGGTCGTGACACATATACCTGCGTTTTCTGTTTGTCTGTGCCGATTCGTCCCGTCAAGTTCTACCAGCATGTTTCCTGCACTCTAATTTTTGGTTTTCCTAGTCTTCCCAGTTCTGCCCTTTCTGCCTGTCCTGACCCTGATCAGGCCTGCCGTCTTGTACCTGCCTGAATCTGATTTGGATTTACGACTCTTTACCTTCTTTGACGTACCTTTTAACCTGCCCTTTGTACTATAATAAACTCTGAGACTCGTACTATCCGCCTCCCGTGTCTGCATCTGGGTCTTAGCCTGAGCCAGGTCAGGTCAGAGGTCAACCCGCCCTGTGCAATTGGGTCCTGGACTTGACGGGCCGCCCCCCATGGTCGTGAAGGTAGGAAACAACATCTCCACTTCGCTGATCCTCAGCACTGGAGCTCCAATAGGGTGTGTGTTCAGCCCTCTCCTGTACTCCCTGTTCACCAATGACTGCGTGGCCGTGCTCGCCTCCAACTCAATCATCAAGTTAGCAGACGACACAACAGTAGTAGGCTTGATCACCAACAATGACGAGGCAGCCTACAGGGAGGAGGTGAGGGCCCTCGGAGTGTGGTGTCAGTAATATAACCTCTCACTTAACGTCAACAAAATATAGGAGTTGATCGTGGGCTTCAGGAAACAGTAGATGGAGCACCCCCCCCCCTATCCATATTGACGGGACAGCAGTGGAGAAGGTGGAAAGATTCAAGTTCCTCTGCGTACACATCACGGAAAAACTGAAATGTCCACCCACAACCTCAGGAGGTTGAAGAAATTTGTCTTGTCATCTAAAACCCTCACAAACTTTTACAGATGCACAGTTGAAAGCATCCTGTCGGGCCTGGTACGGCAACTGCTCCGCCCACAACCGTAAGGCTCTCCAGAGGGTAGTGTGGTCTGCACAACGGATCACCGGGGGCAAACTACCTGCCCTCCAGGACACCTGCAGCATACGATGTCACAGAAAGGCCAAAAAGATCATCAAGGACAACAACCACCCAAGCCACTTCCTGTTCACACCGCTATCATCCAGAAGGCGAGGTCAGGACAGGTGCATCAAAGCTGGGACCGAGAGACTGAAAAACAGCTTCTATCTCAAGGCCATCAGACTGTTAAACAGCCATCACTAACATGGAGAGGCTGCTGCCAACATATAGACTTGAAATCAATGGCCACTTTAATAAACGGATCACGAGCCACTTTAATAATGTTTACATATCTTACATTACTCATCTCATATGTATATACTGTATTTTATACCATCTATTGCATCTTGCCTATGTCGCTCTGTCTTCGCTCATCCATATACTTATATGTACATATTCTCATTCACCCCTTTAGATTTGTGTGTATTAGGTCATTGTGGTGGAATTGTTAGATTACATGTTAGATATTACTGCACTGTTGGAACTAGAAGCACAAGCATTTCGCTACACTCGCATTAACATCTGCTAACCACGTGTATGTGACCAAAAAAATTAGATTTGAGGCTCTCTGTGGAGACACAGGCCTCTCCTGGGTGATTTCCTGCCCCGTGTGTCCTCTCATGCCTTTCTTACTCTCTAAAACCAAACCCTAGGCCGTTAAGCCAGAGCATTTTAAAAATGGTGGGAGGCAAGGCGGATGTCTGGATAGATTGTGCCTCTGTAGCTTGGATGTCTGGATGAGAGCCAGCTCGACAGGTAGAGACTAGTCTCCCTCATACTCCATATTCCCATAACTTTTACAGTTAACCCCCCCCCCCCTTTAAGTATCTGTGGCAGACAGTGGCTGATTCAGGTTCACAAAGAGAGAGACTATATGGGCCTGTGCTGATGCACTATGTTATGTCTGATAGACTGACGTTTCATTGTGCTAAACTCAGGGAAAGAGATAGCAACGTACTGTGAGACATACAGCTCCGGAGAACACCGCGGATTTGGACGGTCAGAACTGAGGTGAGTTTGGGAACCCTGCGGGCTGCTGTTTTTAATACCGAGGAATACTGAGCCACGCATCAGACAATTTACCCCCTCAGAGTCCTCAGTCAAGAATCAGCATTAATTGATAGCTATAGATATGATATGAATTCAGGTGCAATAGGGTGTACAATAAATAAAGCTATATCTTTAATTCTATCGCAAAATGTGTTCTGGCTGTATTTAGTCAACAGTAGTTACGGTTGAGAACTCAGCAGTAATGTTGTTGTTGTTTTTGTTGTAGCTTATTTTCCAAAGAGGCTACTGTTATTTTTAGTCAAATGTTTAGATCAAAGGACACACATGAAAACATGCACTTTCCCTGCCTATCTTATCTCCTGTGCTACTTCTTTAGTGAGCGTATAAACAGATGCATCCACTGGGTCCATGGACTTACGATTACTATCCTGTCTATGTGGTAGGGAGTAAACAGAGCTTTGTGTATTACTATGCTAATATCCTGTCTATGTGGTAGGGGGTAAACAGGGCTTTGTGTATTACTATGCTAATATCCTGTCTATGTGGTAGGGAGTAAACAGAGCTTTGTGTATTACTATGCTAATATCCTGTCTATGTGGTAGGGAGTAAACAGAGCTTTGTGTATTACTATGCTAATATCCTGTCTATGTGGTAGGGGGTAAACAGGGCTTTGTGTATTACTATGCTAATATCCTGTCTATGTGGTAGGGGGTAAACAGGGCTTTGTGTATTACTGTGCTAATATCCTGTCTATGTGGTAGGGGGTAAACAGGGCTTTGTGTATTACTATGCTAATATCCTGTCTATGTGGTATGGGGTAAACAGGGCTTTGTGTATTACTATGTCAATACAGTAGTCATTGGACTGGTTCTTGGCGCAGTAATTGTCTAATTCTGTAGCAGTGTTTTTAGATACTGACAAAGCTACTGAACGTTTACTTTCATTCACAATCTGGTATCGGTGTTGTATGGTATGACTCCAGTCCCAAGTACATACGCTAAGTACAGACGCTAAGTACAGACGCTAAGTTCAGACACTAAGTTCAGACACTAAATTCAGACACTAAGTTCAGATACTTAGTTCAGACACATCCCAATGGTCTAGTTTAGATTTACATTAGATTGAGTTGTAAACTAACGTTTAATTCAACGTGAAATCAAGGTTAAAAGTTCAAAGTTGGGTGAAAAAAAAGACAAAATGGCCTTAGGTTGATGACTTTACATTGACTACTTTACGTTGACAACTTTACATTGACAACTTTACATTGACTACTTTACGTTGACAACTTTACATTGACAACTTTACGCTGACAACTTTACGTTGACAACTTTACGTTGATGACTTTACGTTAACGACTTTACATTGATGACTTTACGTTGATGACTTTACATTGATGACTTTACGTTGATTACTTTACGTTGATTACTTTACGTTGATGACTTTGCGTTGATTACTTTACATTGATTACTTTACGTTGATGACTTTACGTTGATTACTTTACACTGACGACTTTACGTTGACGACTTTACGTTGACGACTTTACGTTGATGACTTTACGTTAACGACTTTACGTTGATGACTTTACGTTGATGACTTTACGTTGATTACTTTACATTGATGACTTTACATTGATGACTTTACGTTGATTACTTTACGCTGACGACTTTACGTTGACGACTTTACGTTGACGACTTTACGTTGACGACTTTACGTTGACGACTTTACGTTGATGACTTTACATTGATGACATTACATTGATGACTTTACGTTGATTACTTTACATTGACGACTTTACGTTGACGACTTTACGTTGACGACTTTACGTTGACGACTTTACGTTGACGACTTTACGTTGACGACTTTACATTGATGACTTTACGTTGATGACTTTACATTGACTTTACATTGATGACTTTTAGCAAAAAAATTACAACCATTTTTTTTGCACAGTGGGATTGTATCTGTTTTGATCCACTTGATTTCTATCATACTGTGCAACGTATTCTTTCAGACTACATAAATGGTTATGTGAAAGTGCTGTCTGGAGTTTGGGCTTGCAAGTCCATTCGTAATCAAAGATCTATTGTCCTTCTCTGTTATGTCTTGAACCTAAAATCTAATTAAGACAACAACAAAAAAAGGTCTGTTTGGCCATAGAGAACGGACTTATTTTAGCCTTCGTCATGAGTCCAGAGTATAAAATCTGTTTTGTTATTTAACCATCTTTGAGCTCCGTAAATGAGAATGAAGCCAATGACTTACAGTACCAGTCAAACGTTTGGACACACTATATGTATCTAGCATCTCAGAGTAGGAGTGGGGATCTAGGATCAGGCCCCTACCGTCAATGAATCTGTCATCTGAAATTAAAACTGATCCTAAATCAGCCCTCTTCCTCTGAGACGCTTCATACATATGGCTCCTCTACACAAAGACCTATTCACAAAAGCACCCGGCTAATTGCTTCCGCAGATGCAAAACTCCATTAGCTCATTCTGAGGGAACTTACCCAGCTGTTCACACCCAGCCACACTAGGCCATTTCACAGTTAAATTCCTCTGTTATTAGCTTTTAAATGAGGGGGTTGGGTTGGAAGCTCCAGGCTACCATAAAATGTTTACCGAAAGATGTAATGTCTCTGTTTACATCCCAAATGGCACCCTATTCTCTAGTTAGTGGACTACTTTTCACCAGAGCTCTATGCACTACATAGGGAATAGGGTGTGATTTGGAACGCACCCTATGACTGTCATTAGAACAGTTGCCAACAAGCTGGGGCAGGGTGAGATCGGCAGTCTGTTACAGTTCCTGGTTGTAAAACTGTGTTGTCTGCGAAGGCCACTTGCAGGTTTCCTCTGTGGATCTTAGTGGGGGAAGGGACTTTCTGGCAACTTTCACATTTGTTATTCAAAAAAATATATATACAGTGGGCTCCGAAATTACTGGCAATGCAATGCACAAACAATACTTAAAATAATATAAACAATGTAATTATAGAGAAACTCAAAATACCAACATGTGAGAAATACTGGACTTTATTAATGTTTCAGTGGAATTAACCAAAATCATACAATTATATTTAATACAAAATACATTTCACCAAAATCAATGTTTCATAATTATTGGCACTCCTCATTTAGTACTTAGTGCAAGGATAACAGCATGGTCTTTTCCTGTAATGTTTGACAAGGTTTGTTCCTTGTTGTAACGTATGACAAGGAACACATTTGGAGGGATTTTGGACCATTCCTCTAAGCAGATCCTTTCAAGATCCTTCACATTCTTGAGGTTTGCGCTTATCAACTGCCCTCTTCCACTCAGCCCACAGGTTTTGGATTGGATTGAGGTCTGGCGACTGACATGGCAGAACATTGATTTTGTTGTCACAGAACCATTTCTGTGTGGATCTTGAGGTCTGTTTTGGGTCATTGTCTTGTTGTAAAGTCCACCTAGGGCCAGGTCCCAGCCTTCTGGCAGAGGCAACCAGATTGTCAGACAAAATTGCCTGATACTTGGTGGAATTCATTATGCCATCAATCTAAACCAGTGCCCCTGGACCTCTGGAATTAAAACAGCCCCAAAGCATCACTGACCCCCTCCATGTTTCACCGTGGGTACGAGGTGCCCCTGGACCTCTGGAATTAAAACAGCCCCAAAACATCACTGACCCCCCCTCCATATTTCACCGTGGGTATGAGGTACCCCTTGATCTCTGGAATTAAAACAGCCCCAAAACATCACTGACCCCCTCCATGTTTCACCGTGGGTACGAGGTGCCCCTGAACCTCTGGAATTAAAACAGCCCCAAAACATCACTGACCCCCCCTCCATATTTCACCGTGGGTATGAGGTGCCCCTGGACCTCTGGAATTTAAACATCCCCAAAACATCACTGACCCCCTCCATGTTTCACCGTGGGTACGAGGTGCCCCTGAACCTCTGGAATTAAAACAGCCCCAAAACATCACTGACCCCCCTCCATATTTCACCGTGGGTATGAGGTGCCCCTGGACCTCTGGAATTTAAACATCCCCAAAACATCACTGACCCCCCTCCATGTTTCACCGTGGGTACGAGGTGCCCCTGAACCTCTGGAATTAAAACAGCCCCAAAACATCCCTGACCCCCTCCATATTTCACCGTGGGTATGAGGTGCCCCTGAACCTCTGGAATTAAAACAGCCCCAAAGCATCACTGACCCCCTCCATGTTTCACCGTGGGTACGAGGTGCCCCTGGACCTCTGGAATTAAAACAGCCCCAAAACATCACTGACCCCCCCTCCATATTTCACCGTGGGTATGAGGTACCCCTTGATCTCTGGAATTAAAACAGCCCCAAAACATCACTGACCCCCTCCATGTTTCACCGTGGGTACGAGGTGCCCCTGAACCTCTGGAATTAAAACAGCCCCAAAACATCACTGACCCCCTCCATATTTCACCGTGGGTATGAGGTGCCCCTGGACCTCTGGAATTTAAACATCCCCAAAACATCACTGACCCCCTCCATGTTTCACCGTGGGTACGAGGTGCCCCTGAACCTCTGGAATTAAAACAGCCCCAAAACATCACTGACCCCCTCCATATTTCACCGTGGGTATGAGGTGCCCCTGGACCTCTGGAATTTAAACATCCCCAAAACATCACTGACCCCCCTCCATGTTTCACCGTGGGTACGAGGTGCCCCTGAACCTCTGGAATTAAAACAGCCCCAAAACATCCCTGACCCCCCTCCATATTTCACCGTGGGTATGAGGTGCCCCTGAACCTCTGGAATTAAAACAGCCCCAAAACATCCCTGACCCCCCTCCATATTTCACCGTGGGTACGAGGTGCCCCTGAACCTCTGGAATTAAAACAGCCCCAAAACATCACTGACCCCCCTCCATATTTCACCGTGGGTATGAGATGCCTCTCCTTGTATCTCTGTTTCGACGCCAAACATGCCGATGCTGTATCTGACCAAAACGTTCCTTTTTGGTCTCATCTGACCAGAGCACCTTCTTCCAGTCATAACTTAAATGACGTTTGGCAAAACTCCAAGCGTTTGCATCTGTGTCTTGGGGTCATTAAGGGCTTTCTACCGGCAACCCTTCCAAAGAGCCTGCGGATGTGGAGTTGGTGTCTGATGGTGCTTTTTTAAACCTGGTGACCACAAGACGCCACCAAGGCCTGCAATTCCTTCACAGTGATTCTTGGGGATTTTGTTGTGCCTCTCACCATCCTCCTCCCTATCCTGGGGGGTAAAAGGCATTTGCGTCCTCTAGCCGTGAGGTTTTCAACTGTTCCATATCTTTTTGAATGTTCTAATAATTGCCCTGACAGTGCTCAGTGGTATATTCAATCGTTTGTGGATCTTCTTCTAGCCATTACCAGATGTATGAAGGTCTACGACCATATGTCTCTTTTGAACAGCCAGTTCTTTTGTTTTCTTCATGGTGTTGGATGACAGCGGGATATTGCATGTGTGTTACCTCATTTTTATACCTTAGTGAAACAGGAAGTGATGTAATGGCTCAATATAGTTCCTTAAGACTTAGATAAACTTTAATAAGTGGATTTTTAATTCCTGGTTTAATGTTGGTAGATGTTATTTACATTAATATTTAAGGGTGCCATTAATTGTGAAATTTTGATTTGGAGGACATTGATTTTTAATTAAATCAATAAATTATTTTGGTTGGTTCCATTGAAACATTAATAAAGTACAGTATTTTTAACATGCTGTTGAGTTTATCTCTATACTTATATTGTTTATATTTTTTTAAAGTATTGTTTGTGCATTGCCAGTCAGGGGTGCCAGTAATTTTGGAGCCCACTGTATATATATTTAACCTTTATTTAACTAGGCAAGTCAGTTAAGAAAAAATTGTTATTTAGAATGACGGCCTACCAAAATGCAAAAGACCTCCTACGGGGACGAGGGCTGGGATAAAAAAACAAAACAACATTTAATAAAAATCTAGGACAAAACACACATCACGTCAAGAGAGACAACACAACTCTACATAAAGAGAGACCTAAGACAACAACATGGCAAGGCAGCAGCATAGCATGACAGCAATACCTATTGCATTGCTTCAATTTTCCCTTTGTCCCAGTTTTCTCTGCCATTACAAATCCTCTCTAGACAAAGTTTGGGTCAATTCCATCAAGAGAATGGGAAATGGAATTTCAGTTTACTTCCTGAATATGTTTCATACATGCACAGAGCCATACACCTCATACACGGAGCTAGTCATCTCATACACTGAGCCAGTCACCTCATACACTGAGCCAGTCACCTCATACACGGAGCCAGTCACCTCATACACGGAGCCAGTCACCTCATACACTGAGCCAGACACCTCATACACTATGCCAGTCACCTCATACACTGAGCCAGTCACCTCATACACTGAGCCAGTCACCTCATACACGGAGCCAGTCACCTCATACACGGAGCCAGTCACCTCATACACGGAGCCAGTCACCTCATACACTGAGCCAGTCACCTCATACACGGAGCCAGTCACCTCATACACGGAGCCAGACACCTCATACACTATGCCAGTCACCTCATACACTGAGCCAGTCACCTCATACACTGAGCCAGTCACCTCATACACGGAGCCAGTCACCTCATACACGGAGCCAGTCACCTCATACACGGAGCCAGTCACCTCATACACTGAGCCAGTCACCTCATACACGGAGCCAGTCACCTCATACACGGAGCCAGACACCTCATACACTGAGCTAGTTACCTCATACACTGAGCCAGTCACCTCATACACTGAGCCAGTCACCTCATACACGGAGCCATACACCTCATACACTGAGCTAGTTACCTCATACACTGAGCCAGTCACCTCATACACTGAGCCAGTCACCTCATACACTGAGCCAGACACCTCATACACTGAGCTAGTTACCTCATACACTGATCCAGTCACCTCATACACTGAGCTAGTTACCTCATACACTGAGCCAGTCACCTCATACACTGAGCCAGACACCTCATACACTGAGCTAGTTACCTCATACACTGAGCCAGTCACCTCATACACTGAGCCAGTCACCTCATACACTGAGCCAGACACCTCATACACGGAGCCAGTCACCTCATACACTGAGCCAGACACCTCATACACGGAGCCAGTCACCTCATACACGGAGCCAGTCACCTCATACACTGAGCCAGACACCTCATACACTGAGCCAGTCACCTCATACACTGAGCCAGTCACCTCATACACTGAGCCAGACACCTCATACACTGAGCCAGACACCTCATACACTGAGCTAGTTACCTCATACACTGAGCCAGTCACCTCATACACGGAGCCAGTCACCTCATACACGGAGCCAGACACCTCATACACTGAGCCAGTCACCTCATACACGGAGCCAGTCACCTCATACACGGAGCCAGTCACCTCATATACGGAGCCAGTCACCTCATACACGGAGCCAGTCACCTCATACACGGAGCCAGTCACCTCATACACGGAGCCAGTCACCTCATACACTGAGCCAGACACCTCATACACGGAGCCAGTCACCTCATACACGGAGCCAGTCACCTCATACATGGAGCCAGTCACCTCATACACTGAGCCAGTCACCTCATACACGGAGCCAGTCACCTCATACACTGAGCCAGTCACCTCATACACTGAGCCAGTCACCTCATACACTGAGCCAGACACCTCATACACGGAGCCAGTCACCTCATACACTGAGCCAGTCACCTCATACACTGAGCCAGTCACCTCATACACGGAGTATGAGGTGACTGGCTCCGTGTATGAGGTGACTGGCTCTGAGAAACTCCATCAGCTGAGTCTCTTCGAGGCATAAACTCAAAACGGATGTCATTCAGTTCTTTCTTCAAGTTTCTCAACCTCATACACATTGTTTCTTCACATTCCTGTAGGTGCTTTTTGGAGATCCAAAAAGGTCTGCATGGGTACTGAGAACACATCAGGGCTCTTACCAACCTCTCTACTTCCTAAAGGCCCGTTTCCCTACTGGGTTCCACCCAAACCCCAGCCCAGAAGGGAACGATGGCACTGGGCCACAGACACTGTAACTGTCCTGAACAGGAACACCTGTACAGGTGAAGCAGGGGACCATGTTCAGGAGAAGGGACAACTGACCAGGAACAAGTCCATACCACCTCTCATCTATAGCCAGGGGGACTCTATTTCATCTGAAGTTATGACCTCTGGCTCTTCCAGGATCCAATCTGCATCTTCAACGACACCAGCGGAGGAACAGTGGGCTTCCATTGGATTCACACCTGTGCCAAAGCCTTGTCTCAGAGTCGGACCAACACCCGCAGAGAAACAACGGACTTCCATCGGATTCACACCTGTGCCAAAGCCTCGTCTCAGAGTCGGACCAACACCCGCAGAGAAACAACGGACTTCCATCGGATTCACACCTGTGCCAAAGCCTCGTCTCAGAGTCGGACCAACACCTGCAGAGGAACAATGGACTTCCATCGGATTCCCACCTGTGCCAAAGCCTCGTCTCAGAGTCGGACCAACACCTGCAGAGGAACAATGGACTTCCATCGGATTCCCACCTGTTCCAAAGCCTCGTCTCAGAGTCGGACCAACACCTGCAGAGGAACAATGGACTTCCATCGTATTCACACCTGTTCCAAAGCCTCGTCTCAGAGTCGGACCAACACTTAACCCACACAGCAGAGACTCAGGTAGGACCCTTCATTTATTACAGACGGCGCATGAACTTGAAACTTACTAGTGAACACAGTACATTGGCATCTCTAATACTTTGACGGGGCGGCAAGAGCGTTAGACTAGTAACCAAAAGGTTGCAAGTTCAAACCCCCGAGCTGACAAGGTACAAATCTGTCGTTCTGCCCCTGAACAGGCAGTTAACCCACTGTTCCTAGGCCGTCATTGAAAATAAGAATTTGTTCTTAACTGACTTGCCTAGTAAAATAAAGGTAAAATTAAAAAAATTGACAGATACAGTATTGTGACAGCTTTCTTGTTTCCATAACAGGTCTGGCAGCAGGACATATGGAGGAGCCCTTATGCTTACGTACCAACCCCGTCCAAAGACTTCCTCCCCCTAACAAGCCCCTCCCAACTTTAAAAATAAACAGTATTGTTCAGAGAATGGTCCACATGAACACAGAGAACAGACACATTGGATCCATGGTTGTCATTGACACTGAGGGCTCAGGAGCAGATTTGCATTATACACAGCTTCCAAGAGGCAGCCAGGAGAGGCTGAACACTACTGTGACAGACAAGCTGAGAGCAAACTGCAGAGAGAAAAACGGTTTATTGGAAACCTTGTGGCAGGAACGCAGACTGGTGCAAGAGAGCGGAATACTGCCGTACCTCAACAAGCAAGAGCTGCTGCTTCAGGAGGTATACGGTATCATCAGTGTGTTCTCTACTGTTAGTAAAACATGTATCTTTTCTTTACAATAGGTGTCTTGTTCATTGTGATTGATGGGCACCATTGTATGGATAACTGCATTGGATCTCTCACTCTTTCTCTCTCTCTCTCTGTCTCCCTCCCCCTCTCCCTTTTTCTTTCTCTCTGTCTCCCTCCCTCTCTCCCTTTCTCTCTGTCTCCCTCCTCTCCCTTTCTCTCTCTCTCTGTCTCCCTCCCTCTCTCCCTTTCTCTCTGTCTCCCTCCCTCCTCTCCCTTTCTCTCTCTCTCTGTCTCCCTCCTCTCCCTTTATCTCTATCTGTCTCCCTCCCTCCCTCCTCTCCCTTTCTCTCTCTCTCTGTCTCCCTCCCTCCTCTCTCTTGTGTCCCAGAGTATGTATGAGGTGGTGACGACAGAGCAGTCCTACCTGGAGAGGCTGGGTGTCGCTGTGAACCATTTCATGAAGTCATCTACCCTGCGTCTAGCCCTGTCACCCAGAGACCACAAGTCCCTTTTCTCTAGTATTGCCAAGATCAGGGAGATTAGCCAGAAGTAAGCCTGCCTGTTGCACATTGGGCGCCAATCTAAGGGTGCAAGACTTCATTACTAGTCTTACCTGTACAAAGACCAATGCATTTGCATTAACTTGCTGTGCCTTTGAGGACTGATCTGAGAAGATCGTTGTGTTGTCAGATTTTTAGATGCGATGAAGGAGGAGCTGGAGTCTAACCTGCTATGTGACATATTGTATTCTCAGCTTTCTAGACGTAATGAGGGAGGAGCTGGAGTCTAACCTGCTATGTGACATGTTGTATTCTCAGCTTTCTAGACGTAATGAGGGAGGAGCTGGAGTCTAACCTGCTATGTGACATGTTGTATTCTCAGCTTTCTAGACATAATGAGGGAGGAGCTGGAGTCTAACCTGCTATGTGACATGTTGTATTCTCAGCTTTCTAGACATAATGAGGGAGGAGCTGGAGTCTAACCTGCTATGTGACATGTTGTATTCTCAGCTTTCTAGACATAATGAGGGAGGAGCTGGAGTCTAACCTGCTATGTGACATATTGTATTCTCAGCTTTCTAGACGTAATGAGGGAGGAGCTGGAGTCTAACCTGCTATGTGACATATTGTATTCTCAGCTTTCTAGACATAATGAGGGAGGAGCTGGAGTCTAACCTGCTATGTGACATGTTGTGTGATGTCATCCATCGCCACACCAGCAGCCACTTCGGCGCCTATGTGGACTACATCCGTAACATGCCTTACCAGGAACAGACCATGCACAACCTGGGGTATGTAAAGAAAATTGGTTAATATTGCCTCGGCTCTTTCCCAATTCCTCTTTACTCAAATCCTCTTTCCTCACCTCCTCCTCAGAAGACATTGGAGGAGATGGCTAGAGAGGAGGGACATGGGATGTTCTCATCCAATGCGATTTGTGAAGGATGCGAGGAGAGAGGATGCAAGGAATCAAGGAAAAAGTTCATTTAGAAAGAGCCCTGGTCTCAGATGTGCTCATTCCATGTGTCAGTTGTATTGGTAGTATCACGTTTCGGGTATGATCCAGATGCAGACAGTGTCAAATAAACAAAAGTGTATTTCTTATACAGGCAAATGACAGGTCAAAGGCCAGGCAGGGGTCAATAATCCAGTGAGGTGGGGCAATGTACAGAACGGCAGGCAGGCTCAGGGTTTGCAGGATTCCACCCGGAAGGGTGGCGATCCGCTTGTCGTCGATACCTGGAGGTGGTCTTGAGGAGGGCCGAACGGGCTCTCTTCCAGGTACGATGACAGCGGCAGACAAACATCTGGGCAGAAGGTATGCCGACCTCTTCTTTCTGCTCAGGGAAGAGTGGGGGCTGATAACCCAGGGAATGGTGATAGGCCCGTGGCAGAGCAGGGAAGGGGGTTGCAGGCATATTCGATCCACACAAGCTGCTGGCTCCAGGTGGTGCGGAGACCAGGCAGCGCAGAGTAGTCTTAAGGTCCTGGTTGGCTCGCTTCGACTGGCCGTTGGACTGGGGGGTGGAACCTGGAGGACAGGCTGGCTGACGACCCAATGAGGGTGCAGAACGTCTTCCAGAACCGGGACGAGAAGCCAGGATGCTGTAGCCACAGGTAAAGCGTCAGTAAAAGTTGGCGAAACCCAGGAACCGCTGCAGCTGTACTCTGGATGTAGGCTGCGGACAATCCACCACCGCTCTTATCTTCCCGGGATCCAGCTGCTCCCTGCAGCAATGATGTAACCCAGAAAGGGGATAGTGGAGTGATGGAATTCGCACTTCTGCTTTTTCAAAAAGCTGGTTCTCTGGGAGGCATTGGAGAACCTGTCGGACGTGGAGTACGTGTTCTTGGGCTGGGTGAGAAAAGATGAGAATGTCATCGAGGTAGACGAAGACGAACCGGTTCAACATGTTGCTGAGAACATCAATAAGCAGAGCCTGGAACACAGCAGGAACGTTGGTAAGGTCAAATGGCATGACCAGGTACTCGTTGTAGCCACTGGTCGTGCAGTCATTCACTCGTCCCCTCCCGTGGAGCGGCTCGAAGGCCGAGGAGATGAGAGGTAGCGGGTAGCGGTTCTTCACCGTGATGTCATTGAGACCACGGTAGTTGATAGGGTTTTGTCCGTCTTCTCCACAAAGAAGAACCCTGCACTGGTGGGGGAGGCAGAAAGACGGATCAACCCAGCAGCTATGAACCCAGCAGTCCTCAATGTACACTACCGGTCAAATGTTTTAGAGCACCGACTCATTCAAGGGTTTTTCCTTATTTTTACTATTTTCTATGTTGTGGAATAATAGTGAAGATATCAAAACTATGAAATAACACATATGGAACCATGTAGTAACCAAAAATAAGTGTTCGGGAAGAGGTGAATTGGCAGCCTTTGGAGACTCTCTGAGAAATTTGGGTGGCCTCGGGTTCTCTCGGCAACGGAGCCATCGGGGACTTCCGGGATACCTCAGAAGCGAGGTGGAATCCTTGGATGGATGAGTGAAATCGAATCTCCTCTACTTCCTTTCTTCTTGTAGTTGCCCATCGATCAGAATGGTCAAGGAACTGAGCGAATCGAGATCCGTCGGTAGTTCCAGGGCAGCAAGCTCGTCTTTTACTTCCTCCGAAACTCTGTGCAGGAACATGTCGAACAGTGCTTCTGGGTTCCAGGCACTCTCAGCTGCCTACGTCCAAAACTGAAGTCGCCACGCTTTGGGAGCCCTGCCGAAGCTGGAGTAACTTCCAGGCAGCTTCTTTCCCGGAAAATGGAGCATCGAAAACCATCTTTACCTCTGCCACGAACTCCTCCAGACTGGAGCATACGGCCGACTGTTGTCCCCATACTGCCGTAGCCCAGGCGAGAGCCCTCCTGGGCATCAGCGTGAGGAGGTACGATGTCTTAGAGCGGTCCGAGAGTAAAGAGGAGGACTGCAGCTCCATGATGAGTGAACACTGTGCAAGAAACGCCCAACAGATGCCCGACTCTCCATTCGAAGCGCTCCGGGGGAGGTAAGCGGTGTGACGGTACTGTAACAGGCGGGTAACTGAGGGGCTGGGAGGTTACCGTCGTGGTAGCCTGCATACTAGACAACCCACGGAATTACTCCAGCAATGTGTTCAATGCTTGGTCGTGGCGTTCGGCTAAGGTCTGCAACTCCTCGTGCCTTCCAATGGTGGCTCCTTGGGATGAGAGGGCGTTGCTGAGCTGGTCCGAGTCTGCTGGGTCAGTCATGGCCAGTTCGTACTATCACATTTCAGGTATGGCCCAGATGCAGACAGTGTCGAAGAAACAACAGTTTATTTCTAATACAGGGGCAGGCAAACAACAGGTCAAAGGGCAGGGGTCAATAATCCGGTAAGGTACAGAACGGCAGGCAGGCTCAGGGTCAGGGCGGGCAGAACGATCAAAACCAGGAAGGACTAGAAAACAGGAGCAGGGAAACAGGCAGGAACAGGGGAACAAACACTGGTAGGTTTCACAAACAAAACGAACTGGCAACAGACAAACAGAGAACACAGGTATAACACAGGGGATAAAGGGGAAGATGGGCGTCACCTGGAGGGAGGTGGAGACAAGCACAAAGACAGGTGAAACAGATCAGGGTGTGACAGGTTGTGAGACAGGACAGAGCATTATTTGCACTGTAGTGTATTATGCTACAACAGAGACTTAGTTTGTTCCTGTTTTGTAACTCTAATGCGTCCCTGAGCAGGAGGAAGAACCCCCAGATCATGGAAATATTAAGGGAGCTACAAGACGACCAACGCTGTTATCGTCTGCCCCTGAAGTCCTTCCTGGTCCTTCCCTTTCAGAGGATCACACGACTCAAGATCCTCATAGAGGTGAGAGGTGTGGAGATGATACGTTGTATCCCATTGAATAAATATGACCTGGTACTGCCATTATGCAAGATAATGCAGATTCATATTGATGGTGCTCCTGTTCCTAGAACATTTTGAAGAGTACCGAGCAGGGGTCAGAGAGGCAGATGTCTGCAGAGAAAGCACTGAGAGCACTGATAAAGGTATACAACTTTTCACCTGTTATTAGGCAAAGATTGTCTTGTAGGTCTTTCGGAGCATGCAGTTGCATGGTTTGCTAACGATCTGTCTGATAGAACTCAGTGCACTCAATTTGATGGGCTCATGTCAGTTACATTGTCTGTAATGGTGTGCCCCAGGGCTCTGAACTTGGTCCCCTCTTATTCACTATTTACAGTGCCTTGCGAAAGTATTCGGCCCCCTTGAACTTTGCGACCTTTTGCCACATTTCAGGCTTCAAACATAAAGATATAAAACTGTATTTTTTGTGAAGAATCAACAACGAGTGGGACACAATCATGAAGTGGAACGACATTTATTGGATATTTCAAACTTTTTTAACAAATCAAAAACTGAAAAATTGGGCGTGCAAAATTATTCAGTCCCCTTAAGTTAATACTTTGTAGCGCCACCTTTTGCTGCGATTACAGCTGTAAGTCACTTGGGGTATGTCTCTATCAGTTTGCACATCGAGAGACTGACATTTTTTCCCATTCCTCCTTGCAAAACAGCTCGAGCTCAGTGAGGTTGGATGGAGAGCATTTGTGAACAGCAGTTTTCAGTTCTTTCCACAGATTCTCGATTGGATTCAGGTCTGGACTTTGACTTGGCCATTCTAACACCTGGATATGTTTATTTTTGAACCATTCCATTGTAGATTTTGCTTTATGTTTTGGATCATTGTCTTGTTGGAAGACAAATCTCCGTCCCAGTCTCAGGTCTTTTGCAGACTCCATCAGGTTTTCTTCCAGAATGGTCCTGTATTTGGCTCCATCCATCTTCCCATCAATTTTAACCATCTTCCCTGTCACTGCTGAAGAAAAGCAGGCCCAAACCATGATGCTGCCACCACCATGTTTGACAGTGGGGATGGTGTGTTCAGGGTTATGAGCTGTGTTGCTTTACGCCAAACATATAACGTTTTGCATTGTTGCCAAAAAGTTCAATTTTGGATTCATCTGACCAGAGCACCTTCTTCCACATGTTTGGTGTGTCTCCCAGGTGGCTTGTGGCAAACTTTAAACAACACTTTTTATGGATATCTTTAAGAAATGGCTTTCTTCTTGCCACTCTTCCATAAAGGCCAGATTTGTGCAATATACGACTGATTGTTGTCCTATGGACAGAGTCTCCCACCTCAGCTGTAGATCTCTGCAGTTCATCCAGAGTGATCACGGGCCTCTTGGCTGCATCTCTGATCAGTCTTCTCCTTGTATGAGCTGAAAGTTTAGAGGGACGGCCAGGTCTTGGTAGATTTGCAGTGGTCTAATACTCCTTCAATTTCAATATTATCGCTTGCACAGTGCTCCTTGGGATGTTTAAAGCTTGGGAAATCTTTTTGTATCCAAATCCGGCTTTAAACTTCTTCACAACAGTATCTCGGACCTGCCTGGTGTGTTCCTTGTTCTTCATGATGCTCTCTGCGCTTTTAACGGACCTCTGAGACTATCACAGTGCAGGTGCATTTATACGGAGACTTGATCACACACAGGTGGATTGTATTTATCATCATTAGTCATTTAGGTCAACATTGGATCATTCAGAGATCCTCACTGAACTTCTGGAGAGAGTTTGCTGCACTGAAAGTAAAGGGGCTGAATAATTTTACACGCCCAATTTTTCAGTTTTTGATTTGTTAAAATTTTTTGAAATATCCAATAAATGTCGTTCCACTTCATGATTGTGTCCCACTTGTTGTTGATTCTTCACAAAAAAATACAGTTTTATATATTTATGTTTGAAGCCTGATGTGGCAAAAGGTCGCAAAGTTCAAGGGGGCCGAATTCTTTCACAAGGCACTGTATATGAATAATTTAGACAAAAATGTGCAAAATGCGCAACTTCACTTTCATGATGATGATACTGTTATTTGTTGTTGTGCCTCGTCTCTCACAATAGCTTTCCAGAACTTGTAAACTGCTTTTTATACTGTTCAACATACCTTGTGTCAATTGAAGCTTATCCTCAATAATGACAAAACTAAACTAATGGTGTTTTCTAAAGCAAGAATTAGACCTCTGAACCTTTCACCTGTTAGTACAAGTCAGGGCAATGAGATTGCGACTCTAACCTCATATAAATATCTTAGAATTTGAATTGATGACGGCCTCTCTTTTAAATTGCATATTTAACAACTTACCAAACAATTGAAGCTGAAATTGGGATTTTATTTTAGTCATAAGGCCTGTTTTTCTTTTGAAGCCAGAAGGAGGCTCGTATCAGCTACATTTATGCCTTTACTAGACTATGGGGATATTTTATATATGAATGCTTCCACTCAGTTTTACCATGGCACTTGAGTTTTATATTAAACTGCAAAACCCTTACGCACCACTGCACTTTGTATACCAGGGTTGGCTGGCCTTTTCTAGTCACTCATAGGTTCAGTCACTGGTATACTTTTATTTACAAAGCCATTTTGGGTTTACTACCTTTTTATTTGTGCATTTTTATTGTTCCGAAATGTGGTGGGTCACTCTCTTCGTTCGCTGGACTTTCTCCTGCTAACTGTTCCAAATGTCCCAACTGAATTTGGTAAAAGGGCTTTTATGTCCTCTGCGCCATCGTCCTGGAACGCCTTACAAAATACTTCTAAACTGGAAGAAGTTGTCCCGATTGGTGTTTTTAAATCACTGATGAATGATCTTGAGGCTGATTCCCTGGCCTGTTAATGTTTTTAATTAGCTGTTTTTGATTTTGTTATACTCTTGTGAATTCTGTGGTTTTTACTAGATTACTTGTAGTTTTTCATGTTGTTTGTCTGTAATTTTTGTAATGACTTGGTACTGCCTATCTTGGCCAGGACCCTCTTGAAAAATATATTTAAAATCTCAATGAGCCTTTCCTGGTTAAATAAAAGTTAAATAAATAAAAAATAAATACATTGCAATTAGGGCTGTTGCGGTGACCATATTACCGCCACACCGGCAGTCACGAGTCATGAAAGGAGTCAAATTCCATGTGACTGTTTAGTCACGGTAATTAGGCTTCTCCAAACTCTGATGCTGCCGATGGTCATTAGTAGCCTACCAAACTTGCTAACTGCCTGGTACTCAGCACACTCTATTGTCCCACTAATCTCTCTGACATCAATACAAATGTATTTGAAAATCGAATAAAACACTTTATGAGAGCCCATGAGCTCATGTTGCGCAACATTTCTATAGGCTATGCAATTGCGCGAGAAAACAGAGTGATGGCCTCTATTAAAAAGAGGAGGTTCCCATCATCATTCTATGGGCTCGGCCTACTAATATTAAACGCATTGCTTATCTTTACTACAGGACGATAGCCTGCCTGGCTGGCATGAAAATGAACCACAGGAAAGCGTCATCCATTCACTATTTAAGTGCATAGATGACAGGTATTTTTTACAATGCCCCTGTTTTGAGAAAGGTGCATTATGGTCCATTCTAAATCCAGAAGAAAAAGAAACACACACCTATTAAGACGAGGCGTTGGCTAGCGGAATAGAAACTTGAAAATAAAAGAGAGCCGCACACTCTAGGAGCTCAGATGCAAAAATGTAATACCAACGTTTCGACAGCCAAACTGTCTTCATCCATTCTAAATCCAAACAAATTTCACACATATATTATTTAGTACATGTAAAGAGAAGATTAAATCAAGAATATTCTGATGGATGACAATATAGCCTATCATTTGTGAATGATAAATAAATGATATATTATCACTTGTAAATGATGCCCAGCGTAAAGCAAGAAACAATGGCTTTTTTTGTGTGTGACTTTTTCTAATCATAGTCGCACAGCTCATGTAGCCTCGCCCATAGGCCAATATGTGGCCAAATAACCTCTTAAAATGTAGCACATTAATCCACTTTACAAGGGGTGTAGAGGCTAACTGGTATACATAAGCACCGTCAACTACTATGGGGAATAGTATATTGACATAGACCAGTGCTTTTGCTGTTCGTTAGTCCTACTACTCATCTTGTTGGCTGATGAAAAGTAAATGTGGACAGTTCTTCCATTATCTTTAATATGTACCTCGGAATTGGATAAGGACGCACGCAGTTGTGCGTCCCCGATATGTCTTTCTTCACTTGTAGCCTGTGAGAAAGACCCGATCGATCACGTGAGCCATGTGAGTGAGAGATGCTTCTGAGCACCTTCAGGGATGAAGGGCACAATGCCACACTCTGGGTCAAGGGCACAATGCCACACTGTGGGTCAAGGGCACAATGCCACACTGTGGGTCAAGGGCACAATGCCACACTGTGGGTCAAGGGCACAATGCCACACTGTGGGTCAAGGGCACAATGCCACACTCTGGGTCAAGGGCACAATGCCACACTGTGGGTCAAGGGCACAATGCCACACTGTGGGTCAAGGGCACAATGCCACACTCTGGGTCAAGGGCACAATGCCACACTGTGGGTCAAGGGCACAATGCCACACTGTGGGTCAAGGGCACAATGCCACACTGTGGGTCAAGGGCACAATGCCACACTCTGGGTCAAGGGCACAATGCCACACTGTGGGTCAAGGGCACAATGCCACACTCTGGGTCAAGGGCACAATGCCACACTGTGGGTCAAGGGCACAATGCCACACTCTGGGTCAAGGGCACAATGCCACACTCTGGGTCAAGGGCACAATGCCACACTGTGTGTCAAGGGCACAATGCCACACTCTGGGTCAAGGGCACAATGCCACACTCTGGGTCAAGGGCACAATGCCACACTGTGGGTCAAGGGCACAATGCCACACTGTGGGTCAAGGGCACAATGCCACACTCTGGGTCAAGGGCACAACCGCCACTGGCCGCAAAAGGCATGGATTTGTTTTTTTTGGGGGGGGGGGGCATTACGACCACACAAAGGGGACGTCCCCGGGAAAATTCGAAGCATTAGCAAGTTCTTGTCAAATTGTGAATGAGAGACTGATGAAGTGTGTTCAGCCTGCGCAAAAAAAAACAAAGCAGAGCTCATGCCTTTCAAGCAACTTTTTTCAAATCATCATTAGAGTCTCATCATTCAACCTTACAGCGTATTAAACATCAAAACATATAGCCCAACGATTGTAGAACAACTAAAGTTACATTCATTACTCTAAATTAAGCATATTGGAGTTTATATTTCTTTGTTAACTCCCTCAAATCGTTTGGAGAAAATATCCTTTCTATTTAATTCAGCTTTGTTCAATTGTATTCTTGTTACTGTAATATTAACCTGTTTACTATGGGCACGCAATTCATCCAAAGGGGGCAGTATTGTCCCGAGTCTTAACAAGTTAAATAATCCAAATTCAAAGCACATCTTGACTGCTAAATTAACTCATGCAGCCCACAGCCATATGGCATAGCCAGTTCAGGACCTCACATAAGGACAACTCAGAGAATGCGATTCTGTTCTTCTGAAATAGACTACCTTTTTCCTCAAATCATGTTTCTTTAGACCTGTCTAAAATAAATAATGGATTTATTGTGATGGTGTAGACTATATTACTTTTTAAAATGTAGATGTTCCTAAGGTCTGCACCAGTGGCTTGTAGGCTGTGTGTGGAAGCCAGGAGATGCTAAATGTGTTTATGTTAATTAACGGTTAATTACCGTGAGACCGGCAGTTATTTGCTTGACAATCAGCGGCTGCCGTAATGTCATGACCGCCGCAGCCCTAATTACAAAACTTTATAATATTAGACACACAGGACTAGCACAATTTCCACCCAATGGCATTGAGCTCATCGTGCCCTCTGACCCCTCAGGTAGTTGAGGCCTGCAATAGGGAGGTGGGGAGGATGAAGATGATGGAAGAAATCGTTCACATCGCCAACAAAACTGAGTTTGAATGCAAGGTGAAAAAAAATGCTAAATACAATTTTGATTTTCAATTAAGTAGCATTAAATAGTGATAAATGATAAATCAGTAGAGATCCCGAGAATGAGATTTAACCAGAACTCTTAATCAAACCTTAAACGATCCTAGTCACACATGTATTTTCCCTCTTCAAGGCCCTGCCCCTGGTGTCTTCCTCTCGTTGGCTAGTGAGACAGGGGCAACTAGCTCAGCTGTCAGAGAAAGAAAACATCTTTGGTCACCGGAAGCTCTGTCACATCTACCTTTTCCTCTTCAATGACCTACTGCTGGTGACCACTAGGAAAGGGTCTGTTGTCTGTTGTATCATCTTACACTTACTATACAGTCCTAGTATAGTAGTCTGCGTTTCAGTCTCAAGTTACAATACACTGACTGTTATGATGTTGGTGTGCCTGACTTAACTACATTTAAATTGAATCTTAGCATGGATCGGTTTGTGGTGCGGGATCATGTCCACCGTTCCCTGATAGAGGTGAGTGAAGGACTGGAGGAGAAGGAGGATTTGGAGTGTGCTTCATGGGAGAGGATGTTCTGCCTCGCTCTGCTGAAGAACCAGAGGGGAACAACATCTCAGTTCCTGCTGCAGGCCTCCACACAGTAAGTTTACCACATATCCTAAAGATCAGCAAAACCACATCTTAGTTCCTGCTTCAGCCACCTCGTAGTGAGTTAGTTTACACATCCTAGATATGACCAATGAAGCATGTAACCACACAGAATGTGTACATCTATGGATCAGACAGGCAGTACTACTACACTAGCCCACTTAAAAAATACTAGGGTACTGCATACTATGGTATAAATACTATAGTGTTACTATATTTATTTACTATAGTATTCACATTAGGGGTTTTGCGGACATGACTGTATTATACTGTAGTATGTATGGTCTACTATAGTATAAATACTGTAGCATTTATGGTCTACTATAGTATAAATACTGTATTATTACTATAGTTAATTGTTACGCGGAGTGGAACAGGGACACCCAAGAGCAAACTCAGACGAGGAGACTGGGATGAAGTAACCAAGGTATTTATTGAAACACAGGGGGAATATGGAGTGCAGGTCATGGGAAGTACAGACGGGTTGCAGGTAACCAGGTGAGGAGGCTGAGGCTGGAGCGAGAGGGGAGGAGTGGCGGCAGGTCAAGGAGACACAGAATGAGCAGTAGAGGGCGTGGCAGGAGCAGATTTGACAGTTAATAGTGTTTTTGTTTTATTATCTTTGACATACAGTATAAGTAGGGTCTTTTTCCTTAAGGGACAAATACTAAAAGTTATTACTTACCTAGAGGTTATTTTCCATAGCTTTTTTTCCATAGGTGGAACTGTAGTCTGGACTTGTAGGGAACAGAATATATGATCTATACTTGGCATGCAAGTTTCTCACTTATAGGTGGCACAAATTGGGACATGGGTTAGCGGAATGGGTGGGGTAAATGAAAAATTAAATACTGTAGTATTACTATAGTTGTAAATCTGTAGTGTTTTTTGCAGACACTAGTGTGTTTGCGAAATTACTGCAGTGTTTATTACAGTGAATACTGTAGTAGTCTACAGTAAACTATGAAAATCTATAATAAGCACTACACAATCAAGGGATACTACAGTGTGTAGTATAGCATTCTACAGTATACTACAGTTTACTTCAGAATTCTATAGTAAGTACTATAGTATTCTATAGTAAACTGTAGTATTTTTTAATGTGGGATACTCCTGATGACCAGTCGACCGATTGGCCCAATATGGTCTGAAAGAATGGGATCTCAGCAATGCATTAAAATAGGCTATCACTGCCCCTTAAGATATTTAATGGTGTCCCTTCATTTTGAAAGTAATGGAAAGTCCTAGGTGTAGGGGTTGATACATCTATCTTAAGGGCAAATCAAGTCTGACATTTTGAAATGGAAATATCCAACTTTAGAAGCCTTTTTAAACCTTGAATACATTTCAAGTTTTAATATCCTGCTATGCAGGAAAATTATTAGCAACAAAATAAAAAATAAAATTAAGATCCTACATCTGTAAATATTTTGCTGTGGGACCTGGGATTTTTATTTGGTAGCACTAGTGTTCCACACCTGGAAAAATATTCAACCTGATAACAAATTAAATGCCAAAATTATGTGTGTGCCATTGTGGGAAAGCAAAGTTTTTACACTTTTATCATAATTGTTTTGTGTCCAGTTTTTTCTGGCTGTTATTACAATATGTATTATTATTTGAGCAGCGTACATAGTGAGCAGTCTATACATTCAGCGGCTCTTGGAGGAGAGACAGTAAGTTGATACAAACTCTTCTTTATTGTTATATCAACACGTTCGGGCTTCAGCTGGGATCAACGAAAAATCACAGTGGGAATACACAGCAAAAAAATGACCAATGAGATGCGATTTTTGAAACTTATAAAGCCTCAATTTCTTCACCTCTAAGCTGTAAGACAAGCCATCTCTCCACACCATTCACCCCAGAAGCTGGAGTCCCTCAAGGTGCAGTCCTCAGCCCACTTCTATTCATCATCTACATCTCAGACATCCGCCTTCTGTCTGACAAGAATCACAATTTGCCGATGACTTATGCTACTGGACCAACTCAAAGTTTCTACAAGTAGCTTCCCCCCCAAAAAATTCAACAAGTGCATAGAAGAAAGAGAAAAGTGGTGAAACAAGTGACACTCAACCCTCAAAAAACATAGTGTTATTTTTTTATTTTACCTTTATTTAACTAGGCAAGTCAGTTAAGAACAAATTCTTATTTTCAATGATGGCCTAGGAACAGTGGGCTAACTGCCTGTTCAGGGGCAGAACGACAGAGTTGTACCTTGTCAGCTCGGGGATTTGAACTTGCAACCTTTTGGTTACTTGTCCAACATTCCAACCACTAGGCTACCCTGCCGCCCCTATTCACCAGACACGCAAACCAAAGGAACACATAACTCTCAAAATTAAATAATACAAATAGAAAAAGATAAAGTTTCTGGGGGAAATATTTCAAAGCAATATGTTGTTGATGACCCATATTGAGAACATTGAGAAAGAGGGATGGCAAGAGGACTAATCACCTGAAAGCACTTTGTGGAAAGAATGGAGCATCAACGGAAACCATTTTAGAAGTATATTTTAGCTACATCAGATTACTCTTCGAGTACACACTATCCTCCTTGGATCACAGCCTTCACACCACAAATGAACCGACTGCAAAGAATCCAGAACCAAGAAATAAAACTGCATTCAGCAGGTGTAAAGTACTTCAGGAAAAAAAACTTTAAAGTACTACTTAAGTAGTTTTTGGGGGTATCTGAACTGTACTTTACTATTTATATTTTTTACAACTTTTGCTTTTACTTCACTACATTCCAAAAGAAAATAATGTACTTTTTACTCCATACATTTTCCATGACACCCAAAAGTACTCGTTACATTTTGAATGGCTAGCAGGTGTCACATTCTGACCTTAGTTCTTTTATTATGTCTTTGTTTTAGTATGGTCAGGGCGTGAGTTGGGTGGGTTGTTTTGGGATTTAGCCTGATATGGTTCTCAATCAGAGGAAGCTGTTTATCGTTGTCCCTGATTGAGAACCATATTTAGGTAGCCTGGTTTCACTTTTGAGTTGTGGGAGATTTTTTCTGTTAGTGTGTGTTGCACCTAGACGGAGCTGTTTCGTTTGCTCTCTTTTGTTATTTAGTGTTCAGTTCAGTTTATTAAAAGGATGGACACTTACCACGCTGCGCATTGGTCTGACATTTCTTACTCCTCGTCAGAGGAGGACGAAGACAGCCTTTACAGCAGGACAGGAAAATTCATGCACTTATCAAGAGAACATCCCTGGTCATCCCTAATGCCTCTGATCTGGAGGACTCACTAAACAGAGAACATCCCTGGTCATCCCTACTGCCTCTGATCTGGAGGACTCACTAAACAGAGAACATCCCTGGTCATTCCTACTGCCTCTGATCTGGAGGACTCACTAAACAGAGAACATCCCTGGTCATCCCTACTGCCTCTGCTCTGGTGGACTCACTAAACAGAGAACATCCCTGGTCATCCCTACTGCCTCTGATCTGGAGGACTCCCTAAACAGAGAACATCCCTGGTCATCCCTACTGCCTCTGATCTGGAGCACTCACTAAAGAGAGAACAAACCCTGGTCATCCCTACTGCCTCTGATCTGGAGGACTCCCTAAACAGAGAACATCCCTGGTCATCCCTACTGCCTCTGATCTGGAGCACTCACTAAACAGAGAACAAACCCTGGTCATCCCTACTGCCTCTAATCTGGAGGACTCACTAAACAGAGAACATCCCTGGTCATCCCTACTGTCTCTGATCTGGAGGACCCACTAAACAGAGAACATCCCTGGTCATCCCTACTGCCTCTGATCTGGCGGACTCCCTAAACAGGGAACAGCCCGGGTCCTCCCTACTGCCTCTGATCTGGAGGACTCACTAAACAGAGAACATCCCTGGTCATCCCTACTGCCTCTGATCTGGTGGACTCCCTAAACAGAGAACATCCCTGGTCATCCCTACTGCCTCTGATCTGGAAGACTCACTAAACAGAGAACATCCCTGGTCGTCCCTACTGCCTCTGATCTGGAGGACTCACTAAACAGAGAACAGCCCTGGTCCTCCCTACTGCCTCTGATCTGGAGGACTCCCTAAACAGAGAACATCCCTGGTCATCCCTACTGCCTCTGATCTGGAGCACTCACTAAACAGAGAACAAACCCTGGTCGTCCCTACTGCCTCTAATCTGGAGGACTCACTAAACAGAGAACATCCCTGGTCATCCCTACTGTCTCTGATCTGGAGGACCCACTAAACAGAGAACATCCCTGGTCATCCCTACTGCCTCTGATCTGGCGGACTCCCTAAACAGAGAACATCCCTGGTCATCCCTACTGCCTCTGATCTGGAGGACTCACTAAACAGAGAACATCCCTGGTCGTCCCTACTGCCTCTGATCTGGAGGACTCACTAAACAGAGAACAGCCCGGGTCCTCCCTACTGCCTCTGATCTGGAGGACTCCCTAAACAGAGAACATCCCAGGTCATCCCTACTGCCTCTGATCTGGAGGACTCACTAAACAGAGAACATCCCTGGTCGTCCCTACTGCCTCTGATCTGGAGGACTCACTAAACAGAGAACAGCCCTGGTCCTCCCTACTGCCTCTGATCTGGAGGACTCCCTAAACAGAGAACATCCCTGGTCATCCCTACTGCCTCTGATCTGGAGCACTCACTAAAGAGAGAACAAACCCTGGTCATTCCTACTGCCTCTAATCTGGAGGACTCACTAAACAGAGAACATCCCTGGTCATCCCTACTGTCTCTGATCTGGAGGACCCACTAAACAGAGAATATCCCTGGTCATCCCTACTGCCTCTGATCTGGCGGACTCCCTAAACAGAGAACAGCCCGGGTCCTCCCTACTGCCTCTGATCTGGAGGACTCACTAAACAGAGAACATCCCTGGTCATCCCTACTGCCTCTGATCTGGTGGACTCCCTAAACAGAGAACATCCCTGGTCATCCCTACTGCCTCTGATCTGGAGGACTCACTAAACAGATAACATCCCTGGTCGTCCCTACTGCCTCTGATCTGGAGGACTCACTAAACAGAGAACAGCCCTGGTCCTCCCTACTGCCTCTGATCTGGAGGACTCCCTAAACAGAGAACATCCCTGGTCATCCCTACTGCCTCTGATCTGGAGCACTCACTAAACAGAGAACATCCCTGGTCATCCCTACTGTCTCTGATCTGGAGGACCCACTAAACAGAGAACATCCCTGGTCATCCCTACTGCCTCTGATCTGGCGGACTCCCTAAACAGAGAACATCCCTGGTCATCCCTACTGCCTCTGATCTGGAGGACTCACTAAACAGAGAACATCCCTGGTCGTCCCTACTGCCTCTGATCTGGAGCACTCACTAAGCAGAGAACAAACGCTGGTCATCCCTACTGCCTCTGATCTGGAGGACTCACTAAACAGAGAACATCCCTGGTCATCCCTACTGCCTCTGATCTGGAGGACTCACTAAACAGAGAACATCCCTGGTCATCCCTACTGCCTCTGATCTGGCAGACTCATTAAACACAAATGCTTTGTTTGTAAACGATGTCTGAGTGTTGGAGAGTGCCCATGGCTATCCATAAATAAAACCACAGGAAAATGGTGCCATCTAGTTTGCTCAATTTAGGGATTTTTAAATTATTTATACTTTTACTTTTAATACTTAAGTGTCAGGGCACAAGGCCAGACCCAGATGCAGACACAGGAGGCAGATGGTTTGAGTCTGTGATATTTATTAGTTTCCAAAAGGGTAGGCAGTCGTGTGGCTCAGTCGGTAGAGCATGGGGCTTGCAACGCCAAGCGTCGTGGGTTCGATTCCCGCTGGGGCCACCCATATGTAAAAGTAGTGGCCCCAGCCGACTTGTAAGTCGCTTTGGACAAAAGCGTCTGCTAAATGGGATATATTATAAGAGAATGGTCGTGGACAGGCAAAAGGTCAAAACCAGTTCAGAGTCCAGAAGGTACAGAGTGGCAGACAGGCTCAAGGTCAGGCAGGCGGGTACAGAGTCCAGAAGGTACAGAGTGGCAGACAGGCTCGAGGTCAGGCAGGCGGGTACAGAGTCCAGAAGGTACAGAGTGGCAGACAGGCTCGAGGTCAGGCAGGCGGGTACAGAGTCCAGAAGGTACAGAGTGGAGGTCAGGCAGGCAGGTACAGAGTCCAGAAGGTACAGAGTGGCAGACAGGCTCGAGGTCAGGCAGGCGGGTACAGAGTCCAGAAACACGCAAGGGTCAAAACCAGGAGGACTAGCAAAAGAGAATTTAAAAAATCAGGAGCACGGGAAAAACACGCTGGTTGACTTGAACAGACAAGATGAACTGGCAAAGAGAGACAGGAAACACAGGGATAAATACACTAGGGAAAATAAGCAACACCTGGAGGGGGTGGAGACAATCACAAGGACAGGTGCAACAGATCAGGGCGTGACACTTAAGTATATTTTGTCAATTACATTTACTTTTGATACTTAAGTATATTTAAAACCAAATACTTTTAGACTTTTACTCAAGTAGTATTTTACTCAGTGTACTTACCTACCAACCTTGTAATGTTTAATGAATCATTAATAATAAGTTTATGCTATTTATCAAGTACCCCACCCTAGTCCTTACCTTAAGGTTTCGTATCTATGTCCTCCAACCGAGGGTTTGTATCCTTCTTCTTTTATTAACGCTCACTAACTTGTTGTTACCAATAACATCTTACTAACCTGTTGTTACCAATAACATCTTACTAACTTATTGTTACCAATAACATCTTACTAACTTATTGTTACCAATAACATCTAACTAACTTATTGTTACCAATAACATCTTACTAACTTGTTGTTACCACTAACATGTTACCAATAACATCTTACTAACTTGTTGTTACCAATAACATCTTACTTACTTGTTGTTACCAATAACATGTTACCAATAACATCTTACTAACTTGTTGTTACCAATAACATCTTACTAACTTGTTGTTACCAATAACATATTACTAACTTGTTATTACCACTAACATCTTACTAACTTGTTATTACCACTAACGTATTACTAACTTGTTATTACCACTAACATATTACTAACTTGTTATTACCACTAACATATTACTAACTGGTTATTACCACTAACATATTACTAACTTGTTATTACCACTAACATATTACTAACTTGTTATTACCACTAACATATTACTAACTTGTTATTACCACTAACATATTACTAACTTGTTATTACCACTAACATATTACTAACTTGTTATTACCACTAACATATTATTAACTTGTTATTACCACTAACATATTACTAACCTGTTATTACCATAATGAACATCTTACTAACTTGTTATTAACAATAACGTCTTAGAATTTGTTTTTACAATAACATATTACTAACTTGTTATTACCTTAATTAACATATTACTAACTTGTTATTACCAATAACGTCTTAGAATTTGTTATTACAATAACATCTTAGTAACTTGTTATTATCATAATTAACATATTACTAAATTGTTATTACCACTAACATATTACTAACTTGTTATTACCTTAATTAACATATTACTAACTTGTTATTACCACTAACATATTACTAACTTGTTATTACCATAATTAACATATTACTAACTTGTTATTACCTTAATTAACATATTACTAACTTGTTATTACCACTAACATATTACTAACTTGTTATTACCATAATTAACATATTACTAACTTGTTATTACCTTAATTAACATATTACTAACTTGTTATTACCACTAACATATTACTAACTTGTTATCACCACAATTAACATATTACTAACTTGTTATTACCTTAATTAACATATTACTAACTTGTTATTACCAGATTTAACACCTTTTTGTTAAACTCTTTATTTCTCATAATCTTTTAACTTATTAGTTTGTTTTAATTAAAATCAGTTCAGGAAACGAGCCAATCACGCTTTTGTGATCCACAAACACTTCCATAAGCATCCTTTAATACCAAACCCTCCTTCTTTGCCCCCTGCCTGCCTTGCCTCCTCCTCTCATTCCATGAGCAGAGGCTCTGAACTATCCAATCAGGCCCCAGTCCAGCCAGGCACCTGTAAAATCTTGGTCCTGATGAAAACTGAGGTGTATTAAACAAACTAAACCCATTTTTAATTTTAACAATAAAGAAGCACTTGTATCCTTCCACTATCCTCCACGAGTTTCTCAATTTCCT
The DNA here is from genome assembly GCF_036934945.1 of Oncorhynchus masou masou. Taxonomy (NCBI): domain Eukaryota; kingdom Metazoa; phylum Chordata; class Actinopteri; order Salmoniformes; family Salmonidae; genus Oncorhynchus; species Oncorhynchus masou. The sequence continues at coordinate 112,722,739 of NC_088235.1, forward strand.
CTTCCCTTGAGAGTGAGAGAGCAGAAGTGTTCACTTCCCTTGAAGAGAAGCTTGATTAAGGGAAAGTGACTGGCTTAGCAGCACTGCAGCTTCCGGCTACCATAGACTATAAAGCACCGCTCATTTTTCTAGTGCTAAATAACGTCTGGTGCTCCTAGCTTTTAAGTTGGCAGCACCAGTGTTATCAATAGAGAACATGTTTTAGAGCTTTGAGTGTGACCGTTTTACTTCTTGTCTTCCGCTGCTGTAGTGCAGAGAAGATAACCTGGATGGAGGTGTTGAGTCATCGAGTGGACGGGATGGAAGGAATCTATGAAGAATGGGGTGAGTGTCATTCAGGGACCTTGTCTTTCTACCAACAGATAACTCAGGAATAAATTAGATTGGACCCTGATCGTGTTCTTGCCTCCAAATGGAATTTGCACAGGGCTATCAGATTATCTCAAAGGCCCTGTTGTTTCTCGTCTTTCCACTAGAGGTCAGAACATTCAACGATATTTGGCAGAGATTTAGCATGGATTGGTTCAGGTACCATAGGCCTCCTCAGTGGGACTTCTGTTTACTCATTCATTGTCGTGTTTAAAACTAATAAGTCAAACGACAACACATATTCTAAGGTGTAATGCACATTTATAAACACACGTGTATAGAACCTTAAACACGTCGCCTTTCTCAGACTGTCCTCAGGTGCGATGCACTGAGGTCTACGTAGCGCAGCAGCCAGGGGAACTGAGCGTACAGCTGGGTGATACCATCAACGTCATACAGAAAACTGCCGATGGTAGGTTTATGTCAACCAGAAAACCATGACAGTGTTTTTCACTCAGGTACTCCTACTCTACCGGATACAGTCAGAGGAGGATGGGGCCAACCCCCCCCCGAGTCTAGTTCCCATAGAGATCCTATTAAATTACTACGGGGTCTATGTCGTAAACCCTCAAAGTGTCCGAAATTGGGTGAAAATGGCAGCCATCTTGGTCAGGGAGAAATCCAAAACCAGTCTATTTGGATTGAATGGCAGTAGAGGAATAGGTGATGCATTTCCTGCTTTTCCTCATGCAGGACAATAAAAGTAAGGCATGTGATGTATCAGAAATTGTGTAATGGAATTAAAGTTAAATTCAAATATTGATATATAATGCTAAATACAGTTTAAACGGGTTGTATACCAATTTTCTGTAAATAGCCTCTAAAATATTTGTAAACGGACTATAATGTCTCAGATTTAGTTTTATTGTGAAGCTGTGAGTGATGTTATACGATACAATATCAGTACTTGTTGCATTCACAACTTGTCTAAGTCCTGTCATCGACTGGACTGACTGCATTGTTTGAACAGAATGGTGGAGGCTCCCGAGTGGCGCAGCGGTCTAAGGCACTGCATTTCAGTGCTAGAGGCGTCACTACAGACTCTGGTTCAACTCTAGGCCGTATCACAACTGGTCTTGATTGGGAGTCCCATAGGGAGGTGCACAATTGGCCCAGTGTCATCCGGGTTTGGCCGCGGTAGGCCGTCACTGTAAATAAAAAAAATATTGTCCAGCGAGCTAATACACATACAGTGCAGATAAATTCTTCACATTCATTGTTTTACACAATATCTTATCACAGCACTGGCAAACCATGGTTGACCAACTCCCTGACCAACTCCCTGACCAACATGGCTGACTTTTGGACCATCATAAGAAGGATCCATGCTAGTTAGTATTCTAACTACTCATTCTATGATAGTCATTCTCAAGGTGTATTCCTTCTACAGAGTTTTTCCTTGCCACTGTGCTTCTGCTTGCCCTTTGAGGTATCGGGTATAGGCCGGGTTACTGTAAAGCACTTCATGACCATTTCCTGTGGATGTCAAAAGGGAAATATAAATCAATGTGATTTTACAGGTTAATTTGCTTTTCCCAATCTCAATACTGCTTGTAATCATGTCTTGGAAGTCCATCTTCATACCCCCCCCCCACCCCCCACCCCCCACACTAACAACATGTCTTGCTATCACAGGTTTCCTAGAGGGCAGGAGACTTGTGGACGGTGAGCGGGGCTGGTTCCCGGATTACTGTGCGGTGCAGGTCACCAATGAGTACGTCCAGAGAAAACACCTCAGGCAGCGCCGCCATGTTTTACAGACTGCCAACCGCATCCTGAACCGACGGCACACTGTCGCCCAGGCAACTGCCTGCTTCAGATAGGAAGGTCTTTCTGAACGAGGTCGGCATCTCAAATGGCACCCTATCTATCCCTTATAGCAGGGCGTTCACAATAATTAGACGGTTGATCAACTGAATTAGGTTAGTTTCAAATGGCACCCTATCTAGCCCTTATATCAGGGCGTTCACAATAATTAGAGGGTTGATCAACTGAATTAGGTTAGTTTCAAATGGCACCCTATCTAGCTCTTATATCAGGGCGTTCACAATAATTAGAGGGTTGATCAACTGAATTAGGTTAGTTTCAAATGGCACCCTATCTAGCCCTTATATCAGGGCGTTCACAATAATTAGAGGGTTGATCAACTGAATTAGGTTAGTTTCAAATGGCACCCTATCTAGCCCTTATATCAGGGCGTTCACAATAATTAGAGGGTTGATAAACTGAATTAGGTTAGTTTCAAATGGCACCCTATCTATCCCTTATAGCAGGGCGTTCACAATAATTAGAGGGTTGATCAACTGAATTAGGTTAGTTTCAAATGGCACCCTATCTAGCCCTTATATCAGGGTGTTCACAATAATTAGACGGTTGATCAACTGAATTAGGTTAGTTTCAAATGGCACCCTATCTATCCCTTATAGCAGGGCGTTCACAATAATTAGACGGTTGATCAACTGAATTAGGTTAGTTTCAAATGGCACCCTATCTATCCCTTATAGCAGGGCGTTCACAATAATTAGACGGTTGATAAACTGAATTAGGTTAGTTTCAAATGGCACCCTATCTATCCCTTATATCAGGGTGTTCACAATAATTAGAGGGTTGATCAACTGAATTAGGTTAGTTTCAAATGGCACCCTATCTATCCCTTATATCAGGGCGTTCACAATAATTAGACGGTTGATCAACTGAATTAGGTTAGTTTCAAATGGCACCCTATCTATCAGGGCGTTCACAATAATTAGAGGGTTGATCAACTGAATTAGGTTAGTTTCAAATGGCACCCTATCTATCCCTTATATCAGGGCGTTCACAATAATTAGACGGTTGATCAACTGAATTAGGTTAGTTTCAAATGGCACCCTATCTAGCCCTTATATCAGGGCGTTCACAATAATTAGAGGGTTGATCAACTGAATTAGGTTAGTTTCAAATGGCACCCTATCTATCCCTTATATCAGGGCGTTCACAATAATTAGACGGTTGATCAACTGAATTAGGTTAGTTTCAAATGGCACCCTATCTATCCCTTATAGCAGGGCGTTCACAATAATTAGAGGGTTGATCAACTGAATTAGGTTAGTTTCAAATGGCACCCTATCTATCCCTTATATCAGGGTGTTCACAATAATTAGAGGGTTGATCAACTGAATTAGGTTAGTTTCAAATGGCACCCTATCTATCCCTTATATCAGGGCGTTCACAATAATTAGAGGGTTGATCAACTGAATTAGGTTAGTTTCAAATGGCACCCTATCTATCAGGGCGTTCACAATAATTAGAGGATTGATCAACTGAATTAGGTTAGTTTCAAATGGCACCCTATCTATCCCTTATATCAGGGTGTTCACAATAATTAGACGGTTGATCAACTGAATTAGGTTAGTTTCAAATGGCACCCTATCTATCCCTTATATCAGGGCGTTCACAATAATTAGACGGTTGATCAACTGAATTAGGTTAGTTTCAAATGGCACCCTATCTAGCCCTTATATCAGGGCGTTCACAATAATTAGAGGGTTGATCAACTGAATTAGGTTAGTTTCAAATGGCACCCTATCTAGCCCTTATATCAGGGCGTTCACAATAATTAGAGGGTTGATCAACTGAATTAGGTTAGTTTCAAATGGCACCCTATCTAGCCCTTATATCAGGGCGTTCACAATAATTAGAGGGTTGATCAACTGAATTAGGTTAGTTTCAAATGGCACCCTATCTAGCTCTTATATCAGGGCGTTCACAATAATTAGACGGTTGATCAACTGAATTAGGTTAGTTTCAAATGGCACCCTATCTATCAGGGCGTTCACAATAATTAGACGGTTGATCAACTGAATTAGGTTAGTTTCAAATGGCACCCTATCTATCCCTTATATCAGGGCGTTCACAATAATTAGAGGGTTGATCAACTGAATTAGGTTAGTTTCAAATGGCACCCTATCTATCCCTTATATCAGGACGTTCACAATAATTAGAGGGTTGATCAACTGAATTAGGTTAGTTTCAAATGGCACCCTATCTATCCCTTATATCAGGGCGTTCACAATAATTAGACGGTTGATCAACTGAATTAGGTTAGTTTCAAATGGCACCCTATCTATCAGGGCGTTCACAATAATTAGACGGTTGATCAACTGAATTAGGTTAGTTTCAAATGGCACCCTATCTATCCCTTATATCAGGGCGTTCACAATAATTAGAGGGTTGATCAACTGAATTAGGTTAGTTTCAAATGGCACCCTATCTATCCCTTATATCAGGGCGTTCACAATAATTAGAGGGTTGATCAACTGAATTAGGTTAGTTTCAAATGGCACCCTATCTAGCCCTTATATCAGGGCGTTCACAATAATTAGACGGTTGATCAACTGAATTAGGTTAGTTTCAAATGGCACCCTATCTAGCCCTTATATCAGGGCGTTCACAATAATTAGAGGGTTGATCAACTGAATTAGGTTAGTTTCAAATGGCATCCTATCTAGCCCTTATATCAGGGCGTTCACAATAATTAGACGGTTGATCAACTGAATTAGGTTAGTTTCAAATGGCACCCTATCTAGCCCTTATATCAGGGCGTTCACAATAATTAGAGGGTTGATCAACTGAATTAGGTTAGTTTCAAATGGCACCCTATCTAGCCCTTATATCAGGGCGTTCACAATAATTAGACGGTTGATCAACTGAATTAGGTTAGTTTCAAATGGCACCCTATCTAGCCCTTATAGCAGGGTGTTCACAATAATTAGAGGGTTGATCAACTGAATTAGGTTAGTTTCAAATGGCACCCTATCTATCCCTTATATCAGGGTGTTCACAATAATTAGAGGGTTGATCAACTGAATTAGGTTAGTTTCAAATGGGGTTGGAGTGAAAACCACTCAGGATGGTAGCTCTCCAGGAACAGGGTTGGAGAGCACTGGTGTAAAACCTACAGGAGGGTAGCCATCCAGGAACAGGGTTAGAGAGCCCTGGTGTAAACCTACAGGAGGGTAACTCTCCAGGAACAGGGTTGGAGAACCCTGGTGTAAACCTACAGGAGGGTAGCCATCCAGGAACAGGGTTAGAGAGCCCTGGTGTAAACCTACAGGAGGGTAGCCATCCAGGAACAGGGTTGGAGAACCCTGCATGATGCACTTCTTCTGATCAGGGCCAATAGGGCTCTGGTCAAAAGTAGTGCACTATATAGGGAAAAGGTTGCCATTTGGGATGCAGAGGAGATATAACCAGTCACTGTCTTGATGTATTTCAGTCAGTTGATAATGTTCAGCTATTAATTTACTCTGAACCTAAAGTGTTTATTCTTACTATGTTTCTTATTCTGTCTATACACATTTTATTTCATTGAACTGACATATGACAGAATATCATTATAACTTACTGCAATTTAATTCTTCATGAAAATAAACTACAACGTATGAAATTGATTTGATTAATAACCGCAACATTTATTTTAATATTCCATATATCAGATTAACCAATTACAATAACTTCCTTGGTTACTTTTCATCCAATCTAGATTTGTAAAGTAATTCCATAAATTCCCATATTCACCAATCGTAAAAGACCTATCAAATGCAATCTGAACCAATAAGAGAGCGAATTAGTTGTGTTCTGTCCAATGACAAAGTGTCTTGTGGCTTCGAGCTTTTCCCGGAGACCCATCCAGTATATCGTATTCATTATTGGAGTTCCAGGATTTCAAGACGAAGGACAGAAGGTACGATCTCTTTTTTTTAACGGATTTATTGTTGCAATTTACTGTTGTTACTTTTTTTGTTTTAAGATTGATTTATCAAATGCACTACAGAAAGATACAAAGTAACCAACGTTCTGAAGTTACTCAATCAGTGAGGAATGCATGTTTTTTTATGTAGGCTTCTCGTCGGTGTAACGTAAGTTTTTCTTCGGCATGAATTATAACCAACAGTACATGTCACTGTTTTCGAGGCTCGTGATTGCTTCTTAGGTTATTTTAACTTGCGCTTTCACAGCAATCTCATGGCCACTATAATTAACTTTGATTGCAAAAGCAGCTATAACCAACAGCTATAACTAACTATACGTTAATTTGTTTAACTTTCCCATCGGATATAGTGTTGCATTTGTAGATCAATCGCTGATTTATTTTTCATTAATGTTTTAATACACGTGCTTTTTATCGACCACGATGTCAAATGAAATCGTTTTGCACTTAAAATGTCCGGTCGTACGTTGGACCAAATAAAAGTAGCATTTATGGGCGTGGGGGTGGCCAGGGGTTGTGCTGGGTGCAACATGCAGAATTCATTACAAATCCAATATATTGTAAACCTATAAATCCGTAGGAATATGGACAGACATGGTTTTGAGTTTATCTGCAACGCATTGAACCACTGAGGCAAACTGTCTGAAGAGTCACCGCGAGGCCTCAGGCGGAGGAGCCACTTACTACTAACGTTACCTGTTGCATTTCTTTTCACAGAAGTTCCGATTTTGACTTCATTCATACGCCATTGTGTTATTCATAGGTAACACGTAGTTAATCAATTGCATTTAGATGTATTGTCAAAACAATGTTAAGCAAAGGCCCAAGTCCTACACAGACAGTGTGGAGATAGAACACGGCGACTCATAATGTAGTAGACTGACTGAGATTTGGGTTAAGAGTTTGAGACCCAAGAGTGCCAACCAACCCTATGCCACAAAAAAATGCCTCAACGGAAATAATTATATCAGAAATAGAAAGGCACTAAAATATAAAACAAAAGGCATGAGGGCGATTTAAAAAAAACAACTTTTTTATAATAGTTATTTTCAACTAAAATGTTCTGTTGTATTTTAATGGACTGAGACTCTAAACCACAATAGTGCTATTTCAGTCCAAACTTCTCTCATCTCTGAAATCAACTCTCAACTGATTGAATGACAGACAGGATTCCTTGGGAAAGGAGATATTGATTTGAATGAATCAAATCGATTCGGTTTAGTCTTATGACTGATTCCTCACAAAACCCGGCCAAAAAAATACAATTATTTTGGGATTTTTATTAAATGGATTCCATAGAATAGTCCTCTGGAGGAAGAATCTAAAAGCATTATCTTTATTATTTTAAATCAAAGTTGCCATATTTTTAAATATTTTTTTTATGTGGAACTGAGAGCATTTTAACTACTTTGTCTATTTTGTATCATATCAGTCAAAAATATAAAATTACCAGTTTATGCTCCAATACAACTTTTGGATGTGTTCGTAAATTCCTTCTGGTGTGTCAGAGTGTGCTCTGGGCGTTTGTAAATTGAGCATTGTCACATTGTCTGTTTGTAAATTCAGAGCTTTTCGCTCCCGGAGCGTTCCCGAACGCATTCTGGATGATGAATTGCGTTGATCTGAACTTTCTGACCTCACAACGGCAGTAACGCACCCACGCTAACTGGCTAATGTTGGATAGCTTGCTAACTACTTCCAGACAAATGAGAGAACACCTCACTCTGACCATTTTACTCTCCCTAGCAGAGGTGGTTAGGCTGTTGTTGGTATCCAGAGCTTTGGTGACTGCAACTGTGCCATTGGCAAAAAAAATCATGAGGCTTTTTTGCTGAGTTTTACTGACACCAGCCATATTCAACGGGTGTTGAACGTTCGTAGATTCGTCAGTTACTCTGCGCTGTGGCACACTCAAACGAGAGTGCTCTGAAATCAGAGAAGATGGCCAGAGAGAATTTACGAACGCACCCTTTATAAGAGGGTTTAAAAATATATTCTATTTGACTCAAAATTCCATGACTTACAACAGTAAGACATTGTTGGCAGAATAGATGGATGCAGTTCAATGCATGACTAATATAAATTCACCAATACATTTCTTGGTAGTGCAAAAAAATGGTGAATTGGTTTGCTAGCTAGCTATGCTGAACTTACAACTATTAGATAACAGTTGTTCATCTCTTGCTTTTGTCAAGTCACTCTGGCTACTCCGATTTCAACGGACTCTCGTCTGAGTTCCAGAGTGCAGAATAACTGATGAATTTATGAATGCTCAACACCTGCTAAATATGACCGGTGTCAGTAAAAGTTGTCAAAAAAAAAGTTGTAATTTTTTTTCCAGCAGCACAGTTAGTCACGAAATAACATAAATACAGCCCAGTTAACAACCTCTGCTAGTGTGAAAAAAAAAATAATATATATATATGTATACATTTTTTTTAAACATTTTTTAAAAATTGTTTAGTGGTCAGAGTGAGGTGTTCTCTCATTTATCTGGAAGTAACTAGCAAGCTAGCCAACTTTAGACAGACTGCCGTTGTGAGGATCGCTCGGATCAACCCTACTCCTCGGGCAGAGCGTCCAGTGTGCACTCTGAACTCTCGGACAGGGAAGCGCTCTGAATTTACGAATGACTCGGAGCACACACTGACACACTGGAGGCAGTTTACCAACACACCCTTCGTTGTCAAATGTATTTGTCATCGATCAAATAGGTGGGCAATCAGGCAAGTTTCCATTCAGTTCTCAGAACGTGGTATGGGACAGGCATGCATTGGCAGGCAAGCTGAGGGTTTATCTAATGTTCCCTCGTTAGATTTTAACTCGTCTTGCTCTGGCTTGCATTAGTTGTCCATCTTGTTCTTGTGATTTAACTGCGGAAGAGAGCCTACCTTTTTTATAGTTGTTTGATCAATAGGACTGTAAAATTCCCAAATGTAAGCGGACTCCCAAGTGGTATTGACATATTTGCAGAAATCCTTCCAGGTGTATTTTGTAGATTTTGGCTAATGTGTTCTAACGATCTTAAGTCACTGTTTTAACTGCCAGTAAACACACAGTCCAGTTCAAAGTGAATGATGTGTAACAGTATAACTCTAGACCGTCCCCTCGCCCCGACCCGGGCGCGAACCACGGACCCTCTGCACACATCAACAATAGTCACCCTCGAAGCATTGTTACCCATCGCTCCACAAAAGCCACGGCCCTTGCAGAGCAAAGGGAAACCACTACTTCAAGGTCTCGGAACGAGTGACGTCACCGATTGAAACGCTATTTAGCGTGAACAGAACACCGCTAACTAAGCTAGCCGTTTCACATCCGTTACACATGTCCAACTGTTGCTATACTGCTATAGGTGGGCGGTATACCTCATTTTATGATCTACCGGTATTGATGCACGGACCGGATGGGCTTTTTACATTACCTTCTATAATGGTATTTGAATGTGTAGGTTATTAAATGTGATATGGGGCTACCAAGTGGCACTGTGGTCTAAGGTTCTGCATCCCAGTGCTACTACAGACCCTGGTTCGATTATAGGCTGTATCACAACCGTCCGTGATTGGGAGTCCCATAGGGCGGCACACAATTGGCCCAGCGTCATCCGGGGTTAGGGTTGGCCCGGGTAGCGCTCTCCGGGTTTCCACACAGACGACCATGAGACTGCTTGCGTTCAGTCTCCATGTTGATGACAATGATGCGGTTTTCAATTCTTATTATAAATCCATTGGTCTTCTATAATTTTGTTTCTTATTCCCGCAAATGGCTCGTTTTGTCTTTTCTTAGCGAGTTGGCCCTAAATCGTGTTAGCCTCTACCGCTAGTAAATGTACTGAGTCAGAGCAAACGTAACTAGCTATACAACCTGATAATACCAGCGATGGTGTCAGATGCCACTCTGGAAATGTAAACAATGCCACTTTAATAACGTTAACGTGTATCTTACACTACTCTTCTCATATGTCTATGTACGGTACCAGTATACCATCTACTGCACTTTGCCTATGCCGCTCAGTCATCGCTCATCCATATACTTATATGTACATATTCACATTCACCCCTTTAGATTTGTGTGTATTAGGTAGTTGTTGGGGAATTGTTTAATTGCTTGTTAGATATTACTACACTGTCGGAACTAGAAGCACAATCATTTCACTACACTCGCATCAACATCTGTTAACCGTGTGTATGTGACCAATACGATTTGATTTGCCCGTAAAGTATATTATGTTAAACAATATAACTTAAAATGAGTTAAATCAAAAATGGGGAAATTTGCCATATTCATGTTTTATATTTTTCAATAATCATAAAGTCATGTAAACATTTTATAAAAACAAAAATGACATCAAAATACTACTTGTATTTCCTGTTTGTTTTTTGTTTTTTTCTGGGTTTGGTGAGGAACCTTATTGATGCTATAGATAATATTAATCATGTCTCAAGTTTCTTTTTCAAATTATTGTGAGCAATCTGAACTTCTACAGAAGTTTGAGAAGGATTTGTTTTGTTTGATTATAGAGGGTAAATCAGGGCAGGCCATGATAAGGTATGTAAGATATCCTAACCATGCCTCATTGATACCTCCTACACTCTTGTCACTGTGTGATGAATGGTTGTAAAATAGTCATTTCCCATTTATTTCTCTGACATCAAGAGGCTGTGTTTAGCCAATTCATTAGACAGGGTGAAAAACAAATATTGCTATCAATTCCAGATATGACCTTTGATTTTGTGTGGGGGTTTTGTATGAGTCACCCAGAAATAACTCCAACCTTCTTAAAGTTCCAATGCAGCTGTTATATAAAAAATTAACTCTATCAAATGCTTTCTAGGTAAAAGTTAAGTAACTTACTGTGATTTGTTTAAAATTGAGAAATGGCCAAAAAGAATCACAAATAGCTTCCTTAGCAAAGAGCAATTTCTCAAGCAACAATTTCTCAAACAACTATTTTGCCAGGGCTGTCTGGGAGTTGTCTTACCGAGGAGAGTAAAATGGGAAACTGTTATTGGCTGTTATTGGCAAGAGAGGTTTGGAACCCTCTTCTTTATTCATGTTTTGAACTAATTTACCGCCTAGTGATATCACCAGGCAGGCCAAAAATTCCATCCCATCAAAACGGGCTGAAATTTCAGGTGTTCTTTTCAAACCGCTCTTACACTAAAAGGGCATGATCATTTTCACAATATTATTCCAACCTCATAGTGGGGAATACGTGTATATATATAAAACACAGGAAAGTCATGTGTTTGACTGCACTGGGCTTTTAAACATATTCAATGCAGAACCCTGATACCATAACCTTTTTTTAAGAGGTCTAGTCTCTCAAACAGACTGTTTCTCTAACTTTTTGCTGAATGTTCTTTCATATTTGATGGGTGGCAACGAAGCCTCTTACCTCTTACTGGCAACGAAGCCTCTTCTTTTATTTCCTGCAACCAACCTAGTCGTGATTGCGGTAATGTATTGTAAAAGTCCTGCCAACCCCGCAGTATAAACGTCACCTTACATCTTACAGTCTTGGGCACGTATTAACAAAATCAACATTCTATTGCTGTCTGACATCAAACTCGTCCTAATCATTTTATTAAAAACTATAAACACAAAAAATGTCAGTCTGCGTGACATCGCAGCAGCCTGGTCCAAATAGTAACGCTACATGCTCTATTTTCTGCACCTAAAACCCCATCCATTTTAAAATGTATTTAGGATAAAAGCGAATTTCTCTAAACAATGTTTTGGTTTCCGTTAGCCTGTTAGCTAATGTAGCTATCTAACAGCTCGTATTATATACCACCACATACCTGACAATGTTTTGATTTTAATATTTTATTCACCATAACAGGTAAATTTAAGACATTACAGGGTAATTATATAAAAAAAATATTTACAAATATGGTGAGCTGTTAACTTACTGTTGCGAGTGTGAAGAAATTAACGCAGGGGATTCCTGTCGGATTTAGAGCTAGCTCTCGCAACGATCGCAACAAGAGGGTCCAACTTGGCTAGCCCAACCGAAAAACGAGAAAAAAAGATGAAATGATTACCGCTTGTCCATTTTGATCCCCGTAGTCAGAGTTGATTCTAAGATAACTCAAGAAATCTGTCATTCATTTTTACGTTTTTTTTGCTGGAGAAATCTTAGTCGCGCAATCTACATCTAACTAAGATGGTTGGTGCAGCAATTTCCAATGTGCATGAAAGTGGTCTCTTGTTGAATGACAAACTTTATTGAAGAATCCCTACTGTTGACCTATCACCGACGAAGGGGCGTAGATTTCGGCTCAACTTCGGCTTGCCTCCAGGAAATTGTATGCAGCTGAAATACCCTCACTGAAGTCCAAAACAAACACAAACATCACAAAATGTAATCAATATATATATATATATGTATGTATGTATGTATGTATGTGTATGTGTATGTGTATGTGTATATATGTATGCACAAACTAGAGGTCGACCGATTATGATTTTTATCAACGCTGATACCAATTTATTGGACGACCAAAAAAAGCCGATACCGATTAATCGGACGTTTTTTATTTAAATTTTCTAATAAAAAAAGTGTTTCTTTGTAATAATGACAATTACAACAATACTGAATGAACAATTATTTTAACTTAATATAATACATCAATAAAAATAAATTTAGCCTCATAAATGATGAAACATGTTCAATTTGGTTTAAATAATGCAAAAACAAATTGTTGGAGAAGTAAAAGTGCAATATGTGCCATGTAAGAATGCTAACGTTTCAGTTCCTTGCTCAGAACATGAGAACATATGAAAGTTGGTGGTTCCTTTTAACATGAGACTTCAATATTCCCAGGTAAGAGGTTTTAGGTTGTAGTTAACCTGTTGAAACTCTAGGGGCGCAATTTCATTTTTGGATGAAAAACGTTCCCGTTTTAAACAAGATATTTTGTCACAAAAAGATGCTCGACTATGCATATAATTGATAGCTTTCGAAAGAAAACACTCTGACGTGTCCAGAACTGCAAAGATATTTTCTGTGCGTGCCCTAGAACGTGAGCTTCAGGCAAAACCAAGATGAGACGGCATCCAGGAAATTAGCAGGATTTTTGAGGCTCTGTTTTCCATTGTCTCCTTATATGGCTGTGAATGCGAGAGGAGTAAGTCTGCCCTTTCTGTCGTTTCCCCAAGGTGTCTGCAGCATTGTGACGTATTTGTAGGCATATCATTGGAAGATTGACCATAAGAGACCACATTTACCAGGTGTCCGCCCGGTGTCCTGCGCCGAAATTGGTGCGCAAAAGTCAGCTGCAAGTATTTTTCCACAGAATTCAGAGGAGAATGCAGGCTTCCACGAACGATATATCAATGAAGAGATATGTGAAAAAACACCTTGAGGATTGATTCCAAACAACGTTTGCCATGTTTCGGTCGATATTATGGAGTTAATTTGGAAAAAGTTTGACGTTGTAGGTGACTGAATTTTCGGTTCGTTTCGGGAGCCAAATGCGATGTACAAAACGGAGCGATTTCTCCTACACACAGACGCTTTTAGGAAAAACTGCGCATTTGGTATGTAACTGAGAGTCTCCTCATTGAAAACATCCGAAGCTCTTCAAAGGTAAATGATTTTATCTATTTGGTTATCTGGTTTTTGTGAAAATGTTGCGTGCTAAATGCTACTCAAAATGCTAAGCTAGCTTAGCATACTCTTACACAAATTAGTGAATTGCTATGGTTCAAAAGCATATTTTGAGAATCTGAGATGACAGTGTTGTTAAGAAAAGGCTAAGCTTGAGAGCAGGCGCATTATTTTCATTTTATTTGCTATTTTCAGAAATCGTTAACGTTGCGTTATGCTAATGAGCCTGAGGCTTTAGTCACGATCCCGGATCCGGGATGGGGAGATTCAAGAGGTTAATATAGTATTTATAGGACTATTTCTCTCTCTGCCATTTGTGTTTCATTAACCTTTGACTATTGGATGTTCTTAAAGGCACTTTAGTATTGCCAGTGTAACAGTATAGTTTCCTTCCCTCTCCTCGCCCCTACCTGGGCTCGAACCAGGAACACATCGACAACAGCCACACTCGAAGCAGCATTACCCATCGCTCCACAAAAGCTGCAGGGGGAATAACTACTCCAAATCTAAAAGCGAGTGACGTTTGAAACAGTATTAGCGCACACCCAGCTAACTAGCTAGCCATTTCACATTGGTTACACCAGCCATTAGGCTGATAGCCTTGAAGTCATAAACGGCGCCGTGCTTGCGAAGAGCTGCTGGCAAAACGCACAAAAGTAATGTTTGAATGAATGCTTACGAGCCTGCTGCTGCCTACCATCGCTCAGACTGCTCAATCAAATCAGACTTAATTATAACATAATAACACACAGAAAAACGAGTCTTTGGTCATTAATATGGTTGAATCCGAAAACTATCGTTTCGAAAACAAAACGTTTATTTCAGTGAAATATGGAACCGTTCGGTATTTTATCTAACGGGTGGCATCCCTAAGTCTAAATATTCTTGTTACATTGCACAACCTTGAATGTTATGTCATAATTATGTAAAATTCTGGCAAACTATTTCGCAATGAGCCAGGCTGCCCAAACTGTTGCATATACCATGACACAATTTCACCTAGTTAATATTGTCTGCTAACCTGGATTTATTTTAGCTAAATATGCAGGTTTAAAAAATATATACTTCTGTGTATTGATTTTAAGAAAGGCATTGGTGTTTATGGTTAGGTACAGTCGTCCAACGTTTGCTTTTTTTCAGGTTTGCACTTTTGTTAAATCATCCCCCAGCGTTGCATCGATTATATGCAATGCAGGACACGCGAGATAAACTAGTAATATCATCAACCATGTGTAGTTATAACTAGTGATTATGATTGATTGATTTTTATAGGATAAGTTTAATGCTAGCTAGAAACTTACCTTGGCTTCTACTGCATTCGCGTAACAGGAAGGCTCCTCGTGGAGTGCAATGAGAGGCAGGTGTTTAGAGCGTTGGACTTGTTAACTGTAAGGTTGCAAGATTGGATCACCCAAACTGACAATGTGAAAATCTGTCGTTCTGCCTCTGAACAAGGCAGTTATCCCACCGTTCCTAGGCCGTCATTGAAAATAAGAATGTGTTCTTAACTGACTTGCCAAGTTAAAGTATACATTTCTTTTTTAAATCGGCAAAATCGGCGCCCAAAAACACAGATTTTCCGATTGTAATAAACTTGAAATCGGCCATTCCGATGAATCAGTTGACCTCTAGCACACTCTACCGACCTGTTTCAGCTGGGACCCCTTTAGCCTCTGGAATCCCAATGTTAGCCATGCTAACAAGTACATGTACAATGCTAGAATGCTAACGAAATGCAAACCTTTTTACAGTTTCCGATCTAAACTATTTGCAAAAATTCTACTCCCAGTTTGCTGCACGGACAAAACAAATATTAGACGGCAATGCTCTTGATCCCGGAGGGGATCCTCTGCTGGTAGAAACAAATAGTTTAGGTCGGAGACTGTAAAAAGGTTTGCATTTCGTTAGCATTCTAGCATTGTACATGTACTTGTTATCCCGGAGGAGATCCTCTGATGTTAGGCTTTGAAGTGGAGCTTGGTTTTTGGAATACGTTAACATTTTAGACAGTCAACTTAATAGTTATAAGATATCTAGCCGGTAAACATTTAGTTGTGAATTCCGTACTGTAACTAGATCACTTGGTGTGTGCTGCACAACAGTGAGTGACTCGCAAGGCCCTGGTCTCTCGTCGTTGTGTACTTGTAAATAAACACTACTGGTAAGCTTCATAATGAAAACTGTGGCAGGTGAAATGAAGAAAGCCATCTTTATCTCCTAACGTATTGCACACGTTGACTGCAGGTATTTACTTAAAGTAACAACAAAATTTCCAAAAACCCAGATACCCCAATGTATATGGTACACTGCCCAAGTCTAATAAACATTGGCCAATACATTTTCACCCTATTTTTTTTTTTCTTTCTTCAGTGGTAAACAGTTTGACATGTTGATTTGACCACTGCATCAAACATACTTGTATCATTTTGTTGTCAAGCAGAGATGCCACCTGCCTGAGACTGATTTTATCCTGAGGCCCGAAGATCATTCTAGAAGCCCATTTACATTAGATGAGACTGATTTATCCTGAAGATCCTTCATTCTAGAAGCCCATTTACATTAGATCCTTCATTCTAGAAGCCCATTTACATTAGATCCTTCATTCTAGAAGCCCATTTACATTAGATCCTTCATTCTAGAAGCCCATTTACATTAGATCCTTCATTCTAGAAGCCCATTTACATTAGATCCTTCATTCTAGAAGCCCATTTACATTAGATCCTTCATTCTAGAAGCCCATTTACATTAGATCCTTCATTCTAGAAGCCCATTTACATTAGCTGCCGCCTTTTGCAGCACACCACAGATTTGAAACTTTTCTATTTACTTTATCCTTAACTTGAACTGTTCTGAATGTCTGTTTCTGCAGGAGTGAGTGACCCAGTGGGCTGGTTGGTTGTGAGGGGCGTCCTTAACTTGAACTGTTCTGAATGTCTGTTTCTGCAGGAGTGAGTGACCCAGTGGGCTGGTTGGTTGTGAGGGGCGTCCTTAACTTGAACTGTTCTGAATGTCTTTCTGCAGGAGTGAGTGACCCAGTGGGCTGGTTGGTGTGAGGGGAGAGCAGCAGCTATGGGTGAAATGGAGGGCTCCTACAGGGCCATACAGACCCCTGGCACCCGGCTGGGAGCCCAGTTCAATGCTGGGATCAGTACCTTGGAGCCGGGCCAGAGCCTCAGTGATGCCTTGGGCCCCGGGGGTAGGAGCCCAGGCAGAGGACTACAGCTCAGGGTCCAGGGCCTGGACGACTCCCAGGAGTTTTACGACTTGGAGGTGAGTTGCCCATAGAATGACTAATTCACGTTGCGGTCATGCTAGTTCTTGACGACTCTTTATTGATCTTCAGAGGGGGTAGTTGGATGCCACTTGTAGAACAGATCCACACAGCTTAATTATATGGTCATAATTAAATCGAACGCATATTTTGTTACATTTACGGGGAGATCAAAATGCAATGCACGTCTTCCTGTTGGTCAGAAAAAATCCCATTGCAACAGTATCTTTCCTAATTTGTCAAGTAACAGAAGCCGTTCTGTAGCAGAGGCACAACGTCAGAGCACGTCGTTCCCAAGTCCCTGACTCGGGTGGTGACAGCTGCCACATGGCTTTGGTCCACAAATCCCTTCCCCACCCCCCCTTTAAGACCGCTTACTGTTGGGATGCCCTGGTGTTACTTCAGTCTGATTAACACTATAGAGTTCAGCTGTACTGGGATGCCCTGGTTTTTACTGTATTCTGTTTTACACTATGGAGCTGGGATGACCCTGTTACTGTATTCTGCTATACACTATGGAGCTGGGATGACCCTGGTGTTACTGTATTCTGCTATACACTATGGAGCTGGTATGACCCTGGTGTTACTGTATTCTGCTATACACTATGGAGCTGGGATGACCCTGGTGTTACTGTATTCTGCTATACACTATGGAGCTGGGATGACCCTGGTGTTACTGTATTCTGCTATACACTATGGAGCTGGGATGCCCTGGTGTTACTGTATTCTGCTATACACTATGGAGCTGGGATGACCCTGGTGTTACTGTATTCTGCTATACACTATGGAGCTGGGATGCCCTGGTGTTACTGTATTCTGCTATACACTATGGAGCTGGGATGCCCTGGTGTTACTGTATTCTGCTATACACTATGGAGCTGGGATGACCCTGGTGTTACTGTATTCTGCTATACACTATGGAGCTGGGATGACCCTGGTGTTACTGTATTCTGCTATACACTATGGAGCTGGGATGACCCTGGTGTTACTGTATTCTGTTTTACACTATGGAGCTGGGATGACCCTGGTGTTACTGTATTCTGTATTACACTATGGAGCTGGGATGACCCTGGTGTTACTGTATTCTGCTATACACTATGGAGCTGGGATGACCCTGGTGTTACTGTATTCTGCTATACACTATGGAGCTGGGATGCCCTGGTGTTACTGTATTCTGCTATACACTATGGAGCTGGGATGACCCTGGTGTTACTGTATTCTGCTATACACTATGGAGCTGGGATGCCCTGGTGTTACTGTATTCTGTATTACACTATGGAGCTGGGATGACCCTGGTGTTACTGTATTCTGCTATACACTATGGAGCTGGGATGACCCTGGTGTTACTGTATTCTGCTATACACTATGGAGCTGGGATGCCCTGGTGTTACTGTATTCTGCTATACACTATGGAGCTGGGATGACCCTGGTGTTACTGTATTCTGCTATACACTATGGAGCAGGGATGACCCTGGTGTTACTGTATTCTGCTATACACTATGGAGCTGGGATGACCCTGGTGTTACTGTATTCTGCTATACACTATGGAGCTGGGATGACCCTGGTGTTACTGTATTCTGCTATACACTATGGAGCTGGGATGACCCTGGTGTTACTGTATTCTGCTATACACTATGGAGCTGGGATGACCCTGGTGTTACTGTATTCTGCTATACACTATGGAGCTGGGATGACCCTGGTGTTACTGTATTCTGCTATACACTATGGAGCTGGGATGACCCTGGTGTTACTGTATTCTGCTATACACTATGGAGCTGGGATGACCCTGGTGTTACTGTATTCTGCTATACACTATGGAGCTGGGATGACCCTGGTGTTACTGTATTCTGCTATACACTATGGAGCTGGGATGACCCTGGTGTTACTGTATTCTGCTATACACTATGGAGCTGGGATGACCCTGGTGTTACTGTATTCTGCTATACACTATGGAGCTGGGATGACCCTGGTGTTACTGTATTCTGCTATACACTATGGAGCTGGGATGACCCTGGTGTTACTGTATTCTGCTATACACTATGGAGCTGGGATGACCCTGGTGTTACTGTATTCTGCTATACACTATGGAGCTGGGATGACCCTGGTGTTACTGTATTCTGCTATACACTATGGAGCTGGGATGACCCTGGTGTTACTGTATTCTGTTACTTTTAATGCTACTGTTACTCACTATTGTCCCTACTGTGGCTGTGATCTATGCCTCGCTTCCCTGTGGTTTGGCTGTTTGGTGTAGCCCGGTCAGTGAGGTGTGGTCATGACTGCAATATGATGGCCACATTGCCTTACCCGTTCCTTTCCACCTGACCAAGACATCTATCCTTCCTGTGCTTTGATGTTCCTCCAGTCTGTGCTGACTCCTCTTCTCTCTGGCTCGTAGTCAGGTCACAGCACACTGTCAAGTTGAGCAGACAACGACTTCAATTAGGCCTCTCCCAAATACTGTCAGGAAAACTGTAAATCACTATGGAGAGATGGAAGAGAGAGAGAGGGAGCATGTGTTTGTCACTCTTCTTTACACGTGCGAGCACGGTTTTATAGTTCACACACAAGACTATGGCTATGAGGCAATGCCATAGCTGTATATTTGAGGAGTTGGGGTGTTCTACTAAAGAGGTTTTGTTTTTGTTAGTCCTTTTGTCACTCAAGACACATGACTTTAGCTCCATATGGTTTTTCTAGCCTGTAACCCCAGAGGTGCTAGTGGTAGGCCAGCATTTTGATCATGGGGGGGGGGGGGACACACTGGCCTTTGACCCTGACAATAGTCAAGGCCACCACTGAAATCTAATGCATGGTTACTCTCAAGTGTCTCCTACTCAAGCTACTGGTTATTAAAATGAACTCTGGCTAAGGGAGCTTTACCCTGCTAATTATACCAGGACATAATAGAAATAATAATAGATTGGGTTCTGATGGACTGGCTCTTAGGCCTTACATAATGATTTGCTGCTGTCTTGCATAATGTTTTCGCTCCCCACTTGTCTTGTATTTGTGACTGGCTTGCTGTCTGTCTATCTTCTGCCTGCCTGTCTACCTGGGTGGCTGATTTTAGCTGGCTCTGCCTGTCTGGCTGGCTTGGTGGTTGGTTGGGCTGGCTGTCTCTCTGGTTTGGCGTGTGCAGGACCTCATTCACTAGGCTAATAGGAAGTGATGAGGAAGTCACTACATCACGCCACGTTTCCTGCTCTCTGGAGGGAGAAAATCCATCCAAGCAGAGTTTCCACTATGAATTCACACTGAAGGACTCTGAGTCGGTTACCACTAGGGCTGTTGCAGTGACCATATTACCTGCCACACTGGCGGTCACGAATCTTGAAGGCAGTCAAATTCCACGTGACTTTTTATTCACCATAATTAGGCTTCTCCAAGCTCTGATGCTGTTGATGGTCATTAGTAGCCAACCAAACTTGCTAACTGCCTGATACAGCCAGTGTCTGATTCAATTTGCGATTACATTTTCATTGATGTCAAACACGTTTTGAGAGCCCGTGAGCTCATGTTGCGCAACATTTCTATAGGCTATGCAATTATGAGAGAGAAGAGAGTGATGGCCTCTATTAAAAAGAGGAGGATCCCCATCAGCTTTCAATGGGCTAGGTCTACTATATATTTATTTATCAACGTTCCTAATATTAAGCAATGTGCTTATCTTTACAACAGGAGTATAGCCTACCTGGCTGGCATGAAAATGAACCATGGGAAAGCATCCTCCATTCACTATTTTTAAGTGGATAGATGACAGGTATTTATTTGTCTCTGTTTTGAGACGTGTGCATGATAATGTTATAAATCAAATATTACATATTTGGCCAAACTGATTAATCTGGGGGAGAACCCAATGCTCACTCTGACAGACCTCCAGAGTTCCTCTGTGGAGTTGGGAGAACCTTCCAAAAGGACAATCATCTCTGCAGCACTCCACCAATCAGGCCTTTTTATGGTAGAGTGGCTTGAAGGAAGCCACTGCTCAGTAAAAGGCACATGACAGCCCACTTGGAGTTTGCCAAAAGGCACCTAAAGGAATCTCAGACCATGAGAAACAAGATTCTCTGGTTTGGTGAAACCAAGATTAAACTCTTTCGCCTGAATGTCAAGCATGTGGAGGAAACCTGCCACCATCCCTATGGTGAAGCATGGAGGTGGTAACATGCTGTGGGGATGTTTTTCAGTAGGATACTTGGGAGACAAGTCAGGATTGAGGGGAAAGGTGTTTGGTGAAAAATTTCTCCATAAAAATGCACCTTTTTGTAATAAAAGCATTACAGCATAATCACATTTTAAGCTAATTTGAGAATGGTGTTTTCACACATGTATTTGTTGGAACATTCACACTTGTGCTGTGTACGCATTGCTGCGCTTATGTGAAGAAATAGCTTAATGGTTAATCAATTTTTAATCTAAACATTTTTGATCTGTTGCATCAGTGTCAGCTTACTTGTTTTAAAAAAACGAACATTTTTTTATGCTAGTGGTTGTATTAATTTGGAATCTATCGTATCCCACAACTGTCCCAGACTGTTTGGCATATTTATTTCTCACACAGAATAGAATAGATTGACTTTTGTACAATGAGGGATAGTAGATTGACATAGACTAGTGTTTTTGCTGTTCTTTAGGCCTACTCATCTTGTTGGATGACAAAGTAAATGTGGACAGTTTTTCCAATATCTTCAATATGCACCTCCAGAATTCAATAAGGACGGGCGCTGTTGCGTACTCGGTCTGTCTTCACTTGTAGCCTGTGAGAAAGAGTCGATCACATGACGGGCATTGGCTAATAAGAGTTGAGATATCTGAGAGATCCATGGAGTGAGAGGTGCTTTGGTGCTCGCAGCTAGTAGAAGGGAATTATAATTATTATATTCAACCCAAGGCACAATGGCCACTGGCTGCTAAAGGCATGGATTTTTTTTTTTTTGGGGGGGGGGGGGGCGGCATTATGGCCACACAAAGGGGATGCCGTTGGGAAATTGGAGGCATTATAAAGTTCTTGTCAAAGTGTGAATGAGAGACTGATTAAGTGTGTGCAAACGGCTCAAAAAGACCGATGCAGAGGTCATGTTTTCCATTGAACTTTCTTCAAGTTGTTAGTTGCATCATGCAGCCTTACAATATATTAAACGTTCCACAAAACATAAAGCCCAATGTTTGTATCACAGCTAAAGTTGCATAAATAACTCTAAATTAAGCATATAAGGTTACCTATTTCTTCGTTAACCGCTCAATACAGACTAGCTGCATGTGTGCACTCCCTCATCGTTTGGCGACAATATCCTTGACAGTTTATTCAGCTGTGTTCAATTGTATTCTTCATACTATAAAATAATGCCATGTCATTCTAACCAAATCTTTTCATGGGGACACTGCTGAGACAATATAACAACCATGTCCCAGATTATATATTGTTATTGAACCAGTATTTAACTAGGCAAGTCGGTTAAGAAAATAATCTTATTTACATCAAAGGCCTACCCCGGGCAAACCCTCCACTAACCCTTAAGAACAAAATCTTATTTACATCAACGGCCTACCCCGGGCAAACCCTCCACTAACCCTTAAGAACAAAATCTTATTTACATCAACGGCCAACCCTGGGCAAACCCTCCACTAACCCTTAAGAACAAAATCTTATTTACATCAACGGCCTACCCCGGGCAAACCCTCCACTAACCCGGACAATGCTGGGCCAATTGTGTGCAGCCCTATTGGGACTCCCAATCACAGCCTGTTGTGATACAGCCTGGATTTGTCAATTATGTCTGAGTGTTGGTAGTGTTCCCCTGTCTATCTGTAAATGGGGTGGGGTCTTGTTTGCTTAATATAAGGAATTTAAAATAATTTTTTACTTTTGATACTTTATGTTATAGCTATTACATATGAATTTTCTTTTGATACTATTTCAAACCAAATACTATTAGTCAAGTATTATTTTACTCGGTGACTTTTACTTGAGCCATTTTCTATTAGGGTATCTTTACTCAAGTATAACAATTGGGTATTCCCCCCCCCACCTCTCTATCTGCTCAGTGACATGGGGTGGGATACTAAGCTCTCGAAGACAGAATGTCCCGCTCTAAAAGTGTAGTTAATTCTTCTAAACTTGTAGTTTCCTAACGTGCCATTGACTTTCATTTAAGATAGCTGGCTGATGTGTTTTTTTGTAGTAGAAATACATAATTCCATGTTTCTAGAACTGTATATGGAGTAATGATTTATCAGAAAGTAGGTATATACCATGCATTTCCTCGTTGACTAATAATTCATATAAATCTAGATTTGTGCTTTTTTTTGTTGCCGATTTAAAACATTACCGATGAGGATATGATGAACACTGCTTTAATACTCTACTCTTTATAGCTACTATGGCTTGTAATTTTAATCTTGCTTGAAATTTTCCCATGTGGACTTTGTGCATAAATAGATACTAAATTGCAGTGTTTGATGTTTCAAATTGCTGTGCCCTTCAACAAACTGCCATCCTCCACAAATCCAACCAGTGCTTTGATGTTCTGAGTACTGCCTCTGGTCTGGTCCACAGCTGCAGGTAGCTGGTATGGTCAATGTCAGCACAGTCACACATTAGCCTGTATGGTTCTTGTCCAGGGCTCCAGGCCCCTCCTACACCTAGAGCAACAGGAGAAAGCCCATCCTTGTGGTGTCTGGCCAGGAAGGCAGGGCAGGGAACACAGGGTTCTTTTATCCAGCCAGCCCCTCTCTTTACTGACCTCCACTTCTCAGCTCTCTACTCCAACTCACCATGCAAGTAGGGGGCGAAGGGGTGGGCTGTGGAACCAAGCGGTGTGAGAATGCGGGACTGGAGAGGGGAGGTGGGGTAGACAGGGCTAGCTCTGCATGCGGGAGGGACAGGGGGGTGGGGTAGATGGGTCAAGCTCAGCAACTGGGACTGGAAAGGGACGGGAGGGACAGGGAGGTGGGGTAGACAAGGCTACCTCAGCAACTGGGGCGGGAGAGACAGGGAGGTGGGGTAGACAGGACTAGCTCAATGTTAGCAAACAAGTACATAAATAGTGAGGTTGACATCCAAGTGGGGGACTCAGAGGAGGGGGTGGAGAGAGGGGCAGCCTTTGTTTTTTTTTTTTAAAGACCAGTTGTGTCTTGAGTTTGGGGCCATAGAGAAAGGGGGGGAGGGGATGAACTCAAGAGTGAAGCTGCTTAGAGAAGCACCACAGGACTTGTTGCCAAGGAATTTCAACAACTGATCATTTAAATTTTTAACCCGTTCAGTGACAGTCTCAGCCCGGAGAGGAGAGGCTGTTCCAGTATTGATTTCATGAGTTTCTTGTTCTGTGAAACCAGCAGAAGTTTATTTAGGACATGCAGTATGTGTTGGTAGAAAGTGGAACTCATAGTATATAAAAGCACGTATTGTGAGTCACATGAAGATTCTGCTTGAGTTGTTTAATCTGCTTTGTTCCAATTTTTTATTTGAGTTCAGTTTACCCATGTTTTGCTTAATCATGAACTGCTGAAGGGTGATGCAGGGTAGCCTAGTGGTTAGAGCGTTGGACTAGTAACCGAAAGGTTGCAAGTTCGAATCCCCGCGCTGACAAGGTACAAATCTGTCGTTCTGCCCCTAAACAGGCAGTTAACCCACTGTTCCTAGGCCGTCATTGAAAATAAGAATTTGTTCTTAACTGACCTGCCTGGTTAAATAAAGGTAAAAAAAAAAAAATGCAATTGAAGCTCTGAATTTTATGGAACCTTCCCCTGGCATGACAAGCCTCCCTGTCCCGCATGCTGAGCTAGCCCCATCTACCCCACCTCCCTGTCCCGCATGCTAAAAGAGCCCCGTCTACCCCACCTCCCTGTCCCGCATGCTAAAATAGCCCCGTCTACCTCCCCTCTCCTCTCCAGTCCAGCATGCTTGACTTGTGGTTTTCAGAACAGGGATATCACAATGTCAGGATTAAAGGGATACCTTTGTACATTGGGATTTGGGGTAATTTCCTAATTGCCCAGAGAAAGACCAACTTATGGATACCTCCTCCTCATCCCCCACTTTGTACTCCAAGTATATATTAAATCATAATTTGATTTTAACGTTAGGTTTTATTTTTATTTATGGATTTTCAAAACTAATTTTTTTTCCTCCAAACTATTTATTGAATTCATCCGCTGTGACGGTGGGCGCAAGGTTAGCCTGCGCATGAGTGTCAACACAGCTGGCTTGCTGAGACATCGGGACAGCGGCGGTAATGAACGTGTTTGCTAGATATCAAGTAAGCTAAGTGTGGGACGAGGACATCAACAGACTGCCATTGCGCTTCCAAATCAATATTTTTACTTCGCAACTGTGTAGATCGTTGACACTGCTGGAATTATTTTTCAAGCAATTAGCTAGCTTACATTAGCTACGTGGACTAGCTAGATACTTGTTAAATGTGATGAGACTTGTCACATTGACGTACTGGGTGTGCTCTAAAAACTTGAAAAAACAAACTCAAACAAGTGGCCGGCAACAATCTTTCACAAACTTCCATTGAATTATCCAGACTGATTTAAAAAATAAATAATTAAGTATGGCTAGTTTCCCTGAATATAACACTCCTCGGAGCTCGTAACATTAGCTAGTTTGCGGCGCTATTTTATATGTATTTTTTACCGGGGGATTATTTTAAGAGGATGGAACTGACGAGCGTTGAGACTCTTCCCCCCCCCCCCCTCCCCCTCCAGGGTTACAGTGGTCCCACCATTGGTGTTCTACGCACATCGAACAAAGCGGTGTGGGGTTAAGTGTTACGATTATCTAACATTTTGATTTAATAGTAGCTGGCTGTTCTCATGATAATGTGATTAGGCTGTCCGTGTCATCTGCAGCATCTGCGTGTGAATGCCCTCCTCTCAACGACCAAGAATAACTGAGTACAATTTATGTTCTTATTTTTCAGAGTAAATAACCCCAAAAATAATGTCATATGTGCTGTATGTAATGTCCGTGTGTTTAGATTGTATTCACTGGTTTCTTCTCTTTCCTCATTTGAGCCACTCAAAGATTCAATGTTGTTTATCCAAAACAAGCAAAACAGTGGATTGTGTGGCCAGCATATCAGCTCACCACTTAAAGATTTAGGGATGCCTGATGGAGAGTACTCTGCTTGGACAAATACTGGGAGCCCAAAATCCTGTCCAAGAGGTGGTCGGTCGTCTGGCTGCCAACTTTACCCCCGTTCCAAAAACCTAGCAAGGAGGTCTGCAGCGACGTGGTTCAAGGACACCCCTAACTCACCCACTATCCATGAACATGGTCCTACTACCTAATACAAACACTCATGTGACATCAGTCGTTAGCTTCTGGTTATTATCACACTGTCTTGTCTATGGTATATTTACGGGCATTGATAATGTAAATGGTCTTTTCCGGTTCATGGATGATCGTGTTGTTACATACTGTAGGTCTATGCTGTGTTTGATTGGCTTTTACCAATCTGTTATATTGACCTTCAGTATTCAGAATGCTATTGATCTGTTGTTGTATTCACATATTGCTGATCTAATACAATACACTACCATGTGGCACACTAATGAATCACTAGTAGCAGATGGTACTACCATGTGGCACACTAATGAATCACTAGTAGCAGATGGTACTACCATGTGGCACACTAATGAATCACTAGTAGCAGATGGTAGTACCATCTGTTTGTTACCATGTGGCACACTAATGAATCACTAGTAGCAGATGGTACTACCATGTGGCACACTAATGAATCACTAGTAGCAGATGGTAGTACCATCTGTTTGTTACCATGTGGCACACTAATGAATCACTAGTAGCAGATGGTACTACCATGTGGCACACTAATGAATCACTAGTAGCAGATGGTAGTACCATCTGTTTGTTACCATGTGGCACACTAATGAATCACTAGTAGCAGATGGTACTACCATGTGGCACACTAATGAATCACTAGTAGCAGATGGTAGTACCATATGTTTGTTACCATGTGGCACACAAATGAATCACTAGTCGCAGATGGTAACGAACAGATGGTACTGTCTCTAATGGTATTTATTACAGTGATGTCTGACTGTGAAGCTAAGTCACCGTTGTGTAATTACAACCGGCCCATTGCATCCTCTGCCTCCTTGAATACCATGTAGACTCCTGTCGGCGAGAGGGACATTAGTGGTGTGAGTGGCTAGTGGCTCAAACGACACATGAAGGCAAGACTCTTCTGTTCCCTCGTCCTTATCTATCTCCCTTCACTGCCCACTCCAACACCAGTCCTTCTGCAACCGGCCTGTATTGACTGAGAACAGATGTTTTATTTGTTACTGTGTTCTGGGACAAACAGCCACTTACTCAACAGACAGCTGCCCGTTCTGTCCAGCCGATATGGACTGCTTCTTGCAGTTTATATTGGGGATGTGGACGAATGTGTTTAAACTCCAGGATTGATGAGCGGGAGAAATGTTCTCTGGGATTGTTAGTCTCTGGGTGAGCTGCTTTCTTCACTGTAGATATCAAGCCCTCCGATCGATGGCAGTCACAAGTCCCACTCTGTGCAGCACGAAAACATGTTGTTTTACAAATGGTTGCCATTTCCCACAGTTGCGCCATCACTCCCCCTCCCAGACATGGCCCTCGTCGCTGCTCCTGTAAGCTCGTCTACCGTTTCCTCTGATTCAGCCTCCCTCCGTGCTCGTTAATTCCGGCTCTAATAAATATATCTCTGAATAAAAACGCTCTTCTCCCTCAGTCCGACATATCTTTAATAAAGGTTACGATGATTTACAAATAATAAACAAACAAGCTACTAGAGTACCAACAGCTGAATGCCTTCTGGGAGTTTTATTTACAAAACCATACCAAGTCTCACAGGAAGAGAGTGCAGGCAGAACCCAACGTTGTCCCGAGATGAGGAAGTTGCTCAATCTCCTTTCTTACGATTATCAGTAAAAAAAAAAGTCATATTTTATTTATTTATTTTACCTTTAGTTAACCAGGCTAGTCAGTTAAGAACAAATTCTTATTTTCAATGACAGCCTGGGAACAGTAGGTTAACTGCCTGTTCAAGGGCAGAACGACAGATATGTACCTTGTCAGCTCGGGGGTTTGAACTCGCAACCTTCCGGTTACTAGTCCAACGATCTAACCACTAGGCTACCCTGTCGCCCCAGGGTAGCCTAGTTATGTATAGCTATAGTTATGTATAGCTTTGTAACACTATCAATGACCAACCATCCATCTTTGGAGTAGTTAGGTCATGGTGTCCCATAGGGGTGAGCATTTTGGTTTTTGCCCTAACACTACACAGCTGATTTCATATAATCAACTAATCATCAATCTTTTGATCATTTGAATCAGCTGTGTAGTGGTAGAGAAAAATACTAAAAGGTAGACCCCTCAAGGTCCTGACAGTGTCATTACATGTAGTGATATTTGGGGAGGCCAGCAGAGTGGAACAGAAGGGTTAGGGAAGGCAGGCAGGTAAATCTAATCTCTTCCCCTGATCCTGATTAGCGCTAGTTAGCTAACCATCACACTGTTACCTGCTGACAACTCTCTCTAGTTAGCTAACCATCACACTGTTACCGGCTGACACAGACTCTCTCTAGTTAGCTAACCATCACACTGTTACCTGCTGACAACTCTCTCTAGTTAGCTAACCATCACACTGTTACCTGCTGACAACTCTCTCTAGTTAGCTAACCATCACACTGTTACCGGCTGACACAGACTCTCTCTAGTTAGCTAACCATCCCACTGTTACCGGCTGACAACTCTCTCTAGTTAGCTAACCATCTCACTGTTACCGGCTGACAACTCTCTCTAGTTAGCTAACCATCCCACTGTTACCGGCTGACACAGACTCTCTCTAGTTAGCTAACCATCCCACTGTTATCGGCTGACCAACTCTCTAGTTAGCTAACCATCCCACTGTTACCGGCTGACAACTCTCTAGTTAGCTAACCATCCCACTGTTACCGGCTGACACACACTCTCTAGTTAGCTAACCATCACACTGTTATCTGCTGACACACTCTCTAGTTAGCTAACATCACACTGTTACCGGCTGACACTCTCTCTAGTGAGCTAACCATCACACTGTTACCGGCTGACACACTCTCTCTAGTTAGCTAACCATCCCACTGTTACCTGCTGACAACTCTCTCTAGTTAGCTAACCATCACACTGTTACCTGCTGACACACACTCTCTAGTTAGCTAACCATCACACTGTTATCTGCTGACACACTCTCTAGTTAGCTAACATCACACTGTTACCGGCTGACACTCTCTCTAGTGAGCTAACCATCACACTGTTACCGGCTGACACACTCTCTCTAGTTAGCTAACCATCCCACTGTTACCTGCTGACAACTCTCTCTAGTTAGCTAACCATCCCACTGTTACCTGCTGACAACTCTCTCTAGTTAGCCAACCATCACACTGTTACCTGCTGACAACTCTCTCTAGTGAGCTAACCATCACACTGTTACCTGCTGACAACTCTCTCTAGTTAGCTAACCATCACACTGTTACCGGCTGACACACTCTCTCTAGTTAGCTAACCATCCCACTGTTACCTGCTGACAACTCTCTATAGTTAGCTAACCATCTCACTGTTACCTGCTGACAAACACACTCTCTAGTTAGCTAACCATCACACTGTTACCTGCTGACAACTCTCTCTAGTTAGCTAACCATCACACTGTTACCGGCTGACAACTCTCTCTAGTTAGCTAACCATCCCACTGTTACCTGCTGACAACTCTCTCTAGTTAGCTAACCATCACACTGTTACCTGCTGACACACTCTCTAGTTAGCTAACCATCACACTGTTACCTGCTGACAACTCTCTCTAGTTAGCTAACCATCACACTGTTACCTGCTGACAACTCTCTAGTTAGCTAACCATCACACTGTTACCTGCTGACAACTCTCTCTAGTTAGCTAACCATCACACTGTTATCGGCTGACACAGACTCTCTCTAGTTAGCTAACCATCACACTGTTATCGGCTGACACAGACTCTCTCTAGTTAGCTAACCATCACACTGTTATCGGCTGACACAGACTCTCTCTAGTTAGCTAACCATCACACTGTTACCGCCTGACAACTCTCTCTAGTTAGCTAACCATCACACTGTTATCGGCTGACACAGACTCTCTCTAGTTAGCTAACCATCACACTGTTACCGCCTGACAACTCTCTCTAGTTAGCTAACCATCACACTGTTACCTGCTGACACAGACTCTCTCTAGTTAGCTAACCATCACACTGTTACCGGCTGACAACTCTCTCTAGTTAGCTAACCATCACACTGTTACCAGGCCGACACACACTCTCTAGTTAGCTAACCATCACACTGTTATCGGCTGACACAGACTCTCTCTAGTTAGCTAACCATCACACTGTTACCGGCTGACAACTCTCTCTAGTTAGCTAACCATCCCACTGTTATCTGCTGACCAACTCTCTAGTTAGCTAACCATCACACTGTTACCTGCTGACACAGACTCTCTCTAGTTAGCTAACCATCACACTGTTATCGGCTGACGAACACACTCTCTAGTTAGCTAACCATCACACTTATTGGCTGACACACACTCTCTCTAGTGAGCTAACCATCCCACTGTTATCGGCTGACACACACACTCTCTAGTTAGCTAACCATCACACTGTTATCGGCTGACACACACTCTCTCTAGTTAGCTAACCATCACATTGTTATCGGCTGACACAGACCCTCTAGTTAGCTAACCATCACACTGTTATCGGCTGACACAGACCCTCTAGTTAGCTAACCATCACACTTATCGGCTGACACAGACTCTCTCTAGTTAGCTAACCATCACACTTATCGGCTGACACACACACTCTCTCTAGTTAGCTAACCATCACACTGTTATCGGTTGACACAGACCCTCTAGTTAGCTAACCATCCCACTGTTATCTGCTTACCAACTCTCTAGTTAGCTAACCATCACACTTATCTGCTGACCAACTCACTGTAGTTAGCTAACCATCACACTTATCTGCTGATCAACTCTCTCTAGTTAGCTAACCATCACACTGTTATCGGCTGACACACACTCTCTCTAGTTAGCTAACCATCACACTTATCGGCTGACACACTCTCTAGTTAGCTAACCATCCCACTGTTATCGGCTGACACACACTCTCTCTAGTTAGCTAACCATCACACTTATCGGCTGACACACTCTCTCTAGTTAGCTAACCATCCCACTGTTATCGGCTGACACACACTCTCTCTAGTTAGCTAACCATCACACTGTTACCGGCTGACAACTCTCTCTAGTTAGCTAACCATCACACTGTTACCTGCTGACAACTCTCTCTAGTTAGCTAACCATCACACTGTTATCGGCTGACACAGACTCTCTCTAGTTAGCTAACCATCACACTGTTATCGGCTGACACAGACTCTCTCTAGTTAGCTAACCATCACACTGTTATCGGCTGACACAGACTCTCTCTAGTTAGCTAACCATCACACTGTTACCGGCTGACACAGACTCTCTCTAGTTAGCTAACCATCCCACTGTTACCTGCTGACACAGACTCTCTCTAGTTAACTAACCATCACACTGTTACCTGCTGACACAGACTCTCTCTAGTTAGCTAACCATCACACTGTTACCGGCTGACAACTCTCTCTAGTTAGCTAACCATCCCACTGTTACCGGCTGACACAGACTCTCTCTAGTTAGCTAACCATCACACTGTTACCGGCTGACAACTCTCTCTAGTTAGCTAACCATCCCACTGTTATCTGCTGACCAACTCTCTAGTTAGCTAACCATCCCACTGTTATCTGCTTACCAACTCTCTAGTTAGCTAACCATCACACTTATCTGCTGACCAACTCACTGTAGTTAGCTAACCATCACACTTATCTGCTGATCAACTCTCTCTAGTTAGCTAACCATCACACTGTTATCGGCTGACACACACTCTCTCTAGTTAGCTAACCATCACACTTATCGGCTGACACACTCTCTAGTTAGCTAACCATCCCACTGTTATCGGCTGACACACACTCTCTCTAGTTAGCTAACCATCACACTTATCGGCTGACACTCTCTCTAGTTAGCTAACCATCCCACTGTTATCGGCTGACACACACTCTCTCTAGTTAGCTAACCATCACACTGTTATCTGCTGACCAACTCTCTAGTTAGCTAACCATCACACTGTTATCGGCTGACACACACTCTCTCTAGTTAGCTAACCATCACACTGTTATCGGCTGACACACACTCTCTCTAGTTAGCTAACCATCACACTGTTACCGGCTGACAACTCTCTCTAGTTAGCTAACCATCCCACTGTTACCGGCTGACACAGACTCTCTCTAGTTAGCTAACCATCACACTGTTACCTGCTGACACACTCTCTCTAGTTAGCTAACCATCCCACTGTTATCGGCTGACACAGACTCTCTCTAGTTAGCTAACCATCACACTGTTAC
The DNA here is from genome assembly GCF_036934945.1 of Oncorhynchus masou masou. Classification (NCBI taxonomy): domain Eukaryota; kingdom Metazoa; phylum Chordata; class Actinopteri; order Salmoniformes; family Salmonidae; genus Oncorhynchus; species Oncorhynchus masou. The sequence continues at coordinate 112,755,226 of NC_088235.1, forward strand.
CGGCTGACAACTCTCTCTAGTTAGCTAACCATCCCACTGTTATCTGCTGACCAACTCTCTAGTTAGCTAACCATCACACTGTTACCTGCTGACACACACTCTCTCTAGTTAGCTAACCATCACACTGTTATCGGCTGACACAGACCCTCTAGTTAGCTAACCATCACACTTATCGGCTGACACACACTCTCTCTAGTTAGCTAACCATCACACTTATCGGCTGACACAGACTCTCTCTAGTTAGCTAACCATCACACTTATCGGCTGACACACACTCTCTCTAGTTAGCTAACCATCACACTTATCGGCTGACACACACACTCTCTCTAGTTAGCTAACCATCACACTGTTATCGGTTGACACAGACCCTCTAGTTAGCTAACCATCACACTTATCTGCTGACCAACTCACTGTAGTTAGCTAACCATCCCACTGTTATCGGCTGACACACACTCTCTCTAGTTAGCTAACCATCCCACTGAGGTATTGACAGTATTTGGCCAGCTGGTTGTATACGTAGGGCGGTTCCACCCACAGCTGGTATCGGTGCTGTTTAGGCCTACAGCAAACATTGTTGATTTAGTATTGGACTCCTTCCTCTATATATGAGGTGATATTTGACATGTTGTAATACTCCTTCCTTTTTAATTGATCACCAGGCTACAGGAGCTTCAGAACCCCCTGAATAAAGGGAAATATAGTGTTGTAGTAGCCCACTTGAACATTTTAAAAAGCAAAACTGCTTTTATTTAATGAATTATAAAGGACAGTTTAGAGACTTCCTGTAGTGAAAGTGGCCACACGATCACGTTTAAAGCTGTTTTTTTTTTTTTTAGTTATGTGCAGTTCACAAACGGTTCGTTAATTTGGTACAACTCTTTTTACTGACTCAAGTCGTGCTTCGTTTTTTGTTGTTGTGAGTGACTCGTTGATTTGAGTAATTAGTTTTGACCTGCTGACCGCAGTGCAGTCCTACAGCAGGATTACTACACTCTCCTCTGGCTCAGCGGCTCCAGAGACGTCCTCCGACCAACTACTGTCTGTCATGTAGCCGTGCAGGAAAACAGATCGTGCTGCAGGCAGCATAGACATGTTTAGAGATTATCATTGATCGCATGGTGCAAGAATGAATACAATGAGTTATTGAATGTTATGATGGACACAGCTTTGTAGAAGCAAAACAACTCTGCTCAACACTCAAACTTGAAAAGTTATATTTTTTGGGGGGGTGGGGGGCGGTCTGCAGTTCACAAGTGCTATTGTGCTCATCACTCGTGGTGGGGGGGGAATCTATACATTCACATCGCAATATTTATTTTGGACGATTTTGTAAATTTTATTTTTGCTAGGTAGCATTAGCTAGCGCTGGTCAGCTGTACCTCTGCCAAAATTCATATTTGTCATCCTATAGCTTGTAATCCATCTAATTAAAAAAAAAAATAGTGAGTCAATGTGTGTTCAGCACTTATATTTCCATGACGGATCAAAACTCATGTTCTCATGGCCTTCTCTCTCGTCGCTCTGCAGCAGACATGGTGGGCAATATGTTTGAGACATCGAATCGCAATACGTTTTGGTATCGACGTCGCGAGGTCCCTGTCAATTCCCAGCCCTACTTATCACCCTCACGACAGTCAAGCAATGCATTCCGGCGAGAGTCGTTCACAATCTAGTCCGCGGTTTTGGGCCCCGACGAGACCTCGTTTCAAATGTATGAAGAGATAATCATATTTGTTTGACTAGCAATCAACAGTTTTTTATTTTTTTTATTTTTTATTTTTTTTAAGCAATCACAAATCACCACTCCAATAACATGTGAACGAGAGTTATAGAAAAATGACTTTTTTTCCAAATGTCCAGTTCGGCGGTAGAGGGTACCTGTGTCGAATATCCCAGTCAGTAAAAACTCCCCATAACTAGTGTGTTTTTTTTCGTGGGAAAAATCTCTGACTAATATTCGGAGCTAGACAATGACTCCTCTCACTGAGGCAGATACATCAAGTAACATTAAAACAGTATATTCAGTTAAACGTTAGCCTTCGATGAGTTATTGTTCTCTACCTCACTAGTCAGGCAAACACTACATGATATACTACCTGCTAGTACGAGGTGATTTTTAAACAAGCCAATCTGTTTTGTGTGTAAAATCAAGTGTCCAGGGAGGTGCACTAATTTGTTGTTGCTCAATGCGTTTTGAGTGTAAATTCTCCTGTGAAGTATTGTATTCACCTTGCTTCTCCCTCAAGCTGGATTCTAAACCGATTTCAGGCTCTTTCACATGGCTCTCTGCTCGTCTATAAGGAATGTGTTTGACATGGCTCTCTGCTCGTCTATAAGGAATGTGTTTGACATGGCTCTCTGCTCGTCTATAAGGAATGTGTTTGACATGGCTCTCTGCTCGTCTATAAGGAATGTGTTTGACATGGCTCTCTGCTATAAGGAATGTTTTTCACATGGCTCTCTGCTCGTCTATAAGGAATGTGTTTGACATGGCTCTCTGCTCGTCTATAAGGAATGTGTTTGACATGGCTCTCTGCTCGTCTATAAGGAATGTGTTTGACATGGCTCTCTGCTCGTCTATAAGGAATGTGTTTGACATGGCTCTCTGCTCGTCTATAAGGAATGTGTTTGACATGGCTCTCTGCTCGTCTATAAGGAATGTGTTTGACATGGCTCTCTGCTATAAGGAATGTTTTTCACATGGCTCTCTGCTCGTCTATAAGGAATGTGTTTGACATGGCTCTCTGCTATAAGGAATGTTTTTCACATGGCTCTCTGCTCGTCTATAAGGAATGTGTTTGACATGGCTCTCTGCTCGTCTATAAGGAATGTGTTTGACATGGCTCTCTGCTATAAGGAATGTTTTTCACATGGCTCTCTGCTCGTCTATAAGGAATGTGTTTGACATGGCTCTCTGCTATAAGGAATGTGTTTGACATGGCTCTCTGCTATAAGGAATGTTTTTCACATGGCTCTCTGCTCGTCTATAAGGAATGTGTTTGACATGGCTCTCTGCTATAAGGAATGTGTTTGACATGGCTCTCTGCTCGTCTATAAGGAATGTGTTTGACATGGCTCTCTGCTCGTCTATAAGGAATGTGTTTGACATGGCTCTCTGCTATAAGGAATGTTTTTCACATGGCTCTCTGCTCGTCTATAAGGAATGTGTTTGACATGGCTCTCTGCTCGTCTATAAGGAATGTTTTTCACATGGCTCTCTGCTCGTCTATAAGGAATGTGTTTGACATGGCTCTCTGCTCGTCTATAAGGATTGTTTTTGACATGGCTCTCTGCTCGTCTATAAGGAATGTGTTTGACATGGCTCTCTGCTCGTCTATAAGGAATGTGTTTGACATGGCTCTCTGCTCGTCTATAAGGAATGTGTTTGACATGGCTCTCTGCTATAAGGAATGTTTTTGACATGGCTCTCTGCTCGTCTATAAGGAATGTGATTGACATGGCTCTCTGCTATAAGGAATGTGTTTGACATGGCTCTCTGCTCGTCTATAAGGAATGTGTTTGACATGGCTCTATGCTCGTCTATAAGGAATGTGTTTGACATGGCTCTCTGCTCGTCTATAAGGAATGTGTTTGACATGGCTCTCTGCTCGTCTATAAGGAATGTGTTTGACATGGCTCTCTGCTCGTCTATAAGGAATGTGTTTGACATGGCTCTCTGCTCCTCTATAAGGAATGTGTTTGACATGGCTCTCTGCTCGTCTATAAGGAATGCGTTTGACATGGCTCTCTGCCTGTCTATAAGGAATGTGTTTGACATGGCTCTCGTCTATAAGGAATGTGTTTGACATGGTTCTCGTCTATAAGGAATGTGTTTGACATGGCTCTCGTCTATAAGGAATGTGTTTGACATGGCTCTCTGCTCGTCTATAAGGAATGTGTTTGACATGGCTCTCTGCTCGTCTATTAGGAATGTGTTTGACATGGCTCTATGCTCGTCTATAAGGAATGTGTTTGACATGGCTCTCTGCTCGTCTATAAGGAATGTGTTTGACATGGCTCTCTGCTCGTCTATAAGGAATGTGTTTGACATGGCTCTCTGCTCGTCTATAAGGAATGTGTTTGACATGGCTCTCTGCTCGTCTATAAGGAATGTGTTTGACATGGCTCTCTGCTCGTCTATAAGGAATGTGTTTGACATGGCTCTCTGCTCATCTATAAGGAATGTGTTTGACATGGCTCTCTGCTCGTCTATAAGGAATGTGTTTGACATGGCTCTCTGCTCCTCTATAAGGAATGTGTTTGACATGGCTCTCTGCTCGTCTATAAGGAATGTGTTTGACATGGCTCTCTGCCTGTCCATAAGGAATGTGTTTGACATGGCTCTCTGCTCGTCTATAAGGAATGTGTTTGACATGGCTCTCTGCTCGTCTATAAGGAATGTGTTTGACATGGCTCTCTGCTATAAGGAATGTGTTTGACATGGCTCTCTGCTCGTCTATAAGGAATGTGTTTGACATGGCTCTCTGCTCGTCTATAAGGAATGTGTTTGACATGGCTCTCTGCTCCTCTATAAGGAATGTGTTTGACATGGCTCTCTGCTCGTCTATAAGGAATGTGTTTGACATGGCTCTCTGCCTGTCCATAAGGAATGTGTTTGACATGGCTCTCTGCTCGTCTATAAGGAATGTGTTTGACATGGCTCTCTGCTCGTCTATAAGGAATGTGTTTGACATGGCTCTCTGCTCGTCTATAAGGAATGTGTTTGACATGGCTCTCTGCTCCTCTATAAGGAATGTGTTTGACATGGCTCTCTGCTATAAGGAATGTTTTTCACATGGCTCTCTGCTCGTCTATAAGGAATGTGTTTGACATGGCTCTCTGCTATAAGGAATGTTTTTCACATGGCTCTCTGCTCGTCTATAAGGAATGTGTTTGACATGGCTCTCTGCTATAAGGAATGTTTTTCACATGGCTCTCTGCTCGTCTATAAGGAATGTGTTTGACATGGCTCTCTGCTCGTCTATAAGGAATGTGTTTGACATGGCTCTCTGCTCGTCTATAAGGAATGTGTTTGACATGGCTCTCTGCTCGTCTATAAGGAATGTGTTTGACATGGCTCTCTGCCTGTCCATAAGGAATGTGTTTGACATGGCTCTCTGCTATAAGGAATGTTTTTCACATGGCTCTCTGCTCGTCTATAAGGAATGTGTTTGACATGGCTCTCTGCTCGTCTATAAGGAATGTGTTTGACATGGCTCTCTGCTCGTCTATAAGGAATGTGTTTGACATGGCTCTCTGCTCGTCTATAAGGAATGTGTTTGACATGGCTCTCTGCCTGTCCATAAGGAATGTGTTTGACATGGCTCTCTGCTCGTCTATAAGGAATGTGTTTGACATGGCTCTCTGCTCGTCTATAAGGAATGTGTTTGACATGGCTCTCTGCTCGTCTATAAGGAATGTGTTTGACATGGCTCTCTGCTCGTCTATAAGGAATGTGTTTGACATGGCTCTCTGCTCCTCTATAAGGAATGTGTTTGACATGGCTCTCTGCTATAAGGAATGTTTTTCACATGGCTCTCTGCTCGTCTATAAGGAATGTGTTTGACATGGCTCTCTGCTCGTCTATAAGGAATGTGTTTGACATGGCTCTCTGCTCGTCTATAAGGAATGTGTTTGACATGGCTCTCTGCTATAAGGTATGTGTTTGACATGGCTCTCTGCTATAAGGAATGTTTTTCACATGGCTCTCTGCTCGTCTATAAGGAATGTGTTTGACATGGCTCTCTGCTATAAGGAATGTTTTTCACATGGCTCTCTGCTCGTCTATAAGGAATGTGTTTGACATGGCTCTCTGCTCGTCTATAAGGAATGTGTTTGACATGGCTCTCTGCTCGTCTATAAGGAATGTGTTTGACATGGCTCTCTGCTATAAGGTATGTGTTTGACATGGCTCTCTGCTCGTCTATAAGGAATGTGTTTGACATGGCTCTCTGCTCATCTATAAGGAATGTGTTTGACATGGCTCTCTGCTCATCTATAAGGAATGTGTTTGACATGGCTCTCTGCTCGTCTATAAGGAATGTGTTTGACATGGCTCTCTGCTCGTCTATAAGGAATGTGTTTGACATGGCTCTCTGCTCGTCTATAAGGAATGTGTTTGACATGGCTCTCTGCTCGTCTATAAGGTATGTGTTTGACATGGCTCTCTGCTCGTCTATAAGGAATGTGTTTGACATGGCTCTCTGCTCGTTTATAAGGAATGTTTTTCACATGGCTCTCTGCTCATCTATAAGGAATGTGTTTGACATGGCGCTCTGCTATAAGGAATGTTTTTGACATGGCGCTCTGCTCGTCTATAAGGAATGTTTTTGACATGGCTCTCTGCTCGTCTATAAGGAATGTGTTTGACATGGCTCTCTGCTATAAGGAATGTTTTTGACATGGCTCTCTGCTATAAGGAATGTTTTTGACATGGCTCTCTGCTATAAGGAATGTTTTTGACATGGCTCTCTGCTATAAGGAATGTGTTTGACAAGGCTCTCGGCTCGTCTATAAGGAATGTGTTTGACATGGCTCTCGGCTCGTCTATAAGGAATGTGTTTGACATGGCTCTCTGCTTGTCTATTAGGAATGTGTTTGACATGGCTCTCTGCTCGTCTATAAGGAATGTGTTTGACATGGCTCTCGGCTCGTCTATAAGGAATGTGTTTGACATGGCTCTCTGCTTGTCTATAAGGAATGTGTTTGACATGGCTCTCTGCTCGTCTATAAGGAATGTGTTTGACATGGCTCTCTGCTCGTCTATTAGGAATGTGTTTGACAAGGCTCTCTGCCTGTCCATAAGGAATGTGTTTGACATGGCTCTCTGATAGTCTATAAGGAATGTGTTTGACATGGCTCTCGGCTCGTCTATAAGGAATGTGTTTGACATGGCTCTCTGCTTGTCTATTAGGAATGTGTTTGACATGGCTCTCTGCTCGTCTATAAGGAATGTGTTTGACATGGCTCTGCTCGTCTATAAGGAATGTGTTTGACATGGCTCTCTGATAGTCTATAAGGAATGTGTTTGACATGGCTCTCTGCTCGTCTATAAGGAATGTGTTTGACATGGCTCTCTGCTCGTCTATTAGGAATGTGTTTGACATGGCTCTCTGCTCGTCTATAAGGAATGTGTTTGACATGGCTCTCTGCTCGTCTATAAGGAATGTGTTTGACATGGCTCTCTGCTCGTCTATAAGGAATGTGTTTGACATGGCTCTCTGCTCGTCTATAAGGAATGTGTTTGACATGGCTCTCTGCTCGTCTATAAGGAATGTGTTTGACATGGCTCTCTGCTCGTCTATAAGGAATGTGTTTGACATGGCTCTCTGCTCGTCTATAAGGAATGCGTTTGACATGGCTCTCTGCTCGTCTATAAGGAATGTTTTTTAAGGCCAAGGTTAGAAACCCACCTATGAGAAAGCTGTGTTTCACCACACCAACCGGTCAGAGATTACGTTAGATATGAGGTGTTTGGCACAGTGGGAATGTAGGTGGAGGTGTACGTGCGTACACAGCTGCTTCACTGGGCCCTTTTTTTGTTTACAAACTAGACGCCGTGTACAAAGGTAAACAGTGGGCTACCTTTTCCTTCCTCAAGACGTCTGGGAGCAATTTTAAGGGGTGGACAAATGTCACCTCTACCTCTGACGTCACCTCTACCTCTGACGTCACCTCTACCTCTGACGTCACCTCTACCTCTGACGTCACCTCTACCTCTGACGTCACCTCTACCTCTGACGTCACCTCTACCTCTGACGTCACCTCTACCTCTGACGCCACCTCTACCTCTGACGCCACCTCTACCTCTGACTCTAAATCAAATCAAATTTTATTTGTCACATACACATGGTTAGCAGATGTTAATGCGAGTGTAGCGAAATGCTTGTGCTTCTCGTTCCGACAATGCAGTAATAACCAACAAGTAATCTAACTAACAATTCCACAACTACTACCTTACACTTGTGTGTATAAGGGGATAAAGAATATGTACATAAAGATATATGAATGAGTGATGGTGCAGAGCAGCATAGGCAAGATACAGTAGATGGTATCGAGTACAGTATATACATATGAGATGAGTATGTAAACAAAGTGGCATAGTTAAAGTGGCTAGTGATACATGTATTACATAAAGATGCAGTAGATGATATAGAGTACAGTATATACGTATACATATGAGATGAATAATGTAGGGTATGTAAACATTATATTAGGTAGCATTGTTTATAGTGGCTAGTGATATATTTTACATTTCCCATCAATTCCCATTATTAAAGTGGCTGGAGTTGAGTCAGTGTGTTGGCAGCAGCCACTCAATGTTAGTGGTGGCTGTTTAACAGTCTGATGGCCTTGAGATAGAAGCTGTTTTTCAGTCTCTCGGTCCCAGCTTTGATGCACCTGTACTGACCTCGCCTTCTGGATGATAGCGGGGTGAACAGGCAGTGGCTCGGGTGGTTGATGTCCTTGATGATCTTTATGGCCTTCCTGTAACATCGGGTGGTGTAGGTGTCCTGGAGGGCAGGTAGTTTGCCCCCGGTGATGCGTTGTGCAGACCTCACTACACTCTGGAGAGCCTTACGGTTGAGGGCGGAGCAGTTGCCGTACCAGGCGGTGATACAGTCCGCCAGGATGCTCTCGATTGTGCATCTGTAGAAGTTTGTGAGTGCTTTTGGTGACAAGCCAAATTTCTTCAGCCTCCTGAGGTTGAAGAGGCGCTGCTGCGCCTTCTTCACGATGCTGTCTGTGTGAGTGGACCAATTCAGTTTGTCTGTGATGTGTACGCCGAGGAACTTAAAACTTACTACCCTCTCCACTACTGTTCCATCGATGTGGATAGGGGGGTGTTCCCTCTGCTGTTTCCTGAAGTCCACAATCATCTCCTTAGTTTTGTTGACGTTGAGTGTGAGGTTATTTTCCTGACACCACACTCCGAGGGCCCTCACCTCCTCCCTGTAGGCCGTCTCGTCGTTGTTGGTAATCAAGCCTACCACTGTTTTCTACCTCTGTCACTACCTCTACCTCTGTCACTACCTCTACCTCTGTCACTACCTCTGTCTCTGTCTCTGTCTCTGTCTCTGTCACTGTCTCTCACTACCTCTGTCATTGTCTGTCACTACCTCTGTCACTGTCACTGTCTCTCACTACCTCTGTCTCTGTCACTACCTCTGACACAGGTTGTGTCCCAAATGGCACATATTTCCTATATAGTGCACTGTGTTTGCTCAGAGCCATATGGGCCCTGGTCAAAAGTGAATCGGTGCCATTTGGGGATTCGCCTTTCCTTACTACCTTTCCTTACTCCCTCTCCTTACTACCTTTCCCACTTGTGATTGTGGGAGATGGTGCTGAGTGTCCCAGGCAGCCGGAAGAAAAGGAGACAAGAGGATTTCATTTATAAGCTTTTCGTTTCATCTTTTTCTTCAGCGGCAGGGTAGCCTAGTGGTTAGAGCGTTGGACTAGTAACCGAAAGGTTGCAAGTTCAAATCCCCGAGCTGACAAGGTACAAAATCTGTCGTTCTGCCCCTGAAGTTAACCCACTGTTCCTAGGCCGTCATTGAAAATAAGAATTTGTTCTGAACTGACTTGCCTAGTAAAATAAAGGTTAAATAAAAGTAAATAAAATAAGAAAGGTCATAATTAGCACGCGGTCAGGATGCTGGAAACCTCTTCTCCTCAGATTTATCAAAGTGGGGTAACGAAAGGCTTGTTGTTTTTGAATAGGGTTAACGTTAAATCAACTCCCAGTTGACGGTTGCGAAGTCAAAATGTCCCTTTTCTTTTTTTTAATGACGTAGTCTATATGTAATTATATAGTGTATCACTGGCTTTGTACATCTGGCAGACATTTTTAAACAACCGTTATAAGAATGAATCTGAATCTGTCTGCGTGTGATTTAGACCATAACCCTAAAGAAAGGCCTTAAAGTGGCACTTCGGTCGTCTCTTCACCTCTATTTAACACCTGATTTTCTTAACAAAAAAGGCACATCTCAACAGGTGGCCCATGTCTTGACATGGGGGGGGGGGGCTTTCCTCTTTTTGTTTGTTATTGTTCCTCAAGCAAGGGGGAGGCTGATGACATCACGGATTCCCATCAGACCACGTCAAGTTGTCTTTAACAACAAACAAAAAAACGCTATTTTGCTCAAAGCGTTTAGTGCAGGAGTGTCACTCATTCCATGGAGGGCCTAGTGTCTGCTGGTTTTTGGTTTCTCTTTTCAATTAAGACCTAGGAAACCAGGTGAGGGGGGGCTAAATTTAGTAATCAGTGACCTTAATTCCTCAATTAGGTGCATGGGAGGAGGGAAAACCAGCAGACACCCGCCCCTCTGGAATGAGTTTGACATGCTCTCCTGTATTTATACTGGAGATATTACTTTTCAACAGGAAAAGTAAAAAAAAAAAATGTTTTATCCCTGGAGGACATATTTTTAAGTCTACTTACATTATCTCCTTAGTCTTAGTGGAAACGGAGAGATGTAATGGCACTGTTGCCAATGCAAACCAGACCTTTTTTTTTTTTAATAAGGTTTTTAAAAATACAATTTTAAATTACAACCAGATGTCTCAAAACTATAATTTTCTATGGAAGTCACGGGTTAGGATTCCAAACCCCAACTGCAGTGTGTTCCTCGTTAGGGTTGGCCGGTATCCAGATGTCCATACCATTCCTGCTCAAAATAACCCCAGTATACACGGTATACCGCTGAAGTCTATTCCTGGTTCGTAGTAATTAGTGAAGCACTTAGTGAAAACAAACCCAACAGCGTTGCAAAGGTAAACTGAAGGACGGGAGAGTTTCTTTCCATTCCCCTCCCATGTGAATTTACTCGGTTCAGGTCTTAGAAGAGAAAGAATCACCAATCCTGGTATTTGTTGACGCACAACTCAAGCGAACGTCTTCTCATGGCCACTGGTACAGGCCACTGGTACTGCTGTCAGACAGGCCACTGGTACAGGCCACTGGTACTGCTGTCAGACAGACAGACAGGCCACTGTTACTGCTGTCAGACAGACAGACAGGCCACTGTTACTGCTGTCAGACAGACAGACAGGCCACTGGTACAGGCCACTGTTACTGCTGTCAGACAGACAGACAGGCCACTGGTACAGGCCACTGGTACTGCTGTCAGACAGACAGACAGGCCACTGGTACAGGCCACTGGTACTGCTGTCAGACAGACAGACAGGCCACTGTTACTGCTGTCAGACAGACAGGCCACTGGTACTGCTGTCAGACAGACAGGCCACTGGTACTGCTGTCAGACAGACAGGCCACTGGTACTGCTGTCAGACAGACAGGCCACTGGTACTGCTGTCAGACAGCCAGGCCACTGGTACTGCTGTCAGACAGACAGACAGGCCACTGGTACTGCTGTCAGACAGACAGACAGGCCACTGGTACTGCTGTCAGACAGACAGACAGACAGGCCACTGGTACTGCTGTCAGACAGACAGACAGACGGGCCACTGGTACTGCTGTCAGACAGACAGACAGACGGGCCACTGGTACTGCTGTCAGACAGACAGACAGACGGGCCACTGGTACTGCTGTCAGACAGACAGACAGACGGGCCACTGGTACTGCTGTCAGACAGACAGACAGACGGGCCACTGGTACTGCTGTCAGACAGACAGACAGACGGGCCACTGGTACTGCTGTCAGACAGACAGACAGACGGGCCACTGGTACTGCTGTCAGACAGACAGACGGGCCACTGGTACTGCTGTCAGACAGACAGACGGGCCACTGGTACTGCTGTCAGACAGACAGACAGACGGGCCACTGGTACTGCTGTCAGACAGACAGACAGACGGGCCAGACAGACTGCTGTCAGACAGGGCCACTGGTACTGCTGTCAGACAGACAGACGGGCCACTGGTACTGCTGTCAGACAGACAGACGGGCCACTGGTACTGCTGTCAGACAGACAGACGGGCCACTGGTACTGCTGTCAGACAGCCAGGCCACTGGTACTGCTGTCAGACAGACAGGCCACTGTTACTGCTGTCAGACAGCCAGGCCACTGGTACTGCTGTCAGACAGCCAGGCCACTGGTACTGCTGTCAGACAGCCAGGCCACTGGTACTGCTGTCAGACAGACAGGCCACTGGTACTGCTGTCAGACAGACAGGCCACTGGTACTGCTGTCAGACAGACAGGCCACTGGTACTGCTGTCAGACAGCCAGGCCACTGGTACTGCTGTCAGACAGACAGACAGACGGGCCACTGGTACTGCTGTCAGACAGACAGACAGACGGGCCACTGGTACTGCTGTCAGACAGACAGACAGACGGGCCAGACAGACTGCTGTCAGACAGGGCCACTGGTACTGCTGTCAGACAGACAGACGGGCCACTGGTACTGCTGTCAGACAGACAGACGGGCCACTGGTACTGCTGTCAGACAGACAGACGGGCCACTGGTACTGCTGTCAGACAGACCTTGATTGACTTGTGTGTTATGTTATGAGTGCAGGTTAGTTATTGGAGAACCACTAGACATTGTATTTCTTTTTTTTCTTTTTATCACTGACTTGTGAACAATTGACCAGTATTTGTGTTCAGACGAGGTGCTGTAAATCTAAACTGGGATAGTCTGCATTGTTCATGTCATAAAATCTTTGTTCTCACAGAAAGTGGTGATGTTCTCTCTGTTGTCTCCTGTAGTCCAGAGCTGACGGACAGACTCTTCTCTCTGATGTGTTCCGGAGGAGCAACCTAATGGAGAGCGACTACTTTGGCCTAGAGTTCCAGAACATGCAGATGAGCTGGGTAGGTACTCCACTAACTATGACTTGTTCTTGAACTTGATGAATGAGATCACTGGGAAATAAGCTGTTTTGATTATTCTCTACAGAAGGGAAAGTTCTAGAGGATCCTTGGGCGTTTTAAAAGTCAGTATTTTCTCAGCTGCTCTCTAGACTTCAGACACATGGCATCTCCTTGCTCTGCAGAGTATTGGTTTGAACTTGTTTGTAAAGCACCCAAATAAAATGTTTAACTGGATGTTGTTGAAACATACAGTACTAGTCAAGTTTGTACACACCTACTCATTCCAGGTTTTTTATTATTTTTGACTATTTTCTACATTGTAGAATAATAGTGAAGACATCAAACTATGAAATAACACACATGGAGTCATGTAGTAACCAAAGTGTTAAACAAATCCAAATATAGTAGCAATCCTTTGCCTAGATGACGGTTTTCCACACTTTTGGCTTTCTCTCAACCAGCTTCATGAGGTAGTCACCTGGAATGCCTTGTTAATTTGTGAAATTTCTTTCCTTCTTAATGCATTTGAGCCAATCAGTTGTGTTGTGACAAGGTAGGGGTGGTACACAGAAGATAGCCCTATTTGGTAAAATACCAAGTCCATATTATGGCAAGAACAGCTCAAATAATCAAAGAGAAATGACACGGCATCATTACTTTAAGACATGAAAGTCAGTCAATGGGGAACGTTTATAGAACCGTGAATGTTTCTTCAAGTTCAGTCGCAAAAACCACCCAGCGCTATGATGAAACTGGCTCATGTGAGGACCGCCACAGGAAAGGAAGACCCAGAGTTACCTCTGCTGCAGACGATACGTTCATCAGTTACCAGCTTCAGAAATTGCAGCCCAAATAAGTTCTTCCGTGTTCAAGTAACAGACACATCTCAAAATCAACGGTACAGAGGAGACTGCGTGAATCAGGCCTTTGTGGTTGAATTGCTGCAAAGAAACCACTACTGAATGACACCTATATGAAGAGACTGGCTTTGGCCAAGAAACACGAGCACTGGACATGAGACCGGTGGAAATCTGTCTTTTTGGTCTGAGTCCAAATTTGAGATTTTTGGTTCCAACCGCCGTGTCTTTGTGAGACGCAGAGTAGGTGAGAGGATGATCTCCGCATGTGTGGTTCATGGAGGAGGTGTGATGGTGTGCGGGTGCTTTGCTAGTGACACTGTCGGTGATTCATTTAGAATTCAAGGCACACTTAACCAGCATGGCTACAGCAGCATTCTGCAGCGATACTCTATCCCATCTGGTTTGCGCTTAGTGGGACTATCATTTGTTTTTCAACAGGACAATGACCCAACACACCTCCAGGCTGTGTAAGGGCTATTTTACCAAGAAGAAGTGTGATGGAGTGCTGCATCAGATGACCTGGCCTCCACAGTCATCCCGACCTCAACCCCATTGAGATGGTTTGGGATGATTTGGACCACAGTGAAGGAAAAGCAGACAAGTGCTCAGCATATGTGCCAACTCGTTCAAGACTGTTGGATAAGTATTCCAGGTGAAGCTGGTTGAGAGAATGCCAAGAGTGTGCAAAGCTGTCATCAAGGAAAAGGCTGGCTACTTTGAGGAATCTCAAATAATAAAATATATTTATATTTAAAACGTTTTTGGTTACTACATGATTCCATGTGTTATTTCATAGTTTTGATGTCTTCACTATTATTCTAGTTAAAAAAAACAAACTTGAATGAGTAGGTGTGTCCAAACCATTGACTGGTGTATGAAAAGGAATCTCGGACACATGGGAGACCGGTAGCATGCCTTGTTCAAAGAAGACAGACTCGGGGACGTTTTCAGATGCCTGCGAGGGTCACTGGATCCATCCTGTGGTCTGTCCAGGGGAGGTTGGTGGTTCAGTCGGATCACAGTTAAGGCAATCTAAAAGCCAACTTCTTAATAAAAAAAACAACAACCTTATCACCCGTTACACATCTTTCCTGACCTGCTGTCAGATTTGTGAAAGGAGTATTGTCATGGAGACCATAGCAGTTGAGGTGCACTCGCTCTAAATAACACTACAAAGATGCTGTAGAGATGGATACTCCATAGTTTAGACCAGGGATGGGAAACTTTGATAGGGGTGGGGGCCACAAAGTCATCATGAATGGCCGTGGTGACCCGCATCCATACCCCCCCGTGACCGTGAAGAGAAACAATTTAAGTTGTAAAGCACATTTCTTTGCTATAGGATGGAGGCAAATGCTTGCAACGGGCCCCACCCTGGTTGGTAATTTGAGCATGCTTACTACAAGTTTATATAGCTGGCCGCTAGACTCATTTACCAATCTAAAAAAAAATATGTGCTGACAATGGGTTAGTTAAGTGACTCGGTGACATACTGGTGATGCACAACCACATTTTTCTTTTTTGAAGTGTACCTTGTGTGTTCCACTATTCGAACTCTCAACGATAAGTTGCGACCCCGGCAGAGTTTGTGTGTACACAAAACAGGGGCTGCCAGTTGCCCGTCCCTGGTTTTGACATTCCACAATTTGAAAGTGATCTTTCAACTGGAATCCTTTCCGATATGTTGCTGATGTCCTTTCCTCACCTAAGGTCAAAGGTTATCCCGGGTGGCTGTCTTAACGACACTGGACTCCTGCTGTCCTGTGTCCTTTTATATAGAGAGGAGCTGAGGAATGCTAGAGAGGTGTGAACTGTGTAGGACTAGAAGGTGCATTCCTCTCTCCATCAAGGCCCCAGATGTGATGAAGGGAGAGGGGTGGGTGGGTGGGTGGGGGGGGGCTCCGCAATGTGGCTATGGAGCCAACCCTCAAGTACTCCCGAACCCCGCCCCTCAACTGTCACTCACAGCATCCACCACTGTCACCAAGGCAGCCATCTACATTGCTGTGGTCCCATCACGCCTGAATTATGACTGTTGGACAGTACTTTCTCTTGGACCCACTAGGCCACAAACAGCGCAGAGAGGAAGGACTATGTTTCCTACGCTCTCAAGCTTTCCTTTTTTAAAATGATAATTAAGGCTCATCTGTCATTTTTAACCTTTATTTTATCTCCTCCCCAGGTTTGGTTGGAACCCACGAAGCTTGTTGTGAAACAAGTGAAGAGTAAGTTCACACAGACATGGAGCATTTCTAACACAACAGAGCTGGACTTACTGTGAGGTGTAGTTTTTAACGTCTTGTTTGTTTGTTTCAGGACCCATGAACACCCTCTTCAGGCTGTCCGTGAAGTTCTTTCCCCCTGACCCTGGTCAGCTGCAGGAAGAGTACACTAGGTCTGATTGTCCCTCACTCTCTCTGTGTCTCAAATGGCACTTTTATTTAGTGTACTATTTGTGGTCCAAAGTAGTGCACTATATAGGGAATAGGGTGCCATTTGGGTCAAAAGTAGTGCACTATATGGGGAATAGGGTGCCATTTGGGTCAAAAGTAGTGCACTATATGGGGTGCCATTTGGGTCAAAAGTAGTGCACTATATAGGTGCCATTTGGGTCAAAAGTAGTGCACTATATGGGGCATAGGGTGCCATTTGGGTCAAAAGTAGTGCACTATATAGGGAATAGGGTGCCATTTGGGTCAAAAGTAGTGCACTATATAGGGAATAGGGTGCCATTTGGGTCAAAAGTAGTGCACTATATAGGGTGCCATTTGGGTCAAAAGTAGTGCACTATATAGGGTGCCATTTGGGTCAAAAGTTGTGGAATATATAGGGAATAGGGTGCCATTTGGATCAAAAGTAGTGCACTATATGGGGAATAGGGTGCCATTTGGGTCAAAAGTAGTGCACTATATGGGGAATAGGGTGCCATTTGGGTCAAAAGAAGTGCACTATATAGGGTGCCATTTGGGTCAAAAGTTGTGGAATATATACATTTACATTTAAGTCATTTAGCAGACGCTCTTATCCAGAGCGACTTACAAATTGGATAGGGAATAGGGTGCCATTTGGATCAAAAGTAGTGCACTAAGTAGTGCACTACATAGGGAATAGGGTGCCATTTGGGACATCCTCTGTGCCGTAGTCGCAATAAACACGAACAGGACAGCTGTGATACGCTTTTTAATTGTTCAGTCGTTATTTTTGCAAAAAGCTGATGACGTTGACGAGCTTAACCGGGCGTTATGGTTATCATTATAAAGTCCTGACCTGTGTTTACGCGTGCATTTGGGAAAGTTTTCAGACCCCTTCACTATTTCCCTCTAATGCACTGTAACTGTTTCACTAAAGTCCTGCCTCTGTTTCACTGAAGTCCTGCCCCTGTTTCACTAAAGTCCTGCCCCTGTTTCACTAAAGTCCTGCCTCTGTTTCACTACAGTCCTGCCTCTGTTTCACTACAGTCCTGCCTCTGTTTCACTACAGTCCTGCCTCTGTTTCACTACAGTCCTGCCTCTGTTTCACTAAAGTCCTGCCTCCTGTTTCCTTCCCAACTACCTGTTGGCCCTAGACATGGAAACACGATTTCTCTAGTACACCAGGGTGTATACTTCCGTGTAACACACCGGTGTCCATGTTGAAAAAACAGCGTAAACTAAAGCCCTGTGTGTGTGTTTCCCCCAGGTACCTGTTCTCCCTGCAGATGAAGCGAGACCTGCTCGAGGGCAAGTTGAGCTGTACAGAAAACACCGCTTCCCTGCTGGCCTCACATCTCCTTCAATGTATGTCTGATGATACAGGCTCTTTTTCGTCTCGTGTCGTAGATAAAGGATTACGCTTTATTTTGAAGAGCACATACACGTGTACAGAATGTACTGATTATGAATGTTTGTTATGAAGTCTGTCCCTAAAGGCTACCCTTTCTATAAAGTCTTATCAAATAAACAACCGTTATAGCAGCATTACATACATTTATATTGACGATGGATAAATCTGATTTTGATGACCTTTTTTTAGTAGCATTATTAACATGGTGCTATGTTGCTGCATTTATAACACTGCCCCCCCCCCCCCTCTCCTCCAATCACAGCGGAGATAGGGGACTATGACGACGTGGCGGACAGGGACTTCCTGAAGCTGAACAAGCTGTTGCCCAATCAGGAGAGGATACAGGAGAGGATCATGGAACTGCACTACAGACACCTGTGAGTCTACGTCCTTCTGTCCTCTCCTCAAACCCAGTGAAACTAACCTCTGTCCTAGCCTGGTCCTGTTTGTACTGTACAACCAACTCCTTTGTTTATCTGCATGACAATGATTATAGGAGTTGGCAAGACGACACAAACCGATTTGGGACTAGGCTGTCTCTGTACTGCATACTCAGTCCGTGTTCATTTCGCTCCTTGCTATTGGCAGTGCGATTTCCACATTTTAAATTTTTTATTTTTAAATTTTACTAGGCAGGTCAGTTATGAACAAATTCTTATTTTCAATGACGGCCTGGGAACAGTGGGTTTACTGCCTGTTCAGGGGCAGAACGACAGATTTGTACCTTGTCAGCTCGTGGATTTGAACTTGCAACCTTTCGATTACTAGTCCAACGCTCTAACCACTAGGCTACCCTGCCGCCCTCAGGGTAGCCTATCCCCGATAGAGGACATGAAAGGTCCTTTTTTGTTTAACTTCAACACTTCACAACATGATTGAATTTCCTCCTTGGAAGCATGAAAACGTCTTCATCTCTATACGTCATGAGTTACAGGTGTCTTCTAACAGGTACATGCCAGTACTCCCCAGTAATCTCAGCCAGTGTCTTGTCCGCCTGTGTCCTAAATGACACCCTCATCATATCGCGTGTTTAGCAGATGTTATTGTGGGTGTAGCGAAATGATTGTGTTTCTAGCACTGACAGTACAGTAATATCTATCAATTCTCGACAATAAACACAAACCTAAAAGCATAAGAATGGAATTAAGGAATATATAAATATTAGGATGAGTAATGTAGGAGTGGCATTGACTAGACTACAGTAGAATATAATACAGTATATACATATGAGTAAGGCAAAATATGTAAACATTATTAGAGCGGCCGGTGTTTCCGTTATTGGAGCGGCCGGTGTTTCCGTTATTGGAGCGGACGGTGTTTCCGTTATTGGAGCAGCCGGTGTTTCCGTTATTGGAGCGGCCGGTGTTTCCGTTATTGGAGCGGCCGGTGTTTCCGTTATCGGAGCGGCCGGTGTTCCATGTCTATGTATAATAGGGCAGCAGCCTTTAAGGTGCAGGGTTACATAACTGGGTGAAAGCTGCCTAGTGATGGCTATTTAACAAGCTGATGGCATTGGGCTGTTTTTTTCTCTCTCTCGGTCCTAGCTTTTATGCACCTGTACTGACCTCGCCTTCTGGATGATAGCGGGGTATTTGTATTTATTATGGATCCCCATTAGTTCCTGCCAAAGCAGCAGCTACTCTTCCTGGGGTCCAGCAAAATTTAAGGCAGTTTATACATTTTTAAAACATTACAATACATTCACAGATTTCACAACACACTGTGTGCCCTCAGGCCCCTACTCCATCACTACCACATCTACAGTACTAAATCCATTCGTATGTTATCGTGTGTGTGCATGTGTCTGTGCCAAATGTTTGTGTTGCTTCACAGTCTCCACTGTACCATAAGGTATTTTTTTAAATCTGTTTTTTAAATGAAATTTTACTGCTTGTGTCAGTTACTTGATGTGGAATAGAGTTCCATGTAGTCATGGCTCTATGTAGTTCTGTGCGCCTCCCATAGTCTGTTCTGTACTTGGGGACTGTGAAGAGACCTCTGGTGGCATATCTTTTGGGGTATGCGCATGGGTGTCCGAGCTGTGTGCCAATAGTTTAAATGGACAGCTCGGTGCATTCAACTTGTCAACCTGTTATAAATACAAGTAGTGACGAAGTCAGTCTCTCCTCCACTTTCATCCAGGAGAGATTGACATGCATATTATTAATATTAGCTCTCTGTACATCCAAGGACCAGCCGTGCTGCCCTGTTCTGAGCCAATTACAATTTTCCTTAGTCCTTTCTTTGTGGCACCTGACCACACAACTGAACAGTAGTCCAGGTGCGACAAAACCAGGGCCTGTAGGACCTGCCTTGTTGATAGTGCTGTTAAGAAGGTAGAGGAGCTCTTTATTATGGACAGACTACTCCCCATCTTAGCTACTACTGCATCAATATGTTTTGACCATTTGACCATGACATCTCGACTTGCTCAATTTCCACATGATTTATTTCAAGACTTAGGTGAGTTTTAGGGTTTAGTGAGTGTTTTGTTCCAAATGCAATGCTTTTAGTTTTGGACATATTTAGGGCTAACTTATTCCTTGCCACCCACTCTGAAACTAACTGTAGCTCTTTGTTGAGGGTTGCAATCATTTTCAGTTGCTGTAGTAGCTGAAGTGTATAGTGTTGAGTCATCCACATACATAGACACTCTGGCTTTACTCAGTCAATGGCATGTCGTTAGTAAAAATTGAAAAAAAGCAAGCTGCCCTGGGGAATTCCGGCCATGGCTCCGGGTGTTTGTTGTCCTGCAGTCCCCTTGTCAAAACTAGTGCACTATATGGGACGCAGACTCATATGGCACCTTATGAAGCTGAACCCAAGATGCATTTGTTTTAGCTGTTTTAGATCGTCTGCTTCACCTCCAGCACTGAACGTCTTATTGTTTGAAGCTAATGTCCCGGAGTCATCTTGGACATAGACTTTTTTGTTTGTTTTACAAGTGGTTCAGGCAGCACAAAATTGCTTTGAATAGCTTGATAATAAGATAACAAACAACGTTTATTTGGATATCCATAAACCTGTGTTAACTTTTTACCTAAAAAGGAACATTATCTCAGATATTTCTGCTGACATAGACACTTTTTAAAATCGCACATAAAACGTAGTCAATAGACAACTAAATGTGACTGTGTCTCTGGGAGTAGATGAGTCTGGCAGCTGTTCAGAATTCAAAGGGCTCTTCGTGGTAATCTCGGTGTTCTAGCTCACTATCCTTTCTCACATTTTCAGCTTGCCTGTTCAAACACCCTTCCTTGAGCTTCTAGTGGCTTTCCACTCCTTTTCTATAGACTGTGGTCCCTCTGGGCCCTGGTTAGAGGTAGTGCACTACAAAGGAAATAGGATTGCATTTGGAATGCACACTGCCACTCCTCTTCTCTCCTCAGTGTGACAATAGGCGGGTTTCCATTGACCCAGGTTTATTCCCCAAAAGCAATGTTGCAGAAGAAATCTTTGCATCATATGCAATGGACAGATGTATAGGATATACAGTGCCTTGCGAAAGTATTCGGCCCCCTTGAACTTTGCGACCTTTTGCCACATTTCAGGCTTCAAACATAAAGATATAAAACTGTATTTTTTTGTGAAGAATCAACAACAAGTGGGACACAATCATGAAGTGGAACGACATTTATTGGATATTTCAAACTTTTTTAACAAATCAAAAACTGAAAAATTGGGCGTGCAAAATTATTCAGCCCCTTTACTTTCAGTGCAGCATACTCTCTCCAGAAGTTCAGTGAGGATCTCTGAATGATCCAATGTTGACCTAAATGACTAATGATGATAAATACAATCCACCTGTGTGGAATCAAGTCTCCGTATAAATGCACCTGCAATGTGATAGTCTCAGAGGTCCGTTAAAAGCGCAGAGAGCATCATGAAGAACAAGGAACACACCAGGCAGGTCCGAGATACTGTTGTGAAGAAGTTTAAAGCCGGATTTGGATACAAAAAGATTTCCCAAGCTTTAAACATTCCAAGGAGCACTGTGCAAGCAATAATATTGAAATGGAAGGAGTATCAGACCACTGCAAATCTACCAAGACCTGGCCGTCCCTCTAAACTTTCAGCTCATACAAGGAGAAGACTGATCAGAGATGCAGCCAAGAGGCCCGTGATCACTCTGGATGAACTGCAGAGATCTACAGCTGAGGTGGGAGACTCTGTCCATAGGACAACAATCAGTCGTATATTGCACAAATCTGGCCTTTATGGAAGAGTGGCAAGAAGAAAGCCATTTCTTAAAGATATCCATAAAAAGTGCCGTTTAAAGTTTGCCACAGGCCACCTGGGAGACACACCAAACATGTGGAAGAAGGTGCTCTGGTCAGATGAAACCAAAATTGAACTTTTTGGCAACAATGCAAAAGATTATGTTTGGCGTAAAAGCAACACAGCTCATCACCCTGACCACACCATACCCACTGTCAAACATGGTGGTGGCAGCATCATGGTTTGGGCCTGCTTTTCTTCAGCAGGGACAGGGAAGATGGTTAAAATTGATGGGAAGATGG
This sequence comes from Oncorhynchus masou masou, assembly GCF_036934945.1. Taxonomy (NCBI): domain Eukaryota; kingdom Metazoa; phylum Chordata; class Actinopteri; order Salmoniformes; family Salmonidae; genus Oncorhynchus; species Oncorhynchus masou. Next base: position 112,777,206 of record NC_088235.1, read on the forward strand.
ATGGAGCCAAATACAGGACCATTCTGGAAGAAAACCTGATGGAGTCTGCAAAAGACCTGAGACTGGGATGGAGATTTGTCTTCCAACAAGACAATGATCCAAAACATAAAGCAAAATCTACAATGGAATGGTTCAAAAATAAACATATCCAGGTGTTAGAATGGCCCAAGTCAAAGTCCAGACCTGAATCCAATCGAGAATCTGTGGAAAGAACTGAAAACTGCTGTTCACAAATGCTCTCCATCCAACCTCACTGAGCTCGAGCTGTTGTGCAAGGAGGAATGGGAAAAACATTCAGTCTCTCGATGTGCAAAACTGATAGCGACTTACAGCTGTAATCGCAGCAAAAGGTGGCGCTACAAAGTAGTAACTTAAGGGGGCCGAATACTTTCGCAAGGCACTATATATATTTTTAAAGATCAACAAAAAAATGTTACGTGACCAATGGGTCTTTTCTTTACAATTATAACACTATAATACTCCACTAAACTTAATTTCCACAATTAAAAAAATAAGTTTATTTGCAGGACAAGGATCATCCTGACTTTCTATAATGCTTGAATTGCTTCGACTTGCTCTTCTGGTTGGCCTGGAACGCAAGTTTCACCATCCAAATCTTCACCACCATGTCCCAGGTTGTGGTGATACATTGGCACATAACAATTATTAAAACGTGGCCAACCAATTCTTGCATTTTATCCATGCTGACTTTCGCCGGTTTGAGACATGAAACAGATAGGTGGGGAGGGCATACAGGCTGTCTCCAATTTATTAATGTTGATTTTTGTCATGGAAACATTTCAACCATAAAAAAAAAATCCATGTAATTGTTGTGACATTGTTACCTCATCCTGTTTTTATCGACACAAGACCGTGAGACGGAAACTCGCCCTAGCAGGCTATTGACGCGAGACCGTGAGACGGAAACTCGCCTTAGCAGGCTATTGACGTGAGACGGAAACTCGCCCTAGCAGGCTATTGACGCGAGACCGTGAGACGGAAACTCGCCTTAGCAGGCTATTGACGTGAGACGGAAACTCGCCCTAGCAGGCTATTGACGCGAGACCGTGAGACGGAAACTCGCCCTAGCAGGCTATTGACGCGAGACCGTGAGACGGAAACTCGCCCTAGCAGGCTATTGACGTGAGACGGAAACTCGCCCTAGCAGGCTATTGACGTGAGACGGAAACTCGCCCTAGCAGGCTATTGACGCGAGACCGTGAGACGGAAACTCGCCCTAGCAGGCTATTGACGGAAACTCGCCCTAGCAGGCTATTGACGGAAACTCGCCCTAGCAGGCTATTGACGGAAACTCGCCCTAGCAGGCTATTGACGGAAACTCGCCCTAGCAGGCTATTGACGGAAACTCGCCCTAGCAGGCTATTGACGGAAACTCGCCCTAGCAGGCTATTGACGGAAACTCGCCCTAGCAGGCTATTGACGGAAACTCGCCCTAGCTGGCTATTGACGGAAACTCGCCCTAGCTGGCTATTGACGCAAGACCGTGAGACGGAAACATTCTACATGTAGACAACAAAATCAGTGGACAAGTTAATAGAAACGTAGCTATTGATGTAGCAGCTCCTAGGTTGGCAGGCAGGGTGGTGGGTTATCTCCCCCCTCTGGCTGTTGCTGTTGGGGAGGAAGCTCTGGCTGTTGGGGAGGAAGCTCTGGCTGTTGGGGAGGAAGCTCTGGCTGTTGGGGAGGAAGCTCTGGCTGTTGGGGAGGAAGCTCTGGCTGTTGTGGGGGAAGCTCTGGCTGTTGTGGGGGAAGCTCTGGCTGTTGGGGAGGAAGCTCTGGCTGTTGGGGAGGAAGCTCTGGCTGTTGGTGGAGGAAGCTCTGGCTGTTGGTGGAGGAAGCTCTGGCTGTTGGTGGAGGAAGCTCTGGCTGTTGGTGGAGGAAGCTCTGGCTGTTGGTGGAGGAAGCTCTGGCTGTTGGTGGAGGAAGCTCTGGCTGTTGGTGGAGGAAGCTCTGGCTGTTGGGGAGGAAGCTCTGGCTGTCCCATATGGCATTCTATTCATTAAATAGGGCTTAAGGGCCCTGGTCAAAAGTAGTGGACTATACTGGGAATACGGTGCCATTTGGGACTCAGACTATGGCTTGTGCATGGCTCCTAGCCTCCTCCCTAGCACCCTGATCTAATCCCCCTCGTGTCAGGCCAGGCTATTTGATTAGCCAGAAAGCCAGGAGGGGAGAGGAGGGCAGGAGGAGTGGGGGGGGGCAGGGGGAAGAGGGGTGGAGGAGGGGCATAAGGAGATTTCACAGCTTAAAGGATGAACAAAATTAGAATGCTGGGTGATGATCTGGCATACTGCCACCCTACTAACCAAAGACGAGCATCATGATTAGTTTGTACACACACACACGCGCGCTCTACTAGAAAACATTGAGATGATTGGCGATTGGATGGCTTTCCTCTTCTCCAACATGCTGTTAGTCAAACATTTTGACATGTTGTCATTTAAGTCCTTGTAAGAGGTTAGGGCTGGGGAGGGGAGCTTTCGGGGGATTTATAGTCATTGTCTTTTATTTTTATTGCTAGAGTCACTCTTCTTCTCAGGAGAATCACCACAACTCATGTTGACACACGTCAGCCATTTTGTAAGTTCAACAGCCAGCCAGCCGTTCTCTCTGATCTTTCTATAGGTTGTAATGCCATAGTAGACTGTTGATATTCAGTTTATCCACATCCTCGCTCATATGAGACAAATTCATAAATAAGACCAATAAAGTGAGCCAGGGATGGAACTGACGAATAGACATTCTTGTTTGCAAAGACAAACTACCATTGATCTGAAGTGAACAGAACTCAACTTCCCCTGTCCCCTGTCTGTCTCCCCCCCCCCAGCGGGCAGACTCCAGCCGACTCAGACTTTCAGGTTCTGGAGATCGCCCGTAAACTGGAGATGTACGGCGTCCGTTTCCACCCAGCAGCCGACCGCGAGGGAACGAAGATCAACCTGTCCGTGGCTCACATAGGCCTGCAGGTCTTCCAGGTGACTTGTGGTTCTACTGCTGACACACACACACACACACACACACACACACACACACACACACACACACACACACACACACACACACACACACACACACACACACACACACACACACACCTGAGAATGCATCCGAGGTCTCATCCCACAGGTTTCAGATTTTTTTTGTCTTCGGTCTCATTTTCTCCCAGGGTAACACCAAAATAAACACCTTCAATTGGTCCAAGATCCGAAAACTGAGCTTCAAGAGGAAACGCTTCCTGATCAAGCTATACCCAGAGGTTCATGTGAGTACTGTATTTCTGTCATGAATGCATTGGAGGCAATCAGCAGTTGAAAAAAATGAAGTGTTCTTGCTTGTCCCTGTTTTGGCAAAAATAACTGAGGTATGGGGCTGGAGAAATGTAACCACTCTCTAATGTATAGACCAAGCTTTGGATGAAAAGATTGACCATCCATGATTTTTTTATTTTTTTTATTTCACCTTTATTTAACCAGGTAGGCTAGTTGAGAACACCTTTATTTAACCAGGTAGGCTAGTTGAGAACACCTTTATTTAACCAGGTAGGCTAGTTGAGAACAAGTTCTCATTTACAATTGCGACCTGGCCAAGATAAAGCAAAGCAGTTCGACACAAACAACGACACAGAGTTACACATGGAGTAAAACAAACATACAGTCAATAATACAGTATAAACAAGTCTATATATGATGTGAGCAAATGAGGTGAGATAAGGGAGGTAAAGGCAAAAAAAAGGCAATGGTGGCAAAGAAAATACAAAATAGCAAGTAAAACACTGGAATGGTAGATTTGCAATGGAAGAATGTGCAAAGTAGAAATGAAAATAATGGGGTGCAAAATAAATAAATAAAATACATTAGGGAAAGAGGTAGATATTTGGGCTAAATTATAGGTGGGCTTATGTACAGGTATGATATCGACATTATAGTTTTAATCATGTTTAACGTTGACATTTTATGTGTATCATTAATTCGTAATTCCAAAGATTGATGTAGCATCTGCAGATTCAACACTAATTGGCTAATTGGGTGTCATCCAGAGTGTCTGGCGTTGTTCTCTACCCTGTACAAGAAAAAAGTACAAATCTGTCTTTACAGATCTATGTAAAGGGATCTGTGTTTTGGGCTGAAGGTAGTCTGTGCCAAGTTTTAACAGTGCATTTGGAAAGTATTCAGACCCCTCAACTTTTTCCACATTTTGTTACGTTACAGCCTTATTCTAAAATTGATGAGTGGAATTGCAGCCTTATTCTAAAATTGATGAGTGGAATTGCAGCCTTATTTTTTAATAAGAAAAAAAATCCATCTACACACAATACCCCCCACAATGACGAAGTAAAAACAGGTTTTTAGATTTTTTTTGTTGCCAATATCACATTTGCATACGTATTCAGACCCTTTACTCAGTACTTTGTTGAAGCACCTTTGGCAGCGATATTACAGCCTTGAGTCGTCTTGGGTTTGACGATACAAACTTGACACATCTGTTTTTGGGGGAGTTTTCCCCCTTCTCTGCAGCTCCTCTCAAGCTCTGTCAGGTTGGATGGGGAGCGTCTCTCCAGAGATGTTCGAACTAGTTCAAGTCTGGTCTCTGGCAGGGCCACTCAAGGACATTGAGACTTGTCCTGAAGCCACTCCTGCAGTGTCTTGGCTGTGTACTTTGGGTTGTTGTCATTTTGGAAGGTGAACCTTCACCCCAGTCTGATGTCCTGATCGCTTTGGAGAAGGTTTTTCTCAAGGATTTCTCTGTACTTTGCTCTTCATCTTTCCCTCGATCCTGACTAAAGGCCTGATTGGTGGAGTGCTGCAGAGATGGTTGTCCTTCTGGAATGTTCATCTCCTTAGAGGAACTCTGGAGCTCTGTCATTGACCATCAGTTTCCTTGGTCACCTCCCTGACCAAGGCCCTTCTCCCCCTATTGCTCAGTTTGGCTGGGTGGCCAGCTCTTGGAAGAGTGTTGGTGATTCCAAACTTCTCCATTTGAGAATGATGGAAGCCACTTCTTGGGAACCTTCAATGCTGCAGAAATGTTTTAGTACCCTTCCCCAGATCTGTGCCTCGACACAATCCTATCTCGGAGCTCTACGGACAATTCCTTCGACCTCATGGCTTGATTTTTGCTATGGACATTATATAGACAGGTGTTTGCCTTTCCAAATCATGTTCAATCAATTGAATTAACCACCAGGTGGACTCCAAGTCGAAGAAACATCTCAAGGATGATTCATGGAAACCGGATACACCCGAGCTCAATTTCGAGTCCCATAGCGAAGGGTCTGAATAGTCATATATAAATGTTTTAAAAATATACATTTTAATACATTTGCAAACATTTATAAAAAAACTAAAAAAAAACTGTTTTCATTTGTTCATTTATAGGGTAGTGTGTGTAGATTGAGGATTTTTATTCATTTGAATCCAGTTTAGAATAAGACTTGTAATGTAACAAAATGTGGGAAAAGTCCAAGGAGTTTGCGAAAACTTTCCAAATACACCATACATGCAAGCATTCATGAGTGTAAACGTTATTCCAGTAATATTATATTGGACCACTTTGGGAATAACTTTAAAAAAAAAAATTAAATTCCTGCTTTCAACTATCCTCTGGGACGACTTGTACACATTGTTCGATTTTTGTATTTCATTTTAAAATGAAAGGCCATATTTGAATTGTAGGGGCCTCACCAGGATACCCTGGAGTTTCAGATGGTCAGTCGGGACCAGTGCAAGATCTTCTGGAAGAATTGTGTGGAACATCACTCGTTCTTCCGCCTCTTGGATCAGCCGCAGCCCAAGTCTAAAGCCATTCTCTTTAGTAGGGGATCGTCATTCAGATACAGGTATCTCTGCTTTCTGCTGAAACATACAGAGGTAGATTTTGTTTAAAAATATATATATTTTTACATTTTTTAAATGGATGTTATGTTGAGGTAAAAGTTTTGCTGAAGTGTAACCATGTAGTGTACAGCTTGAACCCATAGGAGACTCTGGCTCCTGCTGTTGTTGTTTGATGGTATCTGTGTTGACTCTTTCTGGTTTAGTGGGAGGACCCAGAAGCAACTAGTGGAATATGTCAAGGACAGCGGAGCAAGGAGGACACCATATCAGAGGTGTGTGTCTCTGTCTCTGGTCTCTCTGTGTCTTTGACCTCTGGTTTAACTCTCATGTGGTCTCCTGTCTCTGTCAGGAGGAACAGTAAGGTGAGGATGTCGGCTCGGTCCCTGGCCCCCGATGTGCCAAAACAGGTCAGTGGGATTACCAAGACTAATGCATCTTTCTGACCGGGTCAGTGAGGGGTCTTTAAGACCGGGTCAGTGAGGGGTCTTTAAGACCGGGTCAGTGAGGGGTCTTTAAGACCGGGTCAGTGAGGGGTCTTTAAGACCGGGTCAGTGAGGGGTCTTTAAGACCGGGTCAGTGAGGGGTCTTTAAGACCGGGTCAGTGGGGGGGTCTTTACGTCAGGGGGGCTTTACGTCAGTGGGGGGGCTTTACGTCAGTGGGGGGTCTTTACGTCAGTGGGGGGTCTTTACGTCAGTGGGGGTCTTTACGTCAGTGGGGGGTCTTTACGTCAGTGGGGGGTCTTTACGTCAGTGGGGGTCTTTACGTCAGTGGGGGGTCTTTACGTCGGTGGGGGGTCTTTACGTCGGTGGGGGGTCTTTACGTCGGTGGGGGGGTCTTTACGTCGGTGGGGGGGGGTCTTTACGTCGGTGGGGGGGGTCTTTACGTCGGTGGGGGGGGTCTTTACGTCGGTGGGGGGGGGTCTTTACGTCAGTGGTGGGTCTTTCTTTACGTCAGGGTCAGTGGGGGGTCTTTACGTCAGGGTCAGTGGGGGGTCTTTACGTCAGGGTCAGTGGGGGGTCTTTACGTCAGGGTCAGTGGGGGGTCTTTACGTCAGGGTCAGTGGGGGGTCTTTACGTCAGGGTCAGTGGGGGGGTCTTTACGTCAGGGTCAGTGGGGGGTCTTTACGTCAGGGTCAGTGGGGGGGTCTTTACGTCAGGGTCAGTGGGGGTCTTTACGTCAGGGTCAGTGGGGGGTCTTTACGTCAGGGTCAGTGGGGGGTCTTTACGTCAGGGTCAGTGGGGGGTCTTTACGTCAGGGTCAGTGGGGCGGTCTTTACGTCAGGGTCAGTGGGGCGGTCTTTACGTCAGGGTCAGTGGGGCTGTCTTTACGTCAGGGTCAGTGGGGCTGTCTTTACGTCAGGGTCAGTGGGGGTCTTTACGTCAGGGGGGTCTTTCTTTACGTCAGGGTCAGTGGGGGGGTCTTTACGTCAGGGGGGTCTTTCTTTACGTCAGGGTCAGTGGGGGGTCTTTACGTCAGGGTCAGTGGGGGGTCTTTACGTCAGGGTCAGTGGGGGTCTTTACGTCAGGGTCAGTGGGGCTGTCTTTACGTCAGGGTCAGTGGGGCTGTCTTTACGTCAGGGTCAGTGGGGCTGTCTTTACGTCAGGGTCAGTGGGGGTCTTTACGTCAGGGTCAGTGGGGGTCTTTACGTCAGTGGGGGTCTTTACGTCAGGGTCAGTGGGGGGGTCTTTACGTCAGGGTCAGTGGGGGGGTCTTTACGTCAGGGTCAGTGGGGGGGGGGTCTTTACGTCAGGGTCAGTGGGGGGTCTTTACGTCAGGGTCAGTGGGGGGGGTCTTTCCGACAGGCTACAACGTTTTAGGAAGGAGGTGCAGAGTCATTGGAAACTAATGGAAACCTCTCTCCCCATCTCTCCTCTTTCTTTCATGTCATTTTAGACATTCTCCTTCAATGACAGCTTGCGGGCGCCAGGTTCCCCATCCTCTGCGACTGTGTCCTTCCACTCCATACAAGTCTCCAGCTCCCCCCCACGTCCGGAGCCCCAGGCCCAGCCTCCACAGCCTCCTGCCCAGAGCCAGGCCCAGTCTACACAGCTTCCTCCCCAGCAGCAACAGACCCAGCTCCTGCCCCCACAGCTGGCCAGGCCCTCCAGCCCCACAGCGAAGGAGGACCCCCACAAGGCCACCGACATCCCCCCATGTCACCACGCCTTCTCACAAGGTGCCCCAAGTTCCCCGGCGGCAGGAGACTGCAACCCCTCGTCTGTGTGTGTAGAGAGTAGAGCTTCCCATCCGCAGCAGCAGCCCTCCCAAAATGGCAATGAGGATAGTGAGCAGGTTGGGGGATGGGGATCGAGGTGCAGGGAGAGGGGAGGGGGGGAGACGAGAGTGTTCCTCTCAGCCGATGTGTTTGAGGCAGAGCTTCTCCGAGCCAGGCAGAAGCCCCTGTTCCCATTGGCTAACACCCAGCTCCATGTCACAGAGGAGTTCATAGATGACGACCCCACTGAGATGTCGTTCTGCGGCGGTGGGGTCGAGGCCTATTACGGCTACGAGGAGAAGTGGGGTCAGTATGGCTGTTATGGGGAGGGTGGTGGTGGTGGGGGCCCAACTAAAACCAGGGGTGTCAGTCTGGGTCTGGAGGACCTGAACAGCAACACTAACGTCTTCTCTGACCACAGCGTTGTTGGTCGCTCCGAAACCAGCTCTCTGGTTAACAACAGGTCAGAGTGTAGTTCCCTTGACAACCTGGGGCTTAGTTCCGCAGGTGACTCCCGGTCTCTGGGCTTCGACGGGCCAGACTTCTCCTCCTCCCTCCGCCTCCCGGGCTCTGACAACCCGTCTGAGGCTAGCTCCATGGTTAACTTCCCGGCGTACTCAGTCCACTCTGAGACTAGCTCGGCGGTGCAGTTCAGCGACCTATTGGAGCAACTGGAGCACCTCAGCTATCCTCCTACGACCACGGAGGGGTCGGCTAACGGCAGCGACGATTCTGACTCAGACTGGGGTTCAGACAGCGGCCTGCCCCCTGAGCAGAATCTGTTCTATAGCAATCCTCTAGCCGGAGGGCCAGGCGGGGTGGAGGGGTTCCTTCTGCAGTGTCATGACCTGCAGGCCCTCTCCCTGGGGGAGTCCTCTGGTGGACCCCCACATTAACATGTGAAGGCCCTATATAGGCAGTCACTCTATTTACTTAGCTGAAGTTACACAATATTATTGTGGTTTTGGCGAAGATTTGAATATTCGCGGAACATTTTTGAATCAGATTTGAATCTTTAATTTTTGTGATTGGGGAACGGCACCACTTCAGACACATTTGACCTTTACTAGCCAGCCAGTCACATTTGACCTTTACTTGCCAGCCAGTCACATTTGACCTTTACTAGCCAGCCAGTCACATTTGACCTTTACTTGCCAGCCAGACACATTTGACCTTTACTTGCCAGCCAGACACATTTGACCTTTACTTGCCAGCCAGACACATTTGACCTTTACTTGCCAGCCAGACACATTTGACCTTTACTTGCCAGCCAGCCAGACACATTTGACCTTTACTAGCCAGCCAGCCAGACACATTTGACCTTTTTTAAACAGATCAATTGTAGCACTTACCCAGACATCCTACCCACCAATGACTGTTCTCCCTCTAGCTCTGCTTTTGGGTGCTGGCCGTGCTTGTGTTATTGACACCAGATATTTTATGCCTCGTAACAGTGGTCTGGCATTACAGCCATCAGCTCACGTTGCATCGCACGGCTCAGTAACAGTAGGAGCACAACACTGAAGTCCTAAGTGGTTGAGTGCAGGGATAGAACGAATATAATATTGCTTGCCTATGTGGCTTTACTAAATAATTGGAGAGTTATTTGATGGGACACGGTGGCTGTTGTATCTCCCTGGCATACAGCAATTGCTCTAAAGTTGTTTGTGGTTTTGAATCTGTCGGTACCATTATGGTGACTCTATTCTTTGTCCGCTCTTCCGTACCACTACGCTACACAGTCTTTGACCGCGCTTTGCATTTAGCCTTTGTCACAGCTCTGTAGTGTTAGGCACTTTGCATTTAGCCTTTATGTCACAGCTCTGTAGTGTTAGGCACTTTGCATTTAGCCTTTATTTCACAGCTCTGTAGTGTTAGGCACTTTGCATTTAGCCTTTATGTCACAGCTCTGTAGTGTTAGGCACTTTGCATTTAGCCTTTATCTCACAGCTCTGTAGTGTTAGGCACTTTGCATTTAGCCTTTATGTCACAGCTCTGTAGTGTTAGGCACTTTGCATTTAGCCTTTATGTCACAGCTCTGTAGTGTTAGGCACTTTGCATTTCAAATCCTTAATCTTTTACTTTTTTTTTTTAAAGGAAAATATTTCTTATGTTTTCAAGACACGTGGTGCTTATTCAGAATAAGACATAAAAATGTATTGCGACGTGAATGTTGGGAGGAGAATATTTCTCCAGATGTTTAGTATTGATTGTCTGTCATTCTGAAGAATATATTAGTTCACCGTTGTTGAGGTTCGATCTTGTGACCTGCATGAATGCAGGTTTAGACTTTATCCAGCTTTGATTTGAAATATAATCGATTTTGAATCAGGGGATTCAGACTGTAGCCGTCTCTGTCACTTGAATATATTTGTTCTTTGTCTAAATTTAACACCCCTGAAAGTAAATTTGATTTTTAATTTTAACAGCACTTTTCATAACTTATAGTATAGTATTTTACTAAAACATTATTTTTTTTTTAAATAGTAGGCAACAATGTGTGATTGTCACATGCTTTTTTGTGAATCGGAGATTGATATTTGTGTCATACCACTCAGATCTCAGGGCTAGTAATGAAATCGATGCTGTTCCTTCCTTAGTGTAACAGTCTCGTAAATCCTTCATTGGCGTACCATAGTCCAGTAGTATGTCAGTGTATTACAGGCCTCGGGGACTGTTATAACGTACAGATATATAGCACACTGCCGCTAAAGATAGAAATTCAACATTGATTGCATCCCAAATGACACCCTAATAGTGCACTACTTTTGACCAGAGCCCTATGGCACCCTATTCCCTAATAGTGCACTACTTTTGACCAGAGCCCTATGGCACTCGTAATTTTTTTTTTTTTTTTTTACCTTTATTTAACTAGGCAAGAGAGTTAAGAACAAATTCTTATTTTCAATGACGGCCTAGGAACAGTGGGTTAACTGCCTGTTCAGGGGCAGAATGACAGATTTGTACCTTGTCAGTTCGGGGGTTTGAACTTGCAACCTTCCGGTTACTAGTCCAACGCTCTAACCACTAGGCTACCCTGCCGCCCCACCCTATTCACTATATAGTGCACTACTTTAGACCAGAGCCCTATGGCACCCTATTCCCTACATAGTGCACTACTTTAGACCAGAGCCCTATGGCACCCTATTCCCTACATAGTGCACTACTTTTGACCAGAGCCCTATGGCACCCTATTCCCTATATAGTGCACTACTTTTGACCAGAGCCCTATGGCACACTTTTCCCTACATAGTGCACTACTTTAGACCAGAGCCCTCCTATAAAGGCACTACAATGTGTTTATAGAGCCTTTATATTATGCTACTACTGTCTTGGTAGATTTTGTTCCATTGAGACATCTGCTGGTCCATAATAACCTGGACGTTCCTGTCCGTTAGTAACGCACAGCCTCAGTCTGGAGTTCATGTTAGGTACTGGGTTAACAGAGTATTAGGCTATATCGTTCTGTCCTTTCTGTCGTTCTGCCCCTGAACAAGGCAGTTAACCCACTTCCTAGGCCGTCACATCAGAGTTTTGTTTATATGGTTTTTTTAATGTCCTGTTGAGATTTATTAAGAAAAGACGTAGACGAATGAAACGGGGACACAAGCACATTGTCGATTTGAATCGGTGTAGATTTCAGTTTAAAGAATGCAGGCGGCGTTCTGCAGAGGCGGCGTTCTGCAGAGGCGGCGTTCTGCAGAGGCGGCGTTCTGCAGAGGCGGCGTTCTGCAGAGGCGGCGTTCTGCAGAGGCGGCGTTCTGCAGAGGCGGCCAACAACGTGAATGTACTTTTAACAAAGTATGACGTTTCTCCTTCAGTAATAACAGTAGCTTGTATGCCAATAGATTACGAACTGTTTTAGATGTCTTAAATGTACTATAAGCAAAGGTAGAAGCCCTCAGTAAACAGTAAGAAGCATTTATACTTAACCTGGTTTATATTCCTTCAGTGAAAATCATGGGGAATCAATGAAGTTCTTAACAGAGTGATGAAAATGAGGTTTTACGATGTCACCATATCATTGTGCAGGAAGTGATTTTTAATTATTTTTTTAACTCCTTGTATCTGTTACTTTCATCTGATCGTTTACTGTAAACATGTTGCGTGAGATTTGATACACAGTCTATAATGACTTCCTTTAGCTGCGTCTGGGGCACTTCAAGACAATAACACTAACAGCCGCGGGAAACGAGGGACATTTCTCACGTTGGTCCTTAATCTTGTCACTTTTTTTATATAACTTGCCGTTTTGAGATTCATCTTAGCAGTTCATTTTATTATTTTTTTTTATTCTATAATATCATTTGATGAATGAACGAATATACAGCCGTAGCCATTGGGTCCAGTCCAGTGACGTATTGTGGTGTTGACGTCCAAGCCACAGATATGTGTTGGGTCGGATCTGCTCGGGTCGGAGTAGGGAAAACAGTGTGGAGAAACAATTGAGTCGGTGCCATGGTAAATAAGGTCCCGTTGAACCGACGTAGAGTTTGTGTCCCAAACGGCACCCTATTCCCTACTTAGTGCACAATGGGCCTTGGTTAAAAGTAGTGCACTTACATGGGGAATAGGGTGCCCGTTTTGGGGGGGGGGGGGCGTAACCATAGAAACGAAATCAGCGGAGTGTTTCTCTACTTTGTTATGAGGAGGAAATTACATCGTCAATCTAAACTCCCCAAGTCCCATTTTTTTTTTTTTTTAATTTCCTGTCATTTGAAGCAGCTAGTTTTAATCTACCCCGAAAGGCCTCTGACTTGGCGTTCTGCAACGCAAACTGTTCTGTTTTCAGTTTTTTTAATTTTTCGAACACATCTATTTGGATTTGTCATCTGTAGCACAGTAGAGTCTGCTCACTCTGAAGGTTATTTAAAAAAAAAAAAACATTTCAAAATGGTCATTTACCAGACGCTCTTATCCCGAGCGACTTGGGGTTTAAGTGCTTTGCTCATGGATGGGCACATTGACAGAATTTAAAAAAAAAATGTTTTATTCTCGTCGTCGGCTTGGCGACGCTAAACCAGCTGTGGTCTATGGACTTTTGTCTGTACTGTTTTGACTAATGTTGCTCAATTCCTAAAGCCTTTAATTGTTTGCCTCATTCACTTAATATGTATTCATATAATGGCCCGCTGATGCTTAGAGGTGAATTAAATATTTTTGTGATTTTTCTACATGAATGTCAAAATGGTTTTTTTGGGGGGGGTATATTGGAGTGATTTCTACATGTGTTTATGAATGTAAAAGTGGGGGGGGAGTATATTTGAGTGATTTCTACATGATTGTTAAAATGGGGGTGGTGGGTGTATTCTACATGCGTTTATGAATGTGAGAAGGGCGTTGGGGACTGGGTACATTTTTTATTTCTTTAAACCACTTGGTGATCAAGAAAACCAAACAAATATTTTAGCTGTTGAGGAAAACGGCTACGCTACATAGTTTCTATTTTCTAAAACTCTACAACCCAGGTTCTCATTGTCATTTTGGTCCACCTCCTTCGTAAAAGGGTTCATAGAAGTGCGCTTGCGGAGCCTCGCTCTCTACCATCACAAGTGAGTCAAACAGCAGTCCTCTGAGCCTCCGAGAGAGGGTCGGGTCAAAGTTCAAATACCCCCCCCCCCCCCCCCCAAACAAAAAGAATTCACCGATGGAGACCTTTGCATTTCCACTCGTAGATGTTTGACCTGTGGTTGTTGGCCTCTGTTAGAACATGTTGTCTTTGCTTCGTGGCCTGCAGATTCTCCCCCACCCCCTCCCCCTCCCACCCCCTCCTCACCCCACCACACCTCTCTTGAATCAAGTGCATGGTGTACTAAGAGACAATTATTCACCTAGCTTTTGATCTACTGTAGCTTGCAACTTACAATGGCATCAAATAATGCAACTTGCATTTCTTAATCAACATGTATGGTTACTGATTCTAAACTAAGTGTACTCTTACGGTTTTGTATGTTTCTCTTAAGAATAAAGGAATCACTTTTGGGTATCTTTTTTTTTTTTTTATAAATGTGAGACTTAAAATTTAATTTAGACATTTTGTTGATTTACTTTCTATCAAGGAAGCAGAGAATCATGTGCAGAAGAGTGATTTGGTGATCAATTCTGTGGCTTTGGAATTTGAATAGTCCTCTACTGAACTTGACAGCCATCAACTGGATTATTCATTTTCTTTTCATGTGACTGGATATTGTTATATTGTTATATTTCTTAAACGGATGGTCCCGACAACAAAGCGTTGATTCAATACTGTTTAAACGGATGGATTTTTAGCTACAGCTAAAACCTGCCTATTCATCCCAGTAAGACTGACTCGTTGACGTTTCACCTTGTCCAGGAGTGGAGGCGGAATGCTAGAAGTGGCGTCTGCACGCGAGAGGCTTTAGAGAGATGAATTTGGATGGACCAATGCACCTTGTCCTCGCTCCACCTAACCCTACCTCAAAACCTCTAACCCTCAAGCAGCTACCCTGAACCCTCTGTTGCAGTGTTTAGTTAGACACCAGCGCTGGGGACCTCACACTCGGGGGGGGCGCGGCTAGTGTTTTCCTCGTCCGGTACACCTTAGAGAAGTATACCACAATCCCAATAGGTCCCTCTGCTTACTAGGTCAAACAAATACATTAATAACAGTATCTTGTTTGGGGAAGACATTTGATCTTTTATTCTATATCCTTTCGGAAATTGCTACCATTTTTAATGTTACTTGTCACTATCATTCCTATGGTTTTGTGTAACCACGGCGCCTGGCCAGAGCGTGTCGTTTAGGATTAGGGCTTCATCTGGGGCTTAAAATGCAGGAGCTGTCTGCTTTGTTTAGAATTAGAGAATACAAACACATGTTCCTTATTTTAATCTAGGCCGTGTTCCAAGTGCCCCCCTATTCCCTATATAGTGCACTACTGTTTACCCAGAGCCCTAGGGCTGCTCCTCAAATACTACATTCCACAGCCTGTGCACATGCTCCCTGTTTAGACAGGCTCTCTGCCAAGTTATTCCACACAGCAAACCCCAACTCCCCCCTTCCTGTGACTGGACTGTTCGTCTCCACCCCCCCTTCCCGTGACTGGACTGTTCGTCTCCACCCCCCCCCGTGACAGGACTGTTCGTCTCCACCCCCCTTCCTGTGACAGGACTGTCCGTCTCCACCCCCCCCTTCCTGTGACAGGACTGTCCGTCTCCACCCCCCTTCCTGTGACAGGACTGTTCGTCTCCACCCCCCTTCCTGTGACAGGACTGTCCGTCTCCACCCCCCTTCCTGTGACAGGACTGTTCGTCTCCACCCCCTTCCTGTGACAGGACTGTTCGTCTCCACCCCCCTTCCTGTGACAGGACTGTTCGTCTCCACCCCCTTCCTGTGACAGGACTGTCCGTCTCCACCCCCCTTCCTGTGACAGGACTGTTCGTCTCCACCCCCTTCCTGTGACAGGACTGTTCGTCTCCACCCCCCTTCCTGTGACAGGACTGTTCGTCTCCACCCCCCTTCCTGTGACAGGACTGTTCGTCTCCACCCCCCTTCCTGTGACAGGACTGTTCGTCTCCACCCCCCTTCCTGTGACAGGACTGTTCGTCTCCACCCCCCTTCCTGTGACAGGACTGTTCGTCTCCACCCCCCCCTTCCTGTGACAGGACTGTTCGTCTCCACTCCCCCCCTTCCTGTGACAGGACTGTTCGTCTCCACCCCCCTTCCCGTGACAGGACTGTTCGTCTCCACTCCCCCCCTTCCCGTGACTGGACTGTCCGTCTCTCCCCCCCCTTCCCGTGACTGGACTGTCCGTCTCCCTCCCCCCCTTCCTGTGACTGGACTGCCCGTCTCCACTCCCCCCTTCCCGTGACTGGACTGTCCGTCTCCACTCCCCCCTTCCTGTGACTGGACTGTTCGTCTCCACTCCCCCTTCCTGTGACCCCCCCAACACACACACACCCTCTCCATCTGTAGAGACTTTAGACCAGGGATCATCAACTAGATTCAGCTGCGGGCTGATTTATATATTTTTTCTTGAGTGGATGGTCAGGGGCTGGAACATAATTACAAATAAGTGGTAGACTGAAGTTGACCACAAGAAGTCCAAACAGATATATGTCTGACCAAAACAGTCATTTCAAACCTTGTTTACATTAGTACACGATCACATCTCTCTATGTGTGGGAATATTTGAATACCGATTTCCAAAATGAAAAGCTGTTCCACTGGATGTCAGAAGGTGAATTCACCAATTTGTAAGTCGCTCTGGATAAGAGCGTCTGCTAAATGACTTAAATGTAAATGTAAATGAAAATCACTTGTAGCTGATTTCCTGGTGTTGTACAGTCCGTTATGTCCAACAGTAAAACCACCCGTGGACTGTCAGTGAAGAAACCCTGCTGTGGACTGTTCTATCTCCCGTTGTGTAGCGGGACTGCAGGTTGTGCTATCTATCTATCTCCTCAGTCGCCGCCCTTCCTGTGTCGTCCCCCGTGGGGCTGTAAAACAGTTAAACTATAAACCACCGCCTGTCTACCAGGCCGCCGCCGGGCTGTTCCGAGCCGTGACTCGGGGAACTGTTTCCAGGTCGGAGAGTAATCTCTTTTTTCTTTTCTCTCTTCTTCCTGGTCTGTCGTTCTGTTTCTCTTCTGTGAGAAATGGGAAAACAGCTGTGACTTCCTGTGGCTCTGTCAGGAAGAGTTCAACCAAAACGTCTAGCTGGTGTGTAGTTTGATTCTCTCCACTTCCTCCAATAGGGAGTCATCACACCGCAGACTCCTCCAATAGGGAATCATCACACCGCAGACTCCTCCAATAGGGAGTCATCACACCGCAGACTCCTCCAATAGGGAGTCATCACACCGCAGACTCCTCCAATAGGGAGTCATCACACAGCAGACTCTGGGTCCTTCCCAAATGGCACCCTATTCTATGCACTACTTTTGACTGGGGCCCATGGGGTATGGGGTGCCATTTGGGAAGCACTTCAGTTCTCTAATGTAATTAGTTTCATATAAGAGCTGGTGATAAATCATTCTAGTGGACTGCAGCTCTGAAAACAATGGTTGGAGAGAACAAATGTGGGAGCCATTATCTTTCTCTATTCATGTTAAACTGTGTGAGAGAGCGCGTGTGTGTGTGTGTGTGTGTGAGAGAGAGCGTGTGTGTGTGTGTGAGAGAGCGTGTGTGTGTGTGAGAGAGCGTGTGTGTGTGTGAGAGAGCGTGTGTGTGTGTGAGAGAGCGTGTGTGTGTGTGAGAGCGAGCGTGTGTGTGTGAGAGCGAGCGTGTGTGTGTGTGAGAGCGAGCGTGTGTGTGTGAGAGTGTGTGTGAGAGCGTGTGTGTGTGTGAGAGAGCGTGTGTGTGTGTGTGAGAGAGCGTGTGTGTGTGTGTGAGAGAGCGTGTGTGTGTGTGTGAGAGAGCGTGTGTGTGAGAGAGCGTGTGTGTGTGAGAGAGCGTGTGTGTGTGAGAGAGCGTGTGTGTGTGAGAGAGCGTGTGTGTGTGAGAGAGCGTGTGTGTGAGAGAGAGAGCGTGTGTGTGAGAGAGAGCGTGTGTGTGTGAGAGCAGGGCATTGTCATACAGTTAACAGCCTGTTTCTATTGAAGGACACAGGGCATTGTCATACCGTTAACAGCCTGTTTCTATTGAAGGACACAGGGCATTGTCATACCGTTAACAGCCTGTTTCTATTGAAGGACACAGGGCATTGTCATACCGTTAACAGCCCGTTTCTATTGAAGGACACAGGGCATTGTCATACCGTTAACAGCCTGTTTCTATTGAAGGACACGGCATTGTCATACCGTTAACAGCCTGTTTCTATTGAAGGACACAGGGCATTGTCATATAGTTAACAGCCTGTTTCTATTGAAGGACACAGGGCATTGTCATACCGTTAACAGCCTGTTTCTATTGAAGGACACAGGGCGTTGTCATACCGTTAACAGCCTGTTTCTATTGAAGGACACAGGGCGTTGTCATACCGTTAACAGCCCGTTTCTATTGAAGGACACAGGGCATTGTCATACCGTTAACAGCCCGTTTCTATTGAAGGACACAGGGCATTGTCATACCGTTAACAGCCTGTTTCTATTGAAGGACACAGGGCATTGTCATACCGTTAGCAGCCTGTTTCTATTGAAGGACACAGAGCGTTGTCATACCGTTAACAGCCTGTTTCTATTGAAGGACACAGGGCATTGTCATACCGTTAACAGCCTGTTTCTATTGAAGGACACAGGGCATTGTCATATAGTTAACAGCCCGTTTCTATTGAAGGACACAGGGCATTGTCATACCGTTAACAGCCTGTTTCTATTGAAGGACACAGAGCGTTGTCATACCGTTAACAGCCTGTTTCTATTGAAGGACACAGGGCATTGTCATACCGTTAACAGCCTGTTTCTATTGAAGGACACAGGGCATTGTCATATAGTTAACAGCCCGTTTCTATTGAAGGACACAGGGCATTGTCATACCGTTAACAGCCCGTTTCTATTGAAGGACACAGGGCATTGTCATACCGTTAACAGCCTGTTTCTATTGAAGGACACAGGGCATTGTCATACCGTTAACAACCTGTTTCTATTGAAGGACACAGGGCATTGTCATACCGTTAACAACCTGTTTATGGTTCTGTCTGTGGGATAACTGTAAATGGGATAACGCAGTTTTGATGAGCAATAATACCTTATTTAATATAAGTATATTTAATCTTCTTTTTGTTTAAATGTTTTTATTCAAGTAGGTCCAAATGTATTCTCGACTCTGTACCTATTTCCTGAATCAAATCAAATCTATTTCCTGAATGAAGTGGCCTTTCCCCTCTTCTGTGATTTCCTGTTGTTGCCTGGATATTCCTCCCACCTTTTTCCAAAGCAGAGACTTGTACAGTATAGAGCAGATCCCTCCTGTTCCCCTAAGCACCTCTCTCCCTGCTGCCTCCTGTGGGATTCATTTAGAAATATACAAGATTATTTTAATGTCATGTTAGGGTAGGGTGTGTTGTTTTCACTCATGCTGTGTGTGTGTGTAGATATTTTTGTTGTTGTTTTGTTTTGGGATAACAGAGGAGAGACGATGTGGTACTCCTTAAGTGTTGTCTGTCTCATTCGTGGGTTTGATATATTTACTACATGATCAACAGTATGTGGACATCTGCCAGTCGAACATCTCCTTCTAAAATCAGGGGCGTTAATATGGAGTTGGTTCCCCCTTTGCTGCCATAACAGCCTCTACTCTTCTGGGAAGGCTTTCCACTAGATGTTGGAATATTGCTGCTATAACAGCCTCCACTCTTCTGGGAAGGCTTTCCACTAGATGTTGGAACATTGCTGCTATAACAGCCTCCACTCTTCTGGGAAGGCTTTCCACTAGATGTTGGAACATTGCTGCTATAACAGCCTCCACTCTTCTGGGAAGGCTTTCTGCTAGATGTTGGTACATTGCTGCTATAACAGCCTCCACTCTTCTGGGAAGGCTTTCCACTAGATGTTGGAACATTGCTGCTATAACAGCCTCCACTCTTCTGGGAAGGCTTTCCACTAGATGTTGGAACATTGCTGCTATAACAGCCTCCACTCTTCTGGGAAGGCTTTCTGCTAGATGTTGGAACATTGCTGCTATAACAGCCTCCACTCTTCTGGGAAGGCTTTCCCCTAGATGTTGGAACATTGCTGCTATAACAGCTTCCACTCTTCTGGGAAGGCTTTCCACTAGATGGTGGAACATTGCTGCTATAACAAGCCTCCACTCTTCTGGGAAAGCTTTCCACTAGATGTTGGAACATTGCTGCTATAACAGCCTCCACTCTTCTGGGAAGGCTTTCCACTAGATGTTGGGACATTGCTGCGGGGACTTGCTTCCATTCAGCCACAAGAGCATTAGTGAGGTCAGACACTGATGTTGGACGATTAGGCCTGGCTTGCAGTCAGCGTTCCAATTTATCCCAAAGGTCTTCGATGGGGTTGAGGTCAGGGCTCTGTGCAGGCCAGTCAAGTCCTTCCACACCGGTCTCGACAAACCATTTCTGTATGGACCTTGCTTTGTGTACGGGAGCATTGTCATGCTGAAACAGGAAAGGACCTTCAAGATCTCCCTTCACTGGAACTAAGGGGCCTAGTCTGAACTATGAAAAACAGCCCCACACCATTATTCCTCATCCACCAAACTAGGTAGCGTTGTCCTGGCATCCGCCAAACGCAGATTCATCCGTTGGACTGCCAGATGGTGAAGTGTGATTCATCACTCCAGAGTAGGATTCCACTGCTCCAGAGTCCAATAGCGGCGAGCTTTACAGAGACTCTAGCCGACGCTTGGCATTGCCCATGGTGATCTTAGGCTTGTGTGCGGCTGCTCGGCCATGGAAACCCATTTAGGGAAGCTCCTGACGAACAGTTATTGTGCTGACGTTGCTTCCAGAGGCAGTTTGGAACTCGGTAGTGGAGTGTTGCAACCGAGGACAGATGATTTTCACGCGCTACGCCCTTCAGCTCTTGGCGGTCCCGTTGTGTGGCCTACCACTTCGCGGCTTAGTCGTTGTTGCTCCTAGACTTTGTTTCACTTTACAATAACAGTGGCATTGTATGTTGAAAGTCACTGAGCTGTTCAGTAAGGCCATTCTACTGCCAATGTTTTTATCTGGAGATTGCATGGTTGTGTGTTAGATTCTTACCTGTCAGCAACGGGTGTGGCTGAATCCACTAATTTGAAGGGGTGTCCACATGCTTCTGTGTGTGTATATAGTGTGCAGCAGAGATGGAATATGAATTCAATCATTTTGAATTTGTATAGACACGTTTTGAAATGTAATTCATAGTTTGACTTGTTTTTGTTGCTCTTTCCCCCTCTCCCAGGGTCCTCTATGGACAGCCCCCAGCTCTCCCCGTTCAACTCCAAGAGCTCTCCCCTCTGCCTGTCCCCCTCCTTCCAGATGTCTACGCTGAGTCTCCCGGGGGCAGGCCAGGCCCCCTCGCCCCTACAGAGCCCCATCCTGAGTGAGGTGGGCACCAACAGGCTAGAGGAGGAGGAGGAGGAGGGCAGGAGGAAGGTACACTGCCTGCCTCTATTGATCTGTCAGTTGATTAATTCATCAACCTGTCATTCAATCATATTTTGTTTTAGGTGGATTTTTTTTTTTTTTTTTTTTTTTTTTTTATATGGTGATTGGGTGTGAATTTTTGTTAAATCATAATTGTAAGAGATAACAAACTGTTCTTTCCTCTTAAAATAAATAGATTTTAAATCGTCTCTAGAGTTCCATAAACATCGTTTTTGAAGGCCTGTGCTTTTACAATTTGCGCACAGTAATGTTGCATGGAATTTTATCAGGGCCAAATTCACTTTATTTTCATCTTCATGAGCTATATTTTCCATAAAGCTGTTTTGATTATTGGCTGAATACTGTGTGTATCCAGTGATGACATGACCTGATGGTCTCATTCCTCAGCGATATCCCACCGACAAGGCCTACTTCATTGCTAAAGAGATTCTAACCACAGAGAGGACCTACCTGAAAGACCTAGAGGTCATCACAGTGGTGAGCGATACACGCTGTGTGTGTGTGTGTGTGTG
This sequence comes from Oncorhynchus masou masou, assembly GCF_036934945.1. Taxonomy (NCBI): domain Eukaryota; kingdom Metazoa; phylum Chordata; class Actinopteri; order Salmoniformes; family Salmonidae; genus Oncorhynchus; species Oncorhynchus masou. The sequence goes on from NC_088235.1 coordinate 112,798,808, forward strand.
TGTGTTTCATCTGTGGCTGTGTACAGTATTATATTGTTGTTGTTTTTTTTAGTGCGGTAGCCTGGTCCCAGATCAGTTTGTGCAGTCTCTCTCCATAAGAATATGCTGCACAACACAAACAAACAGATCTGGAACAAGGCTTGTGTTTTTAATGCTAAAAATCTGTGTGTCCTTTTTTTCTCTTTCATTTCCCCCGTCAGTGGTTCCGCAGCGCGGTGATCAAAGAAAACGCCATGCCAGAGGGGCTGATGACCCTGCTGTTCTCCAACATCGACCCCATTTACGAGTTCCACAGGGGGTTCCTCAAGGAGATCGACCAGAGACTGGCTTTATGGTCAGTGCTGCTCTCCTCACAGTTATCTACATATGTAACACATTAGACTAATCTACATATATATAACACAGACTAATGCTGTGGTAATCTACATATATATAACCCAGACTAATGCTGTGGTAATCTACATATATATAACAGACTAATGCTGTGGTAATCTACATATATATAAGACAGACTAATGCTGTGGTAATCTACATATATATAACACAGACTAATGCTGTGGTAATCTACATATATATAACAGACTAATGCTGTGGTAATCTACATATATATAACACAGACTAATGCTGTGGTAATCTACATATATATAACAGACTAATGCTGTGGTAATCTACATATATATAACCCAGACTAATGCTGTGGTAATCTACATATATATAACACAGACTAATGCTGTGGTAATCTACATATATATAACAGACTAATGCTGTGGTAATCTACATATATATAACACAGACTAATGCTGTGGTAATCTACATATATAAAACACAGACTAATGCTGTGGTAATCTACACATATATATAACACAGACTAATGTTGTGGTAATCTACATATATATAACAGACTAATGCTGTGGTAATCTACATATATATAACCCAGACTAATGCTGTGGTAATCTACATATATATAACAGACTAATGCTGTGGTAATCTACATATATATAACCCAGACTAATGCTGTGGTAATCTACATATATATAACCCAGACTAATGCTGTGGTAATCTACATATATATAACAGACTAATGCTGTGGTAATCTACATATATATAACACAGACTAATGCTGTGGTAATCTACATATATATAACACAGACTAATGCTGTGGTAATCTACACATATATAACACAGACTAATGCTGTGGTAATCTACATATATATAACAGACTAATGCTGTGGTAATCTACATATATATAACACAGACTAATGCTGTGGTAATCTACATATATATAACACAGACTAATGCTGTGGTAATCTACATATATATAACACAGACTAATGTTGTGGTAATCTACATATATATAACAGACTAATGCTGTGGTAATCTACATATATATAACACTAGACTAATGCTGTGGTAATCTACATATATATAACACAGACTAATGCTGTGGTAATCTACATATATATAACACAGACTAATGCTGTGGTAATCTACATATATATAACACAGACTAATGGTGTGGTAATCTACATATATAACAGACTAATGCTGTGGTAATCTACATATATATAACACAGACTAATGCTGTGGTAATCTACATATATATAACACAGACTAATGCTGTGGTAATCTACATATATATAACACAGACTAATGCTGTGGTAATCTACATATATATAACACAGACTAATGCTGTGGTAATCTACATATATATAACACAGACTAATGCTGTGGTAATCTACATATATATAACAGACTAATGCTGTGGTAATCTACATATATATAACAGACTAATCTACATATATATAACACAGACTAATGCTGTGGTAATCTACATATATATAACACTAGACTAATGCTGTGGTAATCTACATATATATAACAGACTAATCTACATATATATAACACAGACTAATGCTGTGGTAATCTACATATATATAACACTAGACTAATGCTGTGGTAATCTACATATATATAACAGACTAATCTACATATATATAACACAGACTAATGCTGTGGTAATCTACATATATATAACACTAGACTAATGCTGTGGTAATCTACATATATATAACAGACTAATCTACATATATATAACACAGACTAATGCTGTGGTAATCTACATATATATAACACAGACTAATGCTGTGGTAATCTACATATATATAACACTAGACTAATGCTGTGGTAATCTACATATATATAACACAGACTAATGCTGTGGTAATCTACATATATATAACCCAGACTAATGCTGTGTTAATCTACATATATATAACAGACTAATGCTGTGTTAATCTACATATATATAACAGACTAATGCTGTGTTAATCTACATATATATAACCCAGACTAATGCTGTGTTAATCTACATATATATAACACTAGACTAATGCTGTGGTAATCTACATATATAAAACACTAGACTAATCTACATATATATAACACAGACTAATGCTGTGGTAATCTACATATATATAACAGACTAATCTACATATATATAACACTAGACTAATGCTGTGGTAATCTACATATATATAAAACAGACTAATGCTGTGGTAATCTACATATATAAAACACTAGACTAATCTACATATATATAACACAGTCTAATGGTGTGGTAATCTACATATATATAACACAGACTAATGCTGTGGTAATCTACATATATAAAACACAGACTAATGCTGTGGTAATCTACATATATATATATAACAGACTAATGCTGTGGTAATCTACATATATATAACAGACTAATGGTGTGGTAATCTACATATATATAACACAGACTAATGCTGTGGTAATCTACATATATATAACACAGACTAATGCTGTGGTAATCTACATATATATAACACAGACTAATGCTGTGGTAATCTACATATATATAACACAGACTAATGCTGTGGTAATCTACATATATATAACAGACTAATCTACATATATATAACACAGACTAATGCTGTGGTAATCTACATATATATAACACAGACTAATGCTGTGGTAATCTACATATATATAACACAGACTAATGCTGTGGTAATCTACATATATATAACACAGACTAATGCTGTGGTAATCTACATATATATAACACAGACTAATGGTGTGGTAATCTACATATATATATAACAGACTAATGCTGTGGTAATCTACATATATATAACACAGACTAATGCTGTGGTAATCTACATATATATAACACAGACTAATGCTGTGGTAATCTACATATATATAACACAGACTAATGCTGTGGTAATCTACATATATATAACAGACTAATCTACATATATATAACACAGACTAATGCTGTGGTAATCTACATATATATAACAGACTAATCTACATATATATAACACAGACTAATGCTGTGGTAATCTACATATATATAACACAGACTAATGGTGTGGTAATCTACATATATATAACACAGACTAATGCTGTGGTAATCTACATATATATAACACAGACTAATGGTGTGGTAATCTACATATATATAACACAGACTAATGGTGTGGTAATCTACATATATATAACACAGACTAATGCTGTGGTAATCTACATATATATAACACAGACTAATGCTGTGGTAATCTACATATATATAACACAGACTAATGCTGTGGTAATCTACATATATATAACACAGACTAATGCTGTGGTAATCTACATATATATAACACAGACTAATGCTGTGGTAATCTACATATATATAACACAGACTAATGCTGTGGTAATCTACATATATATAACACAGACTAATGCTGTGGTAATCTACATATATATAACACAGACTAATGCTGTGGTAATCTACATATATATAACACAGACTAATGCTGTGGTAATCTACATATATATAACAGACTAATGCTGTGGTAATCTACATATATATAAGACTAATGCTGTGGTAATCTACATATATATAACAGACTAATGCTGTGGTAATCTACATATATATAACACAGACTAATGCTGTGGTAATCTACATATATATAACACAGACTAATGCTGTGGTAATCTACATATATAACACAGACTAATGCTGTGGTAATCTACATATATATAACACAGACTAATGCTATGGTAATCTACATATATAACACAGACTAATGCTGTGGTAATCTACATATATATAACACAGACTAATGCTGTGGTAATCTACATATATATAACACTAGACTAATGCTGTGGTAATCTACATATATATAACACAGACTAATGCTGTGGTAATCTACATATATATAACACAGACTAATGCTGTGGTAATCTACATATATATAACACAGACTAATGCTGTGGTAATCTACATATATATAACACAGACTAATGCTGTGGTAATCTACATATATGTAACACAGACTAATGCTGTGGTAATCTACATATATATAACACAGACTAATGCTGTGGTAATCTACATATATATAACACAGACTAATGCTGTGGTAATCTACATATATATAACACTAGACTAATGCTGTGGTAATCTACATATATATATATAACACAGACTAATGCTGTGGTAATCTACATATATATAACACAGACTAATGCTGTGGTAATCTACATATATATAACACAGACTAATGCTGTGGTAATCTACATATATATAACACAGACTAATGCTGTGGTAATCTACATATATATAACACAGACTAATGCTGTGGTAATCTACATATATATAACACAGACTAATGCTGTGGTAATCTACATATATATAACACAGACTAATGCTGTGGTAATCTACATATATAACACAGACTAATGCTGTGGTAATCTACATATATATAACACAGACTAATGCTGTGGTAATCTACATATATATAACAGACTAATGCTGTGGTAATCTACATATATATAACAGACTAATGCTGTGGTAATCTACATATATATAACACAGACTAATGGTGTGGTAATCTACATATATATAAAACAGACTAATGCTGTGGTAATCTACATATATATAATACAGACTAATGCTGTGGTAATCTACATATATAAAACACTAGACTAATCTACATTTATATAAAACAGACTAATGCTGTGGTAATCTACATATATATAACACAGACTAATGCTGTGGTAATCTACATATATATAACACAGACTAATGCTGTGGTAATCTACATATATATAACAGACTAATGCTGTGGTAATCTACATATATATAACAGACTAATGCTGTGGTAATCTACATATATAACACAGACTAATGCCGTGGTAATCTACATATATATAACACAGACTAATGCTGTGGTAATCTACATATATATAACAGACTAATGCTGTGGTAATCTACATATATATAACAGACTAATGCCGTGGTAATCTACATATATATAACACAGACTAATGCTGTGGTAATCTACATATATATAACAGACTAATGCTGTGGTAATCTACATATATAACACAGACTAATGCTGTGGTAATCTACATATATAACACAGACTAATGCCGTGGTAATCTACATATATATAACACAGACTAATGCTGTGGTAATCTACATATATATAACAGACTAATGCTGTGGTAATCTACATATATATAACAGACTAATGCTGTGGTAATCTACATATATAACACAGACTAATGCCGTGGTAATCTACATATATATAACACAGACTAATGCTGTGGTAATCTACATATATAAAACACAGACTAATGCTGTGGTAATCTACATATATATAACACAGACTAATGCTGTGGTAATCTACATATATATAACACAGACTAATGCTGTGGTAATCTACATATATATAACACAGACTAATGCTGTGGTAATCTACATATATATAACACAGACTAATGCCGTGGTAATCTACATATATATATATAACACAGACTAATGCCGTGGTAATCTACATATATATAACACAGACTAATGCTGTGGTAATCTACATATATAAAACACAGACTAATGCTGTGGTAATCTACATATATAAAACACAGACTAATGCTGTGGTAATCTACATATATATAACAGACTAATGCTGTGGTAATCTACATATATATAACACAGACTAATGCTGTGGTAATCTACATATATATAACACAGTCTAATGGTGTGGTAATCTACATATATATAACACAGACTAATGCTGTGGTAATCTACATATATAACACAGACTAATGCTGTGGTAATCTACATATATATAACAGACTAATGCTGTGGTAATCTACATATATATAACACAGACTAATGCTGTGGTAATCTACATATATATAACACAGACTAATGCTGTGGTAATCTACATATATATAACACAGACTAATGCTGTGGTAATCTACATATATATAACACAGACTAATGCTGTGGTAATCTACATATATATAACACAGACTAATGCTGTGGTAATCTACATATATATAACACAGACTAATGCTGTGGTAATCTACATATATATAACACAGACTAATGCTGTGGTAATCTACATATATATAACACAGACTAATGCTGTGGTAATCTACATATATATAACACAGACTAATGCTGTGGTAATCTACATATATATAACACAGACTAATGGTGTGGTAATCTACATATATATATAACACAGACTAATGCTGTGGTAATCTACATATATATATAACACAGACTAATGCTGTGGTAATCTACATATATATATAACACAGACTAATGCTGTGGTAATCTACATATATATAACACAGACTAATGCTGTGGTAATCTACATATATATAACACAGACTAATGGTGTGGTAATCTACATATATATAACACAGACTAATGCTGTGGTAATCTACATATATATAACACAGACTAATGCTGTGGTAATCTACATATATATAACAGACTAATCTACATATATATAACACAGACTAATGCTGTGGTAATCTACATATATATAACAGACTAATCTACATATATATAACAGACTAATGCTGTGGTAATCTACATATATATAACAGACTAATGCTGTGGTAATCCACATATATATAACACAGACTAATGCTGTGGTAATCTACATATATATATAACACAGACTAATGCTGTGGTAATCTACATATATATAACACAGACTAATGCTGTGGTAATCTACATATATATAACAGACTAATCTACATATATATAACACAGACTAATGCTGTGGTAATCTACATATATATAACACAGACTAATGCTGTGGTAATCTACATATATATAACAGACTAATCTACATATATATAACACAGACTAATGCTGTGGTAATCTACATATATATAACACAGACTAATGATGTGGTAATCTACATATATATAACACAGACTAATGATGTGGTAATCTATATATATATAACACAGACTAATGCTGTGGTAATCTACATATATATAAGACTAATGCTGTGGTAATCTACATATATAACACAGACTAATGCTGTGGTAATCTACATATATATAACAGACTAATGCTGTGGTAATCTACATATATATAACACAGACTAATGCTGTGGTAATCTACATATATATAACACAGACTAATGCTGTGGTAATCTATATATATATAACACAGACTAATGCTGTGGTAATCTACATATATATAAGACTAATGCTGTGGTAATCTACATATATAACACAGACTAATGCTGTGGTAATCTACATATATATAACACAGACTAATGCTGTGGTAATCTACATATATATAACACAGACTAATGCTGTGGTAATCTACATATATATAACACAGACTAATGCTGTGGTAATCTACATATATATAACACAGACTAATGCTGTGGTAATCTATATATATATAACACAGACTAATGCTGTGGTAATCTACATATATATAACACAGACTAATGCTGTGGTAATCTACATATATATAAGACTAATGCTGTGGTAATCTACATATATAACAGAGACTAATGCTGTGGTAATCTACATATATATAACAGACTAATGCTGTGGTAATCTACATATATAACAGAGACTAATGCTGTGGTAATCTACATATATATAACAGACTAATGCTGTGGTAATCTACATATATATAACAGACTAATGCTGTGGTAATCTACATATATATAAGACTAATGCTGTGGTAATCTACATATATATAACACAGACTAATGCTGTGGTAATCTACATATATATAACACAGACTAATGCTGTGGTAATCTACATATATATAACAGACTAATGCTGTGGTAATCTACATATATATAACAGACTAATGCTGTGGTAATCTACATATATATAAGACTAATGCTGTGGTAATCTACATATATATAACAGACTAATGATGTGGTAATCTACATATATAACAGAGACTAATGCTGTGGTAATCTACATATATATAAGACTAATGCTGTGGTAATCTACATATATATAACAGACTAATGCTGTGGTAATCTACATATATATAACAGACTAATGCTGTGGTAATCTACATATATATAACAGACTAATGCTGTGGTAATCTACATATATATAACACAGACTAATGCTGTGGTAATCTACATATATATAACACAGACTAATGCTGTGGTAATCTACATATATATAACACAGACTAATGCTGTGGTAATCTACATATATATAACACAGACTAATGCTGTGGTAATCTACATATATATAACACAGACTAATGCTGTGGTAATCTACATATATATAACACAGACTAATGCTGTGGTAATCTACATATATATAACACAGACTAATGCTGTGGTAATCTACATATATATAACAGACTAATGCTGTGGTAATCTACATATATATAACAGACTAATGCTGTGGTAATCTACATATATATAACAGACTAATGCTGTGGTAATCTACATATATATAACACAGACTAATGCTGTGGTAATCTACATATATATAACACAGACTAATGCTGTGGTAATCTACATATATATAAGACTAATGCTGTGGTAATCTACATATATATATAACACAGACTAATGCTGTGGTAATCTACATATATATATATAACACAGACTAATCTGCATGATATTAGACTAATGCTGTGCTAATCTTATCAAATGAGAAGATCTATGTGATACTAAGCCTTCTGAGAAAGGGAAGAGTACGGCAACACTGAAAGATGGAACGCAGCAATTCTATTTATTTTAATAAAAAAAAAATGGAGACCTTTTTTTTTACTGTCAAAGCTAAGGTACGTAGTCAAAAGTATTTATGTTTTGGGGGGGTTTGTTTGTGACCAGGGAGGGGCGCTCTAACGCTCATGTGAAGGGAGACTACCAGAGGATTGGAGACGTCATGCTGAGGAACATGTGTGCTCTCAAGGTGAGACTGGACTCCTGTCACCACCTGGTTGTTCAGACACGTTACTGCTACACACTATAGTCAAGACGGGAGACTGCTGCTGTACGAAACGGGGGTGGAAAGTGATGGGATAAACGGTCTTAACGACATTGTGATGTGTTAAGCTTAGTACTGCATCTGTTTTGCATTACGTTGGGAAGGGAAGTGATTTTAAACACGGTGTCCACACTACTCAGACCATTACTGTGTTTTATAAAGGGATCCCTGCTTTGAGCTTGTTGTTTCCTGCTTCTCTCCTCAGGAGTTCACCAACTACCTGCAGAAACATGACGAGGTGCTGACCGAGCTGGAGAAGGCCACCAAGCGCCTGAAGAAGCTGGAGACAGTGTATAAGGAGTTTGAGCTTCAGAAGGTGTGTTACCTGCCTCTCAACACGTTCCTGCTGAAGCCCATCCAGCGCCTCATGCACTACAAACTGATCCTAGAGAGACTGTGTAAACACTACAGCCCAGACCACCCCGACCACAACAACTGCAGAGGTGAGAATGCTATGGGGCTGATGGGTGGGAGGACCGTAGAGCTGTCACATTGAGAATGCTACGAGGCTGATGGGTGGGGGGTCCGTCAGAGGACCGTAGAGCTGTCACATTGAGAATGCTATGGGGCTGATGGGTGGGAGGTCCGTCAGGGGACCGTAGGAGCTGTCACATTGAGAATGCTATGGGGCTGATGGGTGGGAGGTCCGTCAGAGGACCGTAGGAGCTGTCACATTGAGAATGCTACGGGGCTGATGGGTGAGAGGACCGTAGAGCTGTCACATTGAGAATGCTACGAGGCTGATGGGTGGGAGGTCCGTCAGAGGACCGTAGAGCTGTCACATTGAGAATGCTATGGGGCTGATGGGTGGGAGGTCTGTCAGAGGACCGTAGAGCTGTTACATTGAGAATGCTACGGGAATGCTTAAGTTAAAGAGGGCATAATTGCCAGGGGTTAGAGGTGGCAATCCTTTTTATTTTGCCTATATTTCTATGAGTCCGATACCTAGCAGTCCTGCTCATTTCTCCTTAAGAGACCTGGGTCATGTTCTGAATGGGTTGGTAATCCTGGGCCGAGCTCAGCAACCGCCATCTTGTCATATTCCCTGATGTTTGGTATCCCTCCTGTATGTACCCTTATCCCTTTGTCCCTCGTGTACAGAGGCCCTGAAGGAGGTGGCAGAGATGACCAATCAGCTCCAGAGTAGTTTGATCCGTCTGGAGAACTTCCAGAAGCTGTCTGAGCTCCAGAGAGACCTGATCGGCATCGAAAACCTCACTGCGCCTGGCAGGGTGAGTCTAGTACCACGTAGAACCTCACTGCGCCTGGCAGGGTGAGTCTAGAACCTCACTGCGCCCAGCGGGGGGAGTCTAGTACCTCGTAGAACCTCACTGCGCCCAGCGGGGGGAGTCTAGTACCTCGTAGAACCTCACTGCGCCCGGAGGGGTGAGTCTAGTACCACGTAGAACCTCACTGCGCCCGGCGGGGTGAGTCTAGTACCTCGTAGAACCTCACTGCGCCCGGCGGGGGGAGTCTAGTACCGCGTAGAACCTCACTGCGCCCAGAGGGGTGAGTCTAGTACCGCGTAGAACCTCACTGCGCCCGGCGGGGTGAGTCTAGTACCTCGTAGAACCTCACTGCGCCCGGCGGGGTGAGTCTAGTACCTCGTAGAACCTCACTGCGCCCGGCGGGGTGAGTCTAGTACCTCGTAGAACCTCACTGCGCCCGGAGGGGTGAGTCTAGTACCACGTAGAACCTCACTGCGCCCGGAGGGGTGAGTCTAATACCTTGTAGAGGGAGACTGCACCAGTACTGTAGTACTCGAGTCCAGGAGATAGACCTGAACAAATGCTGGAGACTTGAACACTTAGTGACTTGACTACATCACTGAACAAAATGCACAATATGCTCAACTAAGTTCTGTAGGGTGAATGAGTCTTTGGGTGCTGTAGCAGGAGTAATCTGACTGTTTTGAAGAAGACGGCCAGCACTCCTAAAATAAAGTAGAACTATTTTTCCATCAGTGTTCAGGGCGGGAGCAGTATTCAGGAGAGGAGAGGAATACGGGGGCGAGAGGAGAGGTAGACGGGGGGCGATGCTGGATGGTAATAAACTCAGCAAAAAAAATAAACGTCCCCTTTTCAGTTCCCTGTCTTTCAAAGATAATTCGTAAAAATCCAAATAACTTCACAGATCTTCATTGTAAAGGGTTTAAACACTGTTTCTTATGCTTGTTCAATGAGCCATAAACAAGTAATGAACACGCACCTATGGAAAGGTCGTTAAGACACTAACAGCTTACAGACGGTAGGCAATTAAGGTCACAGTTATGAAAACTTAGGACACAAAAGAGGCCTTTCTACTGACTCTGAAAAACACCAAAAGAAAGATGCCCAGGGTCCCTGCTCATCTGCTTGAACGTGCCTTAGGCATGCTGTAGGAGGCATGAGGACTGCTGATGTGGCCAGGGCAATAAATTGAAATGTCCGTACTGTGAGACGCCTAAGACAGCGCTTCAGGGAGACCGGACAGACAGCTGATCATCCTCGCAGGACAGGATCGGTACATCTGAACATCACACCTGCGGGACAGGTACAGGATGGCAACAACAACTGCCCAAGTTACACCAGGAACGCACAATCCCTCCATCAGTGCTCAGACTGTCCACAATAGGCTGAGAGAGGCTGGACTGAGGGCTTGTTGTAGGCCTGTTGTAAGGCAGGTCCTCACCAGACATCACCGGCAACAACGTCGCCTATGGGCACAAACCCACCGTTGCTGGACCAGACAGGACTGCAAAAGTTGCCTTCACTGACGAGTCGCGGTTTTGTCTCACCAGGGGTGATGGTCAGATTCGTGTTTATCGTTGAAGGAATGAGCGTTACACCGAGGCCTGTGCTCTGCAGCGGGATCGATTTGGAGGTGGAGGGTCCGTCATGGTCTGGGGCGGTGTGTCACAGCATCATCGGACTGAGCTTGTTGTCATTGCAGGCAATCTCAACGCTGTGCGTTACAGGGAAGACATCCTCCTCCCTCACGTGGTACACTTCCTGCAGGCTCATCCTGACATGACCCTCCAGCATGACAATGCCACCAGCCATACTGCTCGTTCTGTGAGTGATTTCCTGTAAGACAGGAATGTCAGTGTTCTGCCATGGCCAGCGAAGAGCCCGGATCTCAGTCCCATTGAGCACATCTGGGACCTGTTGGATTGAAGGGTTAGGGCTAATGCCACCCCCCCCCCCCAGAAATGCCCAGGAACTTGCAGGTGCCTTGGTGGAAGAGTGGGGTAAATTCCCACAGCAAGTACTGACTAATCTTGTGCAGACCACGAGGAAGAGATGCACTGCAGTACTTAGTATTTGCTGTGGCCACCAGCTGCATTAACTGTTTCTTTTGATTTTAACCCCCCCCCCCCCCCCACCTTTGTTCAGGGACACATTATTCCATTTCATGTCTGTGGAACTTGTTCAGTTTTTGTCTCAGTTGTTGAATCTTTGTTATGTTCATACAAATATTTACACGTTAAGTTTGCTGAAAATAAACGCAGTTGACAGTGAGAGGACATTTAAAAAAAAAAAAAAAAAACTTCCTCTACTTTTCTGGTTTTCAGGAGTTCATTCGAGAGGGTTGTCTGTACAAGCTGACCAAAAAAGGGCTGCAGCAAAGGATGTTTTTCCTGGTGAGTAACAGCGTTTCCGTTTCAACAATCCCTTTTGTTTGTTGATTTCTATCTTTTTTATACAAGCTGAGAAAATGATTAGTATCATTCGGACAAATGTGTGTTTCTCGTTTATTTAACGTCTTTCCTCTGTCTCCTGTATGATATCTATTGGAGTCATTTTAGCAGGCTCTTATCCAGCGTGACTTCCTTTACACTGTTATAAACCAGTAGGGAGACGATCTCAATGAGTCAAACCCGGACAAATAAAGGTTAAATATATTTATGTGTATCTTTCCCCTCAGTCTTCAGATATGTCATGTTTCATGCCAGTTAGTGGTCCCTCAGTATGAACTATTAGGATTAGCGTTGTCATGGTACTGGCATTGCCTTACTAGGAGGTAAGGAAGGAAAGGAAACATTCATTTCCTTGGACTTCATTTCTTAAGGAAAACAGTCCTAATGTTAGGGGGGAAAAACAGCCTTGTGTTGTCCGAGCCTCTCTATCACACAATATGTTACATACGGTAGGTTTTTAACGGACTGAAGAGTTTAGTCTGCTTTGGGAGTTCTTTTCTGCCGTTAGAAAGTCTGGTATCGTAGTATCGCCATACTGTTATTGTAGCCTCTGCTGTTAGAAAGTCTGGTATAGTAGTATCACCATACTGTTATCGTAGCCTCTGCCGTTAGAAAGTCTGGTATCGTAGTATCACCATACTGTTATCGTAGCCTCTGTCGTTAGAAAGTCTGGTATCGTAGTATCACCATACTGTTATCGTAGCCTCTGCCGTTAGAAAGTCTGGTATCGTAGTATCGCCATACTGTTATCGTAGCCTCTGTCGTTAGAAAGTCTGGTATCGTAGTATCGCCATACTGTTATCGTAGCCTCTGTCGTTAGAAAGTCTGGTATTGTAGTATCGCCATACTGCTATCGTAGCCTCTGCTGTTAGAAAGTCTGGTATCGTAGTATCGCCATACTGTTATCGTAGCCTCTGTCGTTAGAAAGTCTGGTATAGTAGTATCGCCATACTGTTATCGTAGCCTCTGCTGTTAGAAAGTCTGGTATAGTAGTATCGCCATACTGTTATCGTAGCCTCTGTCGTTAGAAAGTCTGGTATCGTAGTATCGCCATACTGTTATCGTAGCCTCTGTCGTTAGAAAGTCTGGTATCGTAGTATCGCCATACTGTTATCGTAGCCTCTGTCGTTAGAAAGTCTGGTATAGTAGTATCGCCATACTGTTATCGTAGCCTCTGTCGTTAGAAAGTCTGGTATCGTAGTATCGCCATACTGTTATCGTAGCCTCTGTCGTTAGAAAGTCTGGTATAGTAGTATCGCCATACTGTTATCGTAGCCTCTGCTGTTAGAAAGTCTGGTATAGTAGTATCGCCATACTGTTATCGTAGCCTCTGTCGTTAGAAAGTCTGGTATCGTAGTATCGCCATACTGTTATCGTAGCCTCTGTAGTTAGAAAGTCTGGTATAGTAGTATCGCCATACTGTTATCGTAGCCTCTGTCGTTAGAAAGTCTGGTATAGTAGTATCGCCATACTGTTATCGTAGCCTCTGTCGTTAGAAAGTCTGGTATCGTAGTATCGCCATACTGTTATCGTAGCCTCTGTCGTTAGAAAGTCTGGTATAGTAGTATCGCCATACTGTTATCGTAGCCTCTGTCGTTGGAAAGTCTGGTATAGTAGTATCGCCATACTGTTATCGTAGCCTCTGTCGTTAGAAAGTCTGGTATAGTAGTATCGCCATACTGTTATCGTAGCCTCTGCTGTTAGAAAGTCTGGTATCGTAGTATCGCCATACTGTTATCGTAGCCTCTGCTGTTAAAGTCTGGAATCGTAGTATCGCCATACTGTTATCGTAGCCTCTGCTGTTAAAGTCTGGAATCGTAGTATTGCCATACTGTTATCGTAGCCTCTGCCGAGTCCACAGCAACCGAATGTTCTGGTTTTCAAGGGAAATGTAAAGAGACTGTAGCTTTTGGGACGTTAACAAACAGGCATGTTCGACATTACAGCTGACAATGCAGGCGACTGCCTACCGACTGATCTACAAATCAACTTCCATCATACGGCTTTACCCACAATGCATCATGGATCGGATGCTTTCAAACACTCATCCACATTTACAGGATTGCTTGAACAGTTTGTTTTTTGTAGGGGTTTTTTGTATCTAGTTTCAGCCGTTTCTATTACGCCTGCAACATCAGGTTACTGGTGTCATGACAACCCTAATTAGGATAACAATAGTTTGTGTCGTGGTGCATCTCATGGTCTATGTTCGATCTTTCCTCTCAGTTCTCTGACCAGCTCCTGTACACGAGTAAAGGTGTGACGGCCACCAACCAGTTCAAGGTCCATGGCCAGCTGCCTCTGCACGGCATGATCGTGAGTATAAAGCTGCCTGCAGTTCGTTAGCCTGCCCTGTTTTGACCCCTGACCTTTACCCTGTTAGCCGTGACCTCAGGTTAATCTGGCTCTGACCTAGCTGTGGTAACCTGACCCAGCTGTGGTAACCTGACCGAGCTGTGTGTAACCTGACCCAGCTGTGTGTAACCTGACCCAGCTGTGTGTAACCTGACCCAGCTGTGTGTAACCTGACCCAGCTGTGTGTAACCTGACCCAGCTGTGTGTAACCTGACCCAGCTGTGTGTAACCTGACCCAGCTGTGTGTAACCTGACCCAGCTGTGTGTAACCTGCTGCTAATAAAATACATACTAGGGTTGCAAAATTCAGAAATCTTAGTTGTAGAATTACAGAATTGCTCCTTTCCCTCCTGATTCTGGAAATCTTTCAACTGAGTTTTCTGGAAAACCTAATAATTAGGTAAATGACTGTTTCCTTCCTATTTTGGATTGAATTATTACTCATGTTTTTGTGCAACTGTCTTGATTCAGCAAGTCGTCCCCATGACGACAAAATAGACATTTCAGAAAGCATCTCCTTCATGGGCCACTGTGAGAGCTCGATTCAATCCGTAGTGCAGAAGATCTGCTTTCTAGCACAATTTACTCTTTAAAAAAAAAAAAAAAAGGCAACGTTACCACATTCGCGGAGGCCACATTCACGGTAAACGCTGAATATGTCATCTCCATCGGAAATGACCTTTTCAAATGTCAACCCGTGCTACAACGCAGATCTTCGACGCTACGGATTGAATTGAGCCCCGAAGTTACTGGAAGGTTTAATATCATCATCTTTCCTCAGCTGGTTGGGAGTCAGACAGAAGGAAACTGAGGGAGATAAGTCACTGCTAGGGGGGGGATGGGGGGGGCATCTTACACCAGATCAGGGAGATGTGTGAGGTGTTTCCATTGCATTCTACAAAAAAAAAAAAAGAGTCGCACTGTGTTGAGTTGGGGGGGAAGTTGGGAGGTCAGGGTGTGGGTTTGACAGAGGTCCAGTTTGTTTGTCAGTGAGACTACCTCGAGGTCCCCTGCCTTGGTCTAACCTGCGTCTCTGCTTCTCCACTTGTGATGCAGCTCATAGTTTTGGAGGCCCCGGTGAGTACTCTGGGTTCTGTTAGCTAGGGCACGCGGCCCTGCTCCCTCTCCCGTACTGGTGTAGACAAAACAATGCTTAGGTGTGGGCTCTGACGAGACGTCTGTGAATGGCTGGTAAAGGGAGAAAGCTGTGTTTAGAATTGATTTATTTTAACTTTATTTAACGAGGCAAGTCAGTTGAGAACAAATTCTTATTAACAACGACGGTCTACTGGGGAACAGTGGGTTAACTGCCTGTCGGTAGATACCCCGCCCCCAGGCCAGATGGATGTGCAGTAGATTACACCCCCCCCCCCCAGGCCAGACGGCTGTGCAGTAGATACCCCGCCCCCAGGCCAGATGGATGTGCAGTAGATTACACCCCCCCAGGCCAGACGGCTGTGCAGTAGATAACCCCGCCCCCAGGCCAGACGGATGTGCAGTAGATAACCCCCCCCCCCCAGGCCAGATGGAAGTGCAGTAAATACCCCCCCCTCCAGGCCAGACAGATGTGCAGTAGATAACCCCGCCCCAGGCCAGATGGATGTGCAGTAGATTACACCCCCCAGGCCAGATTGCTGTGCAGTAGATAACCCCCCCCCCCAGGCCAGACGGATGTGCAGTAGATAACCCCCCAGGCCAGATGGAAGTGCAGTAAACCCCCCCCCCCCCCTCCAGGCCAGACAGATGTGCAGCAGATAACAACCCTCCCCCCAGGCCAGACGGATGTGCAGTAGATAACCCCCCCCCCCCCCAGGCCAGATTGATGTGCAGTAGATAACCCCCCCCCCAGGCCAGACAGATGTGCAGTAGAATACCCCCCCCAGGCCAGACAGATGTGCAGTAGATAAACCCCCCCCCCAGGCCGAGAGGCTTTTGGCAGGCCTTCCTTTAATCTGTTTTACCTCCAGGTGGTTGTGGCCAAAGGCCAACGTATCGTCTGCTGATCAACCATCTTACTGTGTGTCATCGTCCCCCCCCCTTCCATCCTCAGGTGGAAGAGAGTGAGAACGAGTGGTCTGTTCCTCACTGCTTCACCATCTACTCTGCCCAGAGGACCATTGTGGTGGCAGCCAGGTAAACACACAGGAGTTTCTCTCACACACACACGCACACACAGAACAGTTATGCTTTTTAACCTAAAGACAAATGCAAATCTTCATTTTAATAGTGAACCGGTTGGTTAAAGTCCTGAGTCGTAAACCCATCCTGCTCACTTCTTCAAGCTGATCTGTTTCGCCTCCCTGTGTGGGTGTGATTGTAGCTCGAAGGTGGAGATGGGGAAATGGATAGAGGATCTCAACATGGCAATAGAGATGACCAAGAAATCTCAGGAGAAATCAGACCTGTTCCTGGACCCAGGGCTGTGTGATCGCTCCAACAGTAAGACAGAATTACCCCTCTCTGTGATGGCTCCAACAGTAAGACAGAATTACCCCTCTCTGTGATGGCTCCAACAGTAAGACAGAATTACCCCTCTCTGTGATGGCTCCAACAGTACGATAGAATTACCCCTCTCTGTGATGGCTCCAACAGTACGATAGAATTACCCCTCTCTGTGATGGCTCCAACAGTAAGACAGAATTACCCCTCTCTGTGATGGCTCCAACAGTAAGACAGAATTACCCCTCTCTGTGATGGCTCCAACAGTAAGACAGAATTACCCCTCTCTGTGATGGCTCCAACAGTACGATAGAATTACCCCTCTCTGTGATGGCTCCAACAGTAAGACAGAATTACCCCTCTCTGTGATGGCTCCAACAGTACGATAGAATTACCCCTCTCTGTGATGGCTCCAACAGTAAGACAGAATTACCCCTCTCTGTGATGGCTCCAACAGTAAGACAGAATTACCGCTCTCTGTGATGGCTCCAACAGTAAGACAGAATTACCCCTCTCTGTGATGGCTCCAACAGTAAGACAGAATTACCCCTCTCTGTGATGGCTCCAACAGTAAGACAGAATTACCCCTCTCTGTGATGGCTCCAACAGTAAGACAGAATTACCCCTCTCTGTGATGGCTCCAACAGTAAGACAGAATTACCCCTCTCTGTGATGGCTCCAACAGTACGATAGAATTACCCCTCTCTCTAGCAATCTTAGCATTACCCGCACCGTTGTGATCCCGGCATTACCCCGCCCTTTGGCGACCCCAGCATTACCCCGCCCTGTAGTGTATAGTTAGGATCTATACTACTTGTGCACCTGGCTGTAGCCTACAGCATTACCCCGCCCTGTGGCGACCCCCGGCATTGCCCCGCCCTGTGGCGACCCCCGGCATTACCCCGCCCTGTGGCGACCCCCGGCATTGCCCCGCCCTGTGGCGACCCCCAGCATTACCCCGCCCTGTGGCGACCCCCGGCATTACCCCGCCCTGTGGCGACCCCCGGCATTGCCCCGCCCTGTGGCGACCCCCAGCATTACCCCGCCCTGTGGCGACCCCGGCATTGCCCCGCCCTGTGGCGACCCCCGGCATTACCCCGCCCTGTGGCGACCCCCGGCATTGCCCCGCCCTGTGGCGACCCCCGGCATTACCCCGCCCTGTGGCGACCCCCGGCATTACCCCGCCCTGTAGTGTATAGTTAGGATCTATACTACTTGTGCACCTGGCTGTAGCCTACGGCATTAGATCTCTCTTTATGATGATTTTATATTGTCTTTTCCCCTTTTGTTGTGGAACCAACTAGCCTCTTGGGCTGGATGTTGTGGAACCAACTAGCCTCTTGGGCTGGATGTTGTGGAACCAACTAGCCTCTTGGTCTGGATGTTGTGGAACCATCTAGCCCCTTGGGCTGGATGTTGTGGAACCATCTAGCCTCTTGGGCTGGATGTTGTGGAACCATCTAGCCTCTTGGGCTGGATGTTGTGGAACCAACTAGCCTCTTGGGCTGGATGTTGTGGAACCAACTAGCCTCTTGGGCTGGATGTTGTGGAACCAACTAGCCTCTTGGGCTGGATGTTGTGGAACCAACTAGCCTCTTGGGCTGGGTTTGAAACCATCGCTATATGTGTTGTGTATTCTTATGCCAGTGGATTTTCTAGTGCATCCATGGACTGTTGGTGCTTCTACACCTGCATTGCTTGAAGTTTGGAGTTTTAGGCTGGGTTTCTGTACAGCACTTTGAGATATCAGTACGAAGGGCTATATAAATACATTTGATTTGATTTGGAGCCAGATGGTGCTCCTATTGGGTGGACTTGAGTACAAATGTACTGTAACCCCTCCCTTTAGATGTAGCTAACCCCTCCCCCTCCTCCCTACCCCTCCCCTCCTTCCTCAGGGTCGTCGGATGAGGTTTCTCTGGATCAGGAGTCAGAGGATGACATGTCGTCGTCCCGTAACTCTCTGGATAAGCAGACCCATCACCGTGCCAACAGCACCATGCATGTCTGCTGGCATC
Source organism: Oncorhynchus masou masou (assembly GCF_036934945.1). Lineage (NCBI taxonomy): Eukaryota > Metazoa > Chordata > Actinopteri > Salmoniformes > Salmonidae > Oncorhynchus > Oncorhynchus masou. Next base: position 112,818,614 of record NC_088235.1, read on the forward strand.
GCAACACCAGTGTGTCCATGTCAGATCACAGCCTGGCTGTGGAGGTAGAGACTACACACACAGAGAGAGAGAGACACACACACAGAGAGAGACACACACACACACACACACACACACACACACGACATCCGATGACTTCCATCACTGCTTGTGGGTTCTCTGATGACTGTATAGTCCGATGCAGGATGCATACTGTCTGCCACAGACAGGCCTGTCCCCCGTAGACCCACATACACAACACAGAGAGGCCTGTCCCCCGTAGACCCACAGACACAACACAGAGAGGCCTGTCCCCCGTAGACCCACAGACACAACACAGAGAGGCCTGTCCCCCGTAGACCCACAGACACAACACAGAGAGGCCTGTCCCCCGTAGAGACACAGACACAACACAGAGAGGCCTGTCCCCCGTAGACCCACAGACACAACACAGAGAAGCCTGTCCCCCGTAGACCCACAGACACAACACAGAGAGGCCTGTCCCCCGTAGACCCACAGACACAACACAGAGAGGCCTGACCCACAGACACAACACAGAGAGGCCTGTCCCCCGTAGAGACACAGACACAACACAGAGAGGCCTGTCCCCCGTAGAGACACAGACACAACACAGAGAAGCCTGTCCCCCGTAGAGACACAGACACAACACAGAGAGGCCTGTCCCCCGTAGAGCCACAGACACAACACAGAGAGGCCTGTCCCACGTAGAGACACAGACACAACACAGAGAGAGAGGCCTGTCCCCCGTAGAGCCACAGACACAACACAGAGAGGCCTGTCCCACGTAGAGACACAGACACAACACAGAGAGAGAGGCCTGTCCCCCGTAGAGACACAGACACACACACTATTTCACACATGTACAAGTGTGTTACTACATGTGTGAATTGGATATGAGTTTTTTGCATTACCCACCCTCGGAGAGTTATCAACGGTGACCCTGGAGCAATTAAGATTAAGTGCCTTGCTCAAGGGCACATCGACATATGTTTCACCTTGTCTGCGATTCGTCTTAGTGACCTTTCGGTTATTGTCTGGCGACACACATACAAATCAAATGTTATTGGTCACCGAATACAACGGATGTAGACTTTACCGTGAAATGCTTACTTATGAGCCCTTCCCAACAATGCAGAGTTAAAAGGTCAAGAATTATAATAGTAACACGAGGAATAAAATAAAATATACAAGAATGGAACTACATACAGGAAGTACCAGATCAATGTGGAGCTATATACAGGAAGTACCAGATCAATGTGGAGCTATATACAGGGAGTACCAGTACCAGATCAATGTGGAGCTATATACAGGGAGTACCAGTACCAGATCAATGGGGAGATATATACAGGAAGTACCAGATCAATGGGGAGATGTATACAGGAAGTACCAGATCAATGGGGAGATGTATACAGGAAGTACCAGATCAATGTGGAGCTATATACAGGAAGTACCAGTACCAGATCAATGTGGAGCTATATACAGGGAGTACCAGATCAATGTGGAGCTATATACAGGAAGTACCAGATCAATGTGGAGCTACATACAGGAAGTACCAGATCAATGTGGAGCTATATACAGGAAGTACCAGTACCAGATCAATGTGGAGCTATATACAGGAAGTACCAGATCAATGTGGAGCTATATACAGGAAGTACCAGATCAATGTGGAGCTACATACAGGAAGTACCAGATCAATGTGGAGCTACGTACAGGAAGTATCAGATCAATGTGGAGCTATGTACAGAAAGTACCAGTACCAGATCAATGTGAAGCTATATACAGGAAGTACCAGATCAATGTGAAGCTATATACAGGAAGTACCCGTACCAGATCAATGGGGAGATATATACAGGAAGTACCAGATCAATGTGGAGATATATACAGGGAGTACCAGTACCAGATCAATGTGGAGATATATACAGGGAGTACCAGTACCAGATCAATGTGGAGCTATATACAGGAAGTACCCGTACCAGATCAATGGGGAGATATATACAGGGAGTACCAGATCAATGTGGAGATATATACAGGAAGTACCAGATCAATGTGAAGCTATATACAGGAAGTACCCGTACCAGATCAATGGGGAGATATATACAGGGAGTACCAGATCAATGTGGAGATATATACAGGAAGTAACAGATCAATATGGAGCTATATACAGGAAGTACCCGTGCCAGATCAATGTGGAGCTATATACAGGAAGTACCAGTACCAGATCAATGTGGAGCTATATACAGGGAGTACCCGTACCAGATCAATGGGGAGATATATACAGGGAGTACCAGATCAATGTGGAGATATATACAGGAAGTACCAGATCAATGTGAAGCTATATACAGGAAGTACCCGTACCAGATCAATGGGGAGATATATACAGGAAGTACCAGATCAATGTGAAGCTATATACAGGGAGTACCAGTACCAGATCAAAGTGCAGAGGTAGATATGTACATGAAGGCAGGGTAAAGTTGACTAGACATCATGATAGATCATAATAATAGTAGAATAAAGATCAGAGCTGTGTGTGTGTATGTGTGTGTATATCTCACTCACTCACTACCGGTCAAAAGTTTTAACACCTACTCATTCCACGGTTTTTCTTTATTTTTTTCTATTTTCTACACGTAGAATAATAGTGAAGTCATCAAAACTATGAAATAACACATGGAATCATGTAGCAACCAAAAAAGGGTTAATGAAATCAAAAATATATTTTATATTTAAGATTCTTCAAATAGCCACCCGTTGCCTTGACAGCTTTGCACACTTGACATTCTCTCAACCAGCTTCATGAGGTAGTCACCTGGAATGCATTTCAATTAACAGGTGTACCTTAAGTTAATTTGTGGAATTTCTTTCTTAATGCATTTGAGCCAATCAGTTGTGTTGTGACAGGGTAGGACTATGTTCTGTATACCCCCCTATTTGGTAAAGACCAAGACCATATTATGGCAAAAACAACTCAAATAAGCGAAGAGAAATGACATTTCATCATTACTTTAAGACATGAAGGTCAGTCAATACGGAAAGTTTCAAGAACTTTGAAAGTTTCTTCAAGTGCAGCCACACGAACGTGACGTGAAATCTGTGGATTTGGATGTGTTGGTGCGGTATGTGAACTGGATTGGGTTCAGGGTGTCTGGAATGATGGTGTTGATGTGTGTCATGACCAGCCTTTCAAAGCACATCCTAATTACAGATGTGAGTGCTGCAGGACGATATTAATTTAGGCAGGTTACCTTGGAGTTCTTTGGAACAGGCACGATGGTGGTCATCTTGAAATATGTTGGGATTACAGTGAAGAAACTGGCCGAGCTGGTCTTTGCATGCTTTGAGTACGAGCCCTGGAATTCTGTCTGGCCCGACGGGCCATGTGATTCTTAACCTGTTTTAAAGTTTTACTCACGTCGGCCAAGGAGGAGCGAAATCGCACAGTCATCTGGAAAAACAGGTGCTTTCACGGAGGAACAGTGTTCTATTCCTCGACGCAAGCATAAAAGGGCATTTAGCTCATTTGGGAGTGGCTGACTGTGTGGGAGTGGCTGACTGTGTGGGAGTGGCTGACTGTGTGGGAGTGGCTGACTGTGTGGGAGTGGCTGACTGTGTGGGAGTGGCTGACTGTGTGGGAGTGGCTGACTGTGTGGGAGTGGCTGACTGTGTGGGAGTGGCTGACTGTGTGGGAGTGGCTGGCTGTGTGGGAGTGGCTGGCTGTGTGGGAGTGGCTGGCTGTGTGGGAGTGGCTGGCTGTGTGGGAGTGGCTGGCTGTGTGGGAGTGGCTGGCTGTGTGGGAGTGGCTGGCTGTGTGGGAGTGGCTGGCTGTGTGGGAGTGGCTGGCTGTGTGGGAGTGGCTGGCTGGCTGTGTGGGAGTGGCTGGCTGGCTGTGTGGGAGTGGCTGGCTGGCTGTGTGGGAGTGGCTGGCTGGCTGTGTGGGAGTGGCTGGCTGGCTGTGTGGGAGTGGCTGGCTGGCTGTGTGGGAGTGGCTGGCTGGCTGTGTGGGAGTGGCTGGCTGGCTGTGTGGGAGTGGCTGGCTGGCTGTGTGGGAGTGGCTGGCTGGCTGTGTGGGAGTGGCTGGCTGGCTGTGTGGGAGTGGCTGGCTGACAGTGTGGGAGTGGCTGGCTGGCTGTGTGGGAGTGGCTGGCTGACTGTGTGGGAGTGGCTGGCTGACTGTGTGGGAGTGGCTGGCTGACTGTGTGGGAGTGGCTGGCCGACTGTGTGGGAGTGGCTGGCCGGCCGTGTGGGAGTGGCTGGCCGGCCGTGTGGGAGTGGCTGGCCGGCCGTGTGGGAGTGGCTGGCCGGCCGTGTGGGAGTGGCTGGCCGGCCGTGTGGGAGTGGCTGGCCGGCCGTCTGGGAGTGGCTGGCCGGCCGTCTGGGCGTGGCTGGCCGGCCGTCTGGGCGTGGCTGGGCTTCCCTTTTGTAATCAGCTATCGACCTGCCATGTACGACGAGCGTTGGCGCCGGTGTAATAGGAAATAGGATACCACTTTCCTCCTATATTGTCCTGTCGTATGGTTGATGTCTCATCGGATGCTGTCAGTCAGAGCTGCAGGATTTTGGGGAAGCTGTCAGTCAGAGCTGCAGGATTTTGGGGAAGCTTTCAGTCAGAGCTGCAGGATTTTGGGGAAGCTGTCAGTCATAGCTGCAGGATTTTGGGGAAGCTGTCAGTCAGAGCTGCAGGATTTTGGGGAAGCTGTCAGTCAGAGCTGCAGGATTTTGGGGAAGCTTTCATTGGGCACACAGATCAGTGGATACACGGCCTGTCCTCATCTCCTCACCCCATAGTCATTCTCCTGCACCTCCCTGCTTCACTCCCATGATTCATCTCTCTCCTCTGATGATCTTTTCTGTTTCGTTTCACTGTTTCATCACTCCCTTGCACTGAAGTCTTGTCTTTGTGGAAAACACTCCAATCAGAAGCATGTGTTCTTTATCTATGACCAATCTTGTTCCGTCTTTAACTAACTCCTCCCCTCCACAGCCCTGGCTGAAGGACTTTCTAATCTACCGTTTTGTTTCTGTCACTGAATGTAACCTGTCAACTCATCCTATGTTGCTTTCCTCCTCTATCCACACCCCTTTCTTTCTCTCTGTCCTTTTTGTTTTCTGCCCCTCTTTCTTTCTCTCCCTCTCTCTACTTGCCCTCTTTCTCTGTCCTTTCCTCTCTTTCTCTGTCCTTTCCTCTCTGTCTCTGTCCTCTCTGTCTCTGCCCCCCCCCCCCCCAGTGTTCTGTTCCCCAGCCATGTCTCCAGAGCTCCCTCCTCGTTACCTGCTGGGTCAGGGCCAGAGACCCAACACCATCACACACGTCTGCTGGTACCGCAACCAGAACCTCTCACTCACTGATTATCTGCGCATGAACCAGGTACCACACTAGCAGAACCAGGTACCACACTAGCAGAACCAGGTTCCAGACTGTAGAACCAGGTTCCAGACTGTAGAACCAGGTACCAGACTAGAAGCAGGTACCAGACTAGAAGCAGACTGGAAGCAGGTACCAGACTGGAAGCAGGTACCAGACTGGAAGCAGGTACCAGACTAGAAGCAGGTACCAGACTAGAACCATGGTAGAACCATGTACCAGACTAGAACCATGGTAGAACCAGGTACCAGACTAGAACCAGGTCCCAGACTAGAACCATGGTAGAACCAGGTGCCAGACTAGAACGATTCTAGAACCAGGTACCAGATTAGGACCAGGTACCAGACTAGAACCATCGTAGAACCAGGTACCAGACTAGAACCAGACGAGAAACAGTCACCAGAATAGAACCAGGCACCAGACTAGAACCATGGTAAAACCATGTACCAGACTGGAACCAGGTGCCATTTTAGAACCAAGTATCAGACTAGAACCAGGTACCAGACTAGACCCAGACTAGAACCAGATGAGAAGCAGGTACCAGACTAGAACCAGATGAGAAGCAGGTACCAGACTAGAACCAGGCAAGAACCAGACTAGAACCAGGCAAGAACCAGGCACCAGACTAGAACCAGGCACCAGACTAGAACCAGGCACCAGACTAGAACCAGGCACCAGACTAGAACCAGGCACCAGACTAGAACCATGTACCAGACTAGAACCAAGTACCAGACTAGAACCCAATGAGAAGCAGGTACCAGACTAGAACCAGATGAGAAGCAGGTACCAGACTAGAACCAGGCACCAGACTAGAACCATGGTAGAGCCAGGTACCAGACTGGAACCGCACCAGACTGCAACCATACCAGAACAATGATAGAACCAGATACCAGACTACAACCATACTTGAACCAGGTATCAGACTAGAACCATGCTAGAACCAGACTAGGACCAGGTACCAGACTAGAACCAGGTACCACACTTGAACCGTACCAGACTGGAACCTGGTACCAGACTAGATCAATGATAGAACCAGGTACAAGACTACAACTGTACTTGAACTAGGTACCAGACTAGAACTATGGTAGAACCAGGTACCATACCTGAAACAAACTAGAACCAGATACCAGACAAACTTACTAGAACAGTGGAAGAACCAGGTACAAGACTAGAACAGTGGTAAAACCAGGTAGACCCTTACTAGATCCAGTTACCAGGCTAGAAACATACACCAGACTAGAACCAGGTACCAGGCTAGAAACATACACCAGACTAGATCCAGGTACCAGGCTAGAAACATACACCAGACTAGATCCAGTTACCAGGCTAGAACCATGATAGAACCAGGTACCAGACTAGAACCAGGGTACGTACCAGACTAGAACCAGGGTAGAACCAGGTACCAGACTAAAGTGATGGTAGAACCGTTCTCCAAACTAGAACCAGGTACCAGACTAGAACCATACCAGAACCAGGGTAGAACCAGGTACCAGACTAGAGCAATGGTAGTACCAGGTGCAAGATTGGAATCATACTAGAACTAGGTAACAAACTAGCCATTCTGGAACCAGGTACCAGACTAGAACCATGGTAGAACCATGCACCAGACTGGAACCATGGTAGAATCAGGCACTATAGTAGAACCATGATATAAATAATTACCAAACTGATGGTAGAATTTCACAGGGAGACGCCAAATGATACATACAGTTTACTGATCTGCAGTGTTGGGGGAGCTACTCTGAAAATATCGTTTACCAAGCTTCAATTACTTCTCACTGGAAGAAGATAATCTACACTCAAGCTACCCCAAAGAAAAACATATAGTTTACTTCACTAAAGTTACTTTGAAACAGCAGTTCACTATATCTAAACTACTTTGGTAAAAAAATACATGAAAAATCGGAAATGTCAGACGACAAATCACAAGGACCGATCCCTTTGGGGTCATAATTTAGCCTATTAAACACAAACTCCAGCGCCTTCAGAAGGTATTCACACCCCTTGACTTTTTACACATTTTGTTGTCACAGCCTGAATTAAAAAATGTATTAAATTGAGATTGTTTGTCATTGACCTACACACAAAACCCCATAATGTCAAAGTGGAATTATGTTTTTAGACTTTTTACAGATTCGTTAAAAATGAAAAGCTTAGTTGTCTTAAGTTTTCAACCCCTTTGTTATGGTAAGATTAAATAATTTCAGGAGTAAATATTTGCTTAACAAGTCACATAAAAAGTTGCATAGACAACACTGTGTGCAATAATAGTGTTTAATGTGATTTTTCAATGACTACGTCATCTCTGTACCCCTCACATACAATTATGTATAAGGTCTGTCTGTCGAGCTGTGAATTTCAAACACAAATTCAACCATAAAGACCAGGGAGGTTTTCCAATGCCTCGCAAAGAAGGGCACCTATTGGTAGATGGGTAAAAAAAAAAACTTCAAATATTGAATATCCCTTTGAGCATGGTCAAGTTATTATACTGAACAAAAATATAAAACACAACATGTAAAGTGTTGGTCCCAGGTTTCATGAGCTGAAATAAAACATCACAAATGTTCCATACACAAGCTTATTTCTCTCAAATGTTGAGCACAAATTTGTTTGCATTGGTGTTAGTGAACATTACTCCTTTGCCAAGATAATCCATCCACCTGACAAGTGTGGCATATCAAGAAGCTGATTAAACAGCATGATCATTACACAGGTGCCCCTTGTGCTGGGGACAATAAAAGACCACTCTAAAATGTGCAGTTGTCACCCAACACAAAGCCGCAGATGTCTCAAGTTTTGAGGGAGCGTGCAATTGGAATGATAACTGCAGGAATGTCCACCAGAGCTGTTGCCAGATAATGTTAATTTGTCTACCATAAGCTGCCTACAAAAATGTCGTTTTTGAGAATTTGGAAGTGCGTCCAACCGGCCTCACAACCGCCGACCACGTGTATGGCATCGTGTGGGCGAGCGGTTTGCTGATGTCAACGTTGTGAACAGAGTTTCCCCATAGTGGTCGGTGTGTTTATGGTATGGGCACTCATAAGTTACGGACAATGAACACAATTGCATTTTATTGATGGCAAGTTTAATGCACAGAAATACTGTGAAGAGATCCAGAGGCCCATTGTGAGGTTACTATGACCAACAGATGCGTATTTTTATTTTTTTACCTTTACCAGGCAAGTCAGTTAAGAACAAATTCTTATTTTCAATGACGGCCTGGGAACAGTGGGTTAACTGCCTGTTCAGGGGCAGAACGACAGATTTTTACCTTGTCAGCTCGGGGGTGTGAACTCGCAACCTTCCGGTTACTAGTCCAACGCTCTAACCACTAGACTACCCTGCCACCCCGTATCTGTGTTCCCAGTCATGTGAAATCCATAGCTTGGGGACTAACTAATTTATGTCAATTGACTGATTTCCTCATATGAATTGTAACTCAGTAAAATCTCAGAAATTGATGCATGTTGGTTTATGTTGTTCAGTATAATTACACTTTGGATGGTGTATCAATACACCCAGTCACTACAAAGATACAGGCGACCTTCCTAACTCGGTTACCGGAGAGGCAGGCAACCGTTTAGGGATTTCATCATGAGGTCAATGGTGACTTTAAAAACCTGAGAACCTGAGGATGGATCAACATTGTAGTTACTCCACAATATGAACCTCATTGACAGAGTGAAAAGAAGGAAGCCTGTACAGAGGCACTAAAGTAAAACAGCAACAACAACAAAAAGCTTTTTGTTCTGAATACAAAGTGTCTGTTGAAAATGTACTTTACTGAGCAGCACGCACCATATTTTTAAGCATAGTGTTGGCTGCATCATGTTATGGGTATGCTTGTAATCATTAAGGACTGGGGAGTTTTTCAGGATAAAAAAAAGAAACGGAATGGAGCTAAGCGCAGGCAAAAATCCTAGAGGAAAACCTGGTTCAGTCTGCTTTCCACCAGACACTGGGAGATGAATTCACCTTTCAGCAGGACAATAACCTAAAACACAAGGCCAAATATACACTGGAGTTGCTTACCAAGAAGACAGTGAATGTTCCTGAGTGGTTGAGTTACAGTTTTGACTTAAAGATACGTAAAAATCTATGGCAAGACCTGGAAATGGTTGTCGAGAAATGATCAAAAAACAATTTAACAGAATTTTGAAAAGAATAATGTTGCACAATCGAGGTGTGTAAAGCTCTTAAGTCGAGGTGTATGAATACATTCTGAAGGCACTATGTTTCAACAGAATTAGGCAAATCTGTAGTTCCAGTAGTTATTAGCTACACAGCTACATGGTAAAAAAAAACGTCATTGAAAACACAATCTAGATTTGAATTTTGTTCAACTAAACACCAAGCTACTGCAAAAATGATGTTAAATGACTTGAACTACAAGTAGTTCACTACTCTTCAACACTGCTAACTGTCCTGTCCTTTCGGGTCCTGTCTTCAGAACCAGCTCTCAGGTTACCTCCTACGGAAATTCAAGAACAGCAACGGCTGGCAGAAGCTCTGGGTGGTCTTCACCAACTTCTGTTTGTTCTTTTACAAGACTCACCAGGTACTGGCCACACACTGAACCCTGAACACACACTGAACCCTGAACACACACTGAACCCTGAACACACACCCTGAACACACACCCGGAACCCTGAACACACCCGGAACCCTGAACACACCCGGAACCCTGAACACACCCGGAACCCTGAACACACACCGAACCCTGAACACACACCCCGAACACACCCATAACCCTGAACACACACCCTGAACACACACCCGGAACACACACCGAACCCGGAACACACACACGGAACATAACACAAAACAAAACGTCTGGCAGAAGTTCTGGGTGGTCTTCACCAACTTCTGTTTTACCAGACTCAGCAGGTACTGGCCTGGCGCAACACTTGACTTTTAATACTGCAGGATGGCTTTTTTACACAACCAATGTACATGCTTGTTGTACTGCAAATGCAGCCAAGATGCTTATAAACGTCTCAATTCAGACTCCTTTGCTGAGACCCAATGTCCTCTGTTGGTTTTATGTTGAAGTGTTCTCTGGATGCTAAGGTATCCCAGCCAACTTGTCTAGTTCTGTGTTCAGGATGATTTTCCGCTGGCCAGCCTCCCGTTGCTAGGTTACACCGTGAGCAGCCCGGGAGAGTCAGACAGCATCCACAAGGAATACGTCTTCAAACTGCACTTCAAGTCCCACGTCTATTTCTTCCGGGCGGAGAGCGAGTATACATTTGAGAGGTATAGTGTGACTGTTTCATTTATTATTTTACTCCTTCCAACAATGCGTCATTATGATTCCAGAACATTTCCCGGACGCATTTTAATTGTAAAACTTGGCTGCAGTTTTTGGCTAACAGGTCAGTGTTAAGGAGATGGAGTGGTGCTTTGTGTTTACACTATGGCTGTAATAGCTCTGATGTCCTCTCTCTCTCCCTCTTTCCACCCCCTCTGTTTCTCTCTCTTTCCCTCTCGCTGTTTCTCTCTCTTTCTCTCTTTCCACCCCCTCTGTTTCTCTCTCTTTCCCTCTCGCTGTTTCTCTCTCTTTCCCTCTCGCTGTTTCTCTCTCTTTCCCTCTCGCTGTTTCTCTCTCTTTCCCTCTCGCTGTTTCTCTCTCCTTCCCTCCTCTCTACAGATGGATGGAGGTGATTAAGAGTGCGGCCAGTGCTACTGGCAGGATGAGTCTCCTCATACCTAAAGGTCCCCTGCAGATGAATGGGAACTAACTGCGCTCTTTGATCTGATCTACTGCGGCTTAGAAGCTTCTATCTAATCTGCGTCCCAAATGGCACCCTAGGTTCAGTCCTAGAGAGCAAAGGGCTGGGCCCAATAGACTCTGAGACAATACTGTATAATATTCTCTCTCTCTCTCTCTCTCTCTCTCTCCCTCTCGCTCTCATTGGCATCATGTTCAAGTGGCACTCATGTCTTGGATTTTTTTTGTCAGATAAGGGCTCAGTGAGTAACTGGAAATTACTATCTGTATTAATTCTCTCCTTATGGAATGGTCAACCATTGTTATGTGAGAATCTGTTGAAACAATGTATCAGCGGGGAACGGAGTAACATTCTAAATCCAGTAATTGGATAGGTGGTTCAAGAGAGAAGGATATACTAGCGCTATCACGATCAACAAGGATGCTTGAGGACATCCTGTCAAGGATGACTGTACACACTCAGCCAGCTGAGAAAGGGAACTGAAAGCGAGACTCATAACCTTCTCATGGCAGCCAGTGTAAAACAACTACATCACAAAACATAGGATTGGTTTCCCACACTCGGATTAAGTCTAGTCCTGGCCTTTAAAAAAAAGAAGCATTTTTTAAAATGGAAAATCACCTTTTTGAAAGTTTTTTTTTTTTAAACTCCAGAACTAGACTTAATCTGTGTCCAGAACTAGACTTAATCCGTGTCCAGAAAACCGTTTTATAGCGATTTATCCATCAGGTTATGTTCTAGAGAAGTTTATATAGCATTAGTCTAAAGACTGTTGTTTCCTTTTAGCCAGTGAAAGCATTCTGTGGACGGTCGTTGTAGAGTCTGTATTGTGTCTGTCTACACGAAGATACAGGTGTCGAAAGGGAACTGGTAGGTGGACGAAGGCAGTGATGATATTACGGAGGTGCAGAGCTTGTAGGATTTATTTGACTAGGGACTGACTGGGAAGGGTAACGAGCTGGAGAACAACCTCCGATACTTTCTTTAAGCCACGTTTAAAATAGCTGGACTTGAGGTAGCTCTGGTCCAGGGTGTTGTTTCTTCCACTAAGGAATTAGTGGAGGAATTAATGCCCTGGACCAGAGCTCTGGTACAGCAAGAGAGGGAGGTACCCAGTGAATGTCCTTTTTTTTCATTGATAAAAGGCAGATAGTATCGTATGTTGAAATAAGTTAGAAACACAAGCTGTCAAATCTCCTTTTTTAGGATAACTTCTGTAATAGACTTGGGAGGCATTCTGTTCTTTTGAGAATGTCGTAGTTCTCATTTGTTCTGTTGTCACACTGAGGTATTAATGGCCATGGAGTTAAATCAAAAATGGAGTATAAAACACACAATTCTGTAAGGTACGTTTTCCATTGAAGTGTTTCAAGGGGTCTATATTCATGTTAATAAATGTACAAGTACTTTGTTGGTCCCAGAGAGAGAGAGAAAAAAAACCTTTGTTAATTAAGATTTCCTGTACTATCAATATGTAGTTTTATTTTTCATACATTGACAATAGTCCAACCTAATTCTGGTCTAATTCATAACCTCAAATGTTGTTAAAGTCAAACATACTTTTAAAGCATTTAATTGTTGTGTTATTGACTTGTTATCAGTCAGTGTTGGCCAGTTTTACTGTTGTCTGATTTCCTAGTTTTAACGACAGCAGGAAGTCGGGAAGGAAGGTGCTATATTTGATTCATGTTTTGTTTGGCTTGCTGGGCTTGTATAGTTACTACCATGTGTTCTGGATTATAGTTAGTTTAGCAGTTTTTTGTTGTTTTTGTTCATTTAACATAGGGATGACCTCATAAAATTCATTTGCAGTGTATATCCTAATATCTATAGTCTTTTTTTTTTTTTAAGTTACGGATTCCATTCTAATATGTTGTTAAGGCTGAAGAGCTTGGATCGGTCCCAAATGGGATCCTATTCCCTATGGGCCCTGGTCAAAAGTAGTGCACTTTTTAAAGGGAATGCAGGTGCCATTTGGGACTCCTTCCACGTTAGAAGATCTGTCGCGGTCTAACTGTCTCGCTGTATGTAGTGGGCCTTGTGAGTGTTGTGTTTTTAATGGGTGACGACAGGAGATCAGGTTGTGTATATTCTCTAAGTGTCTCGATGTAGAGCTAATTTAGGATGAGGTTTTTTTTTTTTTTTTTTTTGGTGTGTCCCCCCCCCCCCCCCACTTGTAAATCGTACGCATAAGAGGGGAGATGAGCACTCCTACTTTAAGACGCTAGATGCATCCGGGCCCCTAAACTTGTCCGTTCGTCATCAGAAAGCCCCCTTTCCCCCGTGACTGTCTCCACATCATGGTATTATCTGTCTGTCTCCGGAGTGATAGGGGTCAGTGAGGTGTAAGTCCTGTCATCTTCCCATGTTGGACTGGAACCAATCACAATGTTTAGGTGTCCCAAATGGCGCTCTATTCCTTATATAGTGCACTACTCTTGACCAGGACCCATAGGGAATAGGGTGCCATTTTGAGATGCGTCTCTGATCTACGGGGGGGGGGGGTGCAGCAGCAGCAGCACCTCCTCTCTTAACTCCTTTCCCAGTTCATCTCTCTGTGTTCAGGTGTGCTAACCAACCAATGCCCCACTGCCCCCCGTCTGCCGTTCCAGTCGGATGTTCTTCCTATTTATTGTGTAGCAGCATGTCATTGGAGCCCTTCTTGTTCCTGTATGTTCTGCTTCTTGCTCCTGTTATTATTGCATTGATAACAAATAAAGTTGAACAGATGCAAAACAACAGTCAGGTTTTCTTTTCAAACTGTTTGCCTGTTTGCTTTTAGCCTGACACCCAACGATACAATATTTGGAACGATGGCCCCCTACGAGACTAGTTTGTCATCACCTGCGAGGTTACCTGTCTCATCTGACCGCTCTACCAAGGTTACCTGTCCCATCTGATGCTCTACCAAGGTTACCTGTCCCATCTGACGCTCTACCAAGGTTACCTGTCCCATCTGACGCTCTACCAAGGTTACCTGTCCCATCTGATGCTCTACCCAGGTTACCTGTCCCATCTGACCGCTCTACCAAGGTTACCTGTCCCATCTGACCGCTCTACCAAGGTTACCTGTCCCATCTGACCGCTCTACCAAGGTTACCTGTCCCATCTGACCGCTCTACCAAGGTTACCTGTCCCATCTGACCGCTCTACCCAGGTTACCTGTCCCATCTGACCGCTCTACCCAGGTTACCTGTCCCATCTGACGCTCTACCAAGGTTACCTGTCCCATCTGATGCTCTACCAAGGTTACCTGTCCCATCTGACCGCACTACCCAGGTTACCTGTCCCATCTGACCGCACTACCCAGGTCACCTGTCCCATCTGACCGCTCTACCCAGGTCACCTGTCCCATCTGACCGCTCTACCCAGGTTACCTGTCCCATCTGACCGCTCTACCAAGGTTACCTGTCCCATCTGACCGCTCTACCAGAAGGTGGTAGTGATGGGTTGTTGACCTAATCTCATATCGCCATGACTACTGCAGGTCGTTCTGTTCCCACTAGATGGCCAAGTTGCAAAGATAATTTTAAGATGTGGGTAAGGCATCAAGGTTAGCAGTGTGGTTAAGATTCAGGTTAGGTTTAAAATATATATTTTAAGATGAGAAATTGTAGAAGGCTTTCGACTTGTCCAGATAGTGACGGCCGTGGTGTTCCCATTGAGTGGAAACCTGGACGAACTAGAGGAGCAGAGAGAGAATGGAGAACTGACACCCATAGCAGCTTACACAGCGACTTACCCTGGGAAACTACTCAAACAGGTGGAGGAATCTAATGAGAAGGTATTCTCTGGGCATGCCTAGACAAAACTCCTTGTTCCACAGTAATATATGTATGTGAGGGTGTGGTGAAAACCCTTCACACACAGGAAAAACCATCCTGGCTACAAACTTGTACAATAGTAACAAACAACATTAACTCCATGTGGAGATGGACTGCGTCTTCAACTATAGATTCTTTAGAACCAAGTGTTCTCAGAATGTGACCTGGGTTCGAGCGTCCGGTCTGCCATAGCAGAGAAGGACCATTTTAGTATATATTATATAATATTTCTCCTTAATTTTTTTAACCTTTTATTTAACTAGGCACTTGCCAGTTAAGAACAAATTCTTATTTTCAATTACGGCCTCGGAACAGTGGGATAACTGCCTTGTTTAGGGACAGATTTTTACCTTGTCAACTCGGGGATTCGATCTTGCAACCTTCCAGTTACCAGTCCAACACCCTCTCCACTAGGCTACCTGCCGCACCTACATGATGCATGGTTCAGCAGCTAACATCTGGTCAAAACCTGTTGTGTTTGTTGGCGTCCATTACTGCTACTGTTATTTTTCACTTGTATTTTTATTTTTTATTGTTTTTATGTCTTTACTTACCTATTGTTCACCTGATACCAGTTGTATTTTTTGTTTGTTTACTTAAATCGCACTGTTGGTTAGAGCCTGTAAGTAAGCATTTCATTGTAAGGTCTACTACACCTGTTGTATTCAGCATTTCACTGTGAGGTCTACTACACCTGTTGTATTCAGCATTTCACTGTCAGGTCTACTACACCTGTTGTATTCAGCATTTCACTGTCAGGTCTACTACACCTGTTGTATTCAGCATTTCACTGTGAGGTCTACTACACCTGTTGTATTCAGCATTTCACTGTCAGGTCTACTACACCTGTTGTATTCAGCATTTCACTGTCAGGTCTACTACACCTGTTGTATTCAGCATTTCACTGTCAGGTCTACTACACCTGTTGTATTCAGCATTTCACTGTAAGGTCTACTACACCTGTTGTATTCAGCATTTCACTGTAAGGTCTACCTACACCTGTTGTATTCAGCATTTCACTGTCAGGTCTACTACACCTGTTGTATTCAGCATTTCACTGTAAGGTCTACTACACTTGTTGTATTCAGCAGTTCACTGTCAGGTCTACTACACCTGTTGTATTCAGCATTTCACTGTAAGGTCTACTACACTTGTTGTATTCAGCAGTTCACTGTCAGGTATACTACACCTGTTGTATTCAGCATCTCACTGTCGGGTCTACTACACCTGTTGTATTTGGCGCACGTGACAAATCAACTTGGATTTGATTTATTATTATTCTTCTGTAAGGTAATATTAAAATGTAAATTCCACAGAGTAGGTCATGCCTAAGGTGCAACTTGTCATGATGGTAACAAAAACATGAGCCACCGCCCTCTTACGGTGGTGCTATAACAAGCGATTGAAAATGCAATTTTTTTTTAGAAAGCTCACGCCCCTCACCCTGTTTGGTCTAGAGTCATGAAATTCCCTCTACATAGGTCACTTCTCCTCACAAGGAAAACATTTACATCAATGGACCCATAAGGTCTGCCATGATATATCTTTTACCATTTATTTTATTGTTTAGTTTTGGGGAAAAACACAACGCTACTCTTCTGACACCGAATGACTGATCTGCACCAAACTTGATATGTGGCATCTATGGACAAAAATTTCTCCCAAAGCAACATTTTCCAGACTAGTGTCTAAAACGACATGAACGCTATTGGCCAATAAGCATTCTTGTGGGCGTGGTCTGGCACATAAATGCATATAAATCATTCACGGATATTGTAATTGTAAAAAAAAAATTGGTACATATGTTCCAACCACTGAAGACACAACACATGCAAGCACATTCAGATCGACCTCACGGTGGCGCTATAACGTGCACATGTTTACATCTCTTGATCTGTTTGACTCTGTGTGATGAAATTTGGCACACGTGCTCAGGGATACGAGTCCAGCTGACCTGTTTTGCCGCATGGTGGTGCTGTTGGTCACGAAAACCCAGCTCATTGGCTCCTAGCGGCCATATTGTTTGAGCTAGTGGCCTGGTACATTTTTGGAACACAAACATTGAGTAATAAGGGAACTGAAAGTGTAGGCTGCAGTTCTTCCAGGGAGATTGGGCTGAACTGTTGCTCTACAATAATTACAGGGCATGTCTTGGCATGGTGAGCTACGGCATGGGTAATGACTTTTCAGAAGGATATTTGAAGAACCAGGGTTGGAGTTTGTATGTGTGAAGTTCAAAATATGCTATATTTGTATATTGGGAAAAGACAATACATCCCAGTTGTGTTAGTATTTACAAAATATTCTCGCAACACTCGCTGTTCACTTTTGGAGGTCGATTTTTTTTGATAGAAGTAGATAGGCTAGATTTATCGGGGCATCGTTCTAGAGAAGATGTTGTTGGATAACTATCATGATTATGTTTTAATACAATAGCCTTGCGGAGTTTTGGACAACATAATATTGCAATATATTGTTTGTTATAAGATAGAAAACACATTCCTTTGTCTGCTACATCCCTACCCGACTTGCCGAGTTAAAGGTTAAATTAAAAAAATACCCATCAAAGAGATTTCCTTAGAAATCTGCTACTATGTGGTGGGCGGGGCATATGTAGATGATGTATCCTTATCCCTGCCTTTATATCCAAACGGTCCATAGAAGGAAACTTTGCTCGAGTGTGGGGGCGCGCTTCTCAGCTACCAACCCTGGCTGTGCCAAACGGTATAAATCAATGGTCAAGAAAGCGTGTGGAGTATCGGTAAGGAACTGAAGCCATGAGGACTTCACGGCAGTTTTTTTAAAACAGAGAATGAACTGGTTTGATACATGCCCAATGACCAAGTGGTTGATGTGGATATCCTGTAGCCTATAATCCCGACGGCGCAGACTACAGGACTGGAATCGAAAGGTATTTGAACATGTTCTTATCTGTGTACAGTAGCATATTCTATTTACGTTATATTTGAATGGACATTGTCACGAAAGACATTTTAATTGATCAACTCCTGCAATAACCTGCTCACTTTACAATGGTAAACCATCACTATCAAATGCAGTTGAATTTTCTTTTTACAGAGGTTTCTGTGTAGTTACAATGGGTAGTTTAAATCAAATGTTATTGGTCACATACACATGGTTAGCAGATGTTATTGCGAGTGTAGAGAAATGCTTGTAAATCTCGCCATTAACTCAAGGAAGCTGAGTTTTGTCAAACTGCGAAAGGATGGCATTATGGGAGCCTATGGGCACCTATATTTTGTTGACGATGACCGAATAAACTAATTCAATTCTGCGCTACTGAAAATCAATTCAATAAATGCCCATTTTCCAAACAGGCAGATTCTCTTCGAAACGCCCTCAATCCGAGGGAGGGGAGTAGAGCAGTAGCTTTCTGGTGACAAAGAGGACCATACACGGCGACCGAGGTTGAAGATTGAGGTGGATGAGAGCCAGCGCCAGGCGGGTTGTTTGTGATTAACTGCTGCTGGGGACTGGGGTATGGAGATGTTGCGTCGCTCCTCCGTATTCGCGGCTGAAGTGATGGAAGTATTTGACCGCTCACCCACAGACAAGGAGCTGGTGTCACAGGCGAAGGCTCTATGCAGGGACTACATCCATTCCAGGCTGAACCGAACCGGGATAGGGTGGTCGAAGGCCGAGCATCAGCTGTCAGCATCTGGTGGGATGCTTGGAGAGGTATCCTCTGTCCTCATGTGGTTAGGTAAGAGGACATCAGTGCGCAATTTGTGTACATTGGTGGGTTCGTGTTTGTGTGAATGACAGGCTGTGCACCTATTGGAGATCTATTCAGCAGCATATCCTATAAAACCATTTTTAGAAAGCAAATGGTAATCGATTTTCTACAATGTCCAAATAGTATGTTATTTGTTTATATTATAGCTTCAGTTTATAGATTCTGCTATGAGCCAAGCCGACTTGGTCACATTAGCTTGATGCTGGAATTTTGCTCTCTGTTGAGACTCCTCTCTAGACATTCAACTGGTGTCATGCGTTTGTTGAGGTTACCTAGGTTACTCAGTGTTTGATTGTACAAAACCTTCCCTCTGTTTCCTATTACACCCCCCCCCCCCTCCCCTCTTCCTCTGTATTATTTTGCGAAAGAGAAGCTTACGGGTCTCCTGAAAAATAGACACTGATGAATCACTGTCTGAAGCCTGCACAGTGCATCACGTGAACATCCTGTTACTTAGCAACGGAGAACACCTCTAAATAAATACCTTCTAACCATGGACAAGATATTAGCCATGTCTGTGTACCAAATGGCACCACTATTCCCTGTTTTTAGTGCACTACTTTTGACCAGAGCCCTGGTCTGTTTAGTAGTGCACTGAATAAGGGTGCCTGGGAGTCCGATGCTCCTGACATTCAGCTAATAGCAGAAATGATACCAGTGAATCACAGAGAGTAAAGGGAGTTAACTTATTCAAAGATGTGATGCCTGAGATAGTACCTGCAGCACTAGTGAACAGGGAAGTCACTAGCCTGGTCCCAGATCTGTGCTGTCTTGTCCACTTTATTTTATTTTATTTTATTGTATTTTACCTTTGTTTAACCAGGTAGGCAACGAGAGAACAAGTTCTCATTTACAACTGTGACCTGGCCAAGATAAAGCAAAGCAGTTTTGACACAAACAAGAACAGAGTTACACATGAAGTAAAGCAAACATCCAGTACAAAAACAAGTCTATAATCAATGTGAGCAAATGAGGTGCGATAAGGGAGGTAAAGGCAATGAAAAGGCCACAGTGGCGAAGTAAATACAATATAGCAATTAAAAACACTGGAACGGTAGATTTTGCAGTAGGTGAATAGGCTTTATCAAGGGTTAATCAAATGCTATATGCAATATTTAACTTTTTTTTTGGGCGACCTGACCTTTATTTGGGCGCATATATGATTTGTCTAACTTGCAGTAGATCTGTTCTATTTTTAATTTTACCTTTATTTAACTAGGCAAGTCAGTTAAGAACAAATTCTTATTTTCAATGACGGCCTGGGAAAAGTGGGTTTACTGCCTGTTCAGGGGCAGAATGACAGATTTGTACCTTGTCAGCTCAGGGATTTGAACTTGCAACCTTTTGGTTACTAGTCCAACACTCTAACCACTAGACTACCCTGCCGCCCCAATGTTTCAAACAGCTGTAAAATACTATTTTTTGGGGGTTCTATGAAATTTTAGATTCTACATTGATTCTCTTTTTTTGTCACACAAACTGAAATTAGGGGAACTATTTAGAATTGTAGCAACCAGGAAATGGCGGCACGATATCTGCATAGTGCAGGTAGCTACACACACACAAACTCGACCGGTGACCGCATCTCTCAAACCATACATGTTTGGATACCAGGTGCGCGCATTCTCTGTACATGGCAGACTGGGGAAACGGGTGCAACTGGACACACGCAATCTCTGTACAGGGCAGATCAAGAGGCGCAACCAGCGGGTGGGATGGGGTTACGAACTCGATAACGACTTGCGGGCTGTGGGTTCCGAACAAAGATGACAAAAATATGTATACTTTTTCTTTGGGGGGGGGGTTATACCACCACCCAAAAGGGCACTTTGGAGACTGTAAGGGCAGAGTGGCTTGTGCTCTGCACACGTTGAACCTTACCTGTATGCATCCACAAATATCTCTGATCCAGCTGGGAAACCAAACCCCCTCCCTGGCTCACTACCTGTCCTGTTGTTCACTAGAGGATGAGTTGGACTTCCTGATTGGCTCACGTTCTGTTCTGTTCCCTAGGTGATGAGTTGGAGTACCTGCGACCCAACATCTACCGTAACGTAGCTCGTCAGCTGAACATCACCGTTGCGTCTGAGAGCGTGGTGTCTGATGCCTTCCTGGCTGTGGCTGCAGAGATCTTCTCCACCGGTAGGTCGATGCCTATTCACTACTACACCAGTGGGACAAGATGTCTCTGATAACCAGCCTGGGGTAAAACAAACCTTATACATGATCTCGCCGACCCTAACCAAACTGTGCTGACGCAGATATATTTTCAGCAGCATGGTTCCGGCTACTATATATGGTGGATTCAGAACCAGGCCAGCTCAGCTTGGCTCGGTTGTGGTCTTTAGTAGTATGAAAAGCCCTGAAATGTATGGACAACTGGTTATAATGTGTCTGGGTTGTAACATGATGGCAATGTTGGTACAGATTTCTTTCTAGTATTGTGGCAAATATTAGCAAGAATATTAATGGCGAGGAAGTAACCAATCAGAGGTTGCTGGGAGTAACCAATCACAGAGGTTGCTGGGGAAACTATTAGCAGTGTGTTGTATAGAAAAAGAGGAACTAGTGGATTCATTATCAATGAAACACAATGAAGATGTGTAACGTTAGGCAGAACAACTTGACTTTGAAGAAGGATGTCGGAGGTAACTGAGACCAGGGATGCATCTAGAATAGCACCCTATTCCATTTATAGTGCACTAGAAAGTAGTGCACTATATAGGGACAAGGGTGCATTTTTGGGACACAGACCAGCTCTCAGTATGGTGTTACACCGCTCTTTACCGGTCTCTTTTTTTTAAAGTGATTTACTGGCAGGGGCCAAGCATAGTTCTGTGAGAAAGGTAAAAATAGACATTTTCTGACATTTTTGTACACATTCAGTCTTGGCTGTCTCTTAGCGCTTCAGGGGACTGTACAGCATAGCACTCTGGGCACCGTGCGCCTGTAGAGTAGAGACTGTAACTCTGGGTTTGGCAGATGCCTGGAAAACACTACCATAGTGTTAACTGTAAAGTTTGGTGGAAGAGGAATAATGGTCTGGGGCTGTTGTTCATGGTTTGGGCTCCTTAGTTCCAGTGAAGGGAAATCTTAATGCTACAGCATACAATAACATTCTAGAAGATTCTGTGCTTCCAACTTTCACAAAGCAAGGTCCATACAGACATGGTTTGTCAAGATTGGTGTGGAAGAACTTGACTGGCCTGCACAGAGCCCTTACCTCAACCCCACCGAACACCTTTGGGATGAATTGGAATGCCGACTGCGCGCCAGGCCTTATCTTCCAACATCAGTCCCCAACCTCACTAATGCGCTTCGGGCTGAATGGAAGCAAGTCCCCGCAGCAATGTTCCAACATCTAGTGGAAAGCCTTCCCAGAAGAGTGGAGGCTGTTATAGCAGCAACGGGGGGACCAACTCCATATTAATGCTCATTATTTGGAATGAGATGTTCGACGAGTAGATATCCACATGCACTACTACATGGCCAAAAGTATCTTAGATTAAATCTGAGTTTTGAGGAAGTGTACACTGGCTACAGCGTCTCAAAATGGACAAACGGTACTACTTTTCTCATTTTTCAAATTAAGGTATTTTTGAGGTAGTATGCGAGCGCACATGTGTTTTGAACTCGGCTTCAGCTGAACTGAAGCGTGCTGATGCCTTAAGTTGCATTGAATAAAAGCATCTGTTAAATGGCTTTTTAAATTATTATTTTTCATTGGGGGGGGGGGGGTCCATAGTTAGTCTGTCACACTAGACTAATCAAAGTCTAGTTGTGTTAATTAACATGATCCCATTCTGTCAGGGAATGACTGTTGAATCCATGACCTTGGACTTCAAACCTTACATTACACACACACGCACACAGTCCATTACGTTGTCAGTTGATTCTTTTACATTTTCAATCCCTAGAAATATCTGGATTCCAAAGCAGTGGTAAATCCCTCCTATGATACTTAGAAGTGAAAGGAGCTGATTTCTACAAAGGAATGACTCTGTGCATCTATGTCAATGTAGGGCTATTCACTGTCCTCCATAGTCTGAACACATTACCATAAATGGTAGCGTACTAGTTAAAAACAAGTGCTTCAAGTTTGCTAAACGTCTCCTGTCTGAGCTAATAAAGAATAATATACCAGTTTTAGACTGCCTTTTATGATGCATTGTTTGGCGGATGGGCATGTCGGCTGAATGCCTGGAGGCTACATCTAGTTGTGTCTTTATCTCTAGGTCTCCCTTCACTAAAGGAGTTCCTGGCAGAGATGCAGTCAGCTCCTCAAACACACTCGGCTCACTCAGTCACCCTCCCTCCCTTCAGGCATCACGATCATGTAAAACCCAAACAATGATCTCATGTAATTGCCATCCAGTTTTTGTAATACGCTGAAATGAAATGGCTAAATAAATAAATGTACATTGGACACTGCTAAGATGATTTTGAATGTGTGTGAAAGGGGTATCCCGGGTGTTTGATTCTGGAGGTTCTAGTGTCTGAGTCTCTTGTCTGCATCTCTCCTCAGGTATAACGTGGGGGAAGGTGGTGTCCCTATATGCGGTGGCTGGTGCCCTGGCGGTGGACTGCGTGAGGCATGGTCACCCAGCCATGGTCCACACCATCGTAGACTGCATGGGGGAGTTTGTCCGCAAGAGCCTGGTCTCCTGGTTGAAGAGGAGAGGAGGATGGGTAATAAGCAGAATTACATTAGAATCTATAGAACGTTCGAGGTTCCATGTTCCATTTTATTGACTATTTCTATGCTCATCGTACCATAGTTTTACCGATAGACATACAATTACTAGAATGGGAGAAAACACTTCAGACAACTGCAATTTGACAGTACGTATATGGGTAGACTCAGCAGTCTTATGACTTCGGGGTCTAAGGTATTCAGGCCTTTTTGTTCTCAGACTTGGCGCTCTGGTACCACTTGCCATGCGGTAGCAGAGAGAACACTCTATGACTTGGGTGGCTGGAGTCTTTTTGACAATGTTTAGGGCCTTCCTCTGACACCGCTTGGTCTAAAGGCCCTGGATGGCAGGGAGTTTGGCCCCAGTGATGTACTGAGCCGTTCGCACTACCCTCTGTAGCGTCTTGTGGTTGGATGCCGAGCAGTTGCCATACCAAGCGGAGATGCAGCCAGTCAAGATGCTCGAGGATCTGAGGACCCATGCCAAATCTTTTAATTTTCCTGAGGGGAAGATGCATCGTAAGTGAAGACACTTGCCAGAATGGTCAGCACGTGCTCTGAGTACGTGTCACATCGGCTATGGAGAGCGTGATCACACAGTGCTCCGGAAACAGCTGGTGCTCTCACACATGGTTCAGTGTTGCTTGCCTTGAAATGAGAATAGAAGGCATTTAGCTCGTCTGATAGACTTGCGTCATTGGACAACTCACGGCTGGGTTTTCATTTGTAATCCGTGATAGTTTGCAAGCCATTCCCCATCCTACTAGTGTCAGAGACTCTACTACACCAGCTATCTTAGCCCTGTATTGACCCTTCGCCTGTTTCCCAGTGGACCCTAATAGCATTTGAATTGATGCGTAGATGTTACATCTGATTGAGAACATGCGTTGCACAAACAACTTGCTGATTTTATACCACCACTGGTAGCAACCTGTATTAAAGCTAAAATCCACTAGCTCGGGCAAAGCAAATGTTATCTTAAGGGCATTTAGCTAGCTAGCAATTAACATTAGTGATTAGTTTTAGGCACATGCCAGCTTCCTTAGACTAACTCTCATTTAGCATAAAGCAAGATATACAAACTAATATTATAAAAGAGAAAACATGTGGATTCATACATAGAAGCAACTTGGAAAGCAGCATTGTTTAGAAGTATCTGAGAGGAACAGGCACAGCGTATAGGAACTGTGTGCTGCCAGCCTGTTGAGTGATTTGAGCAGTGTAGGAAAGTGTTCGGACAAAATATTGTTATGCCTTTAATGTTTGATTGGATTTTTTTTTTTTTTGTCTTGCCGCACGGTGCTCCCAGAATAAAACAGCAAAATAATTGGTCGTACTTTAGAGCCCTGCCTGTGGTTCAAGTGATTGACTGTGCACCTCCCAGGTTTATTTAGGAGAGGCTGTGTGTTGATGACAGACATGGGCTATTTAATCACAGAAGTGTGCATACAGTCTGTGCAGACATCATCTCAGATAACACAGCACCAACATCTTGTGTAATTTAGTCAGACGATCGATTGATCATCTTTGGTACCATTTCTGTTGACGTCGTCTGTCCACGTGAGATTAGTGTGGACTCCGTGTCGCACGACTGTGATGCCTGTATGCGTTTCCCTATGTTGTACATATTTGAATTCAGACTGCCTGCAGGTCATAGGTCATGGTCTTCCATACCCACCTAATCAGGTGTGTCCTGAACATGTCACTCAAGGTGTCTACTGAGAGACTAGCTCAATAAAACTGAGAGAAACAAGAGTCTGAACACTACAATCATGACTGCGAAACACAACTCCCTGTCCTGTACGTGGTAGAAGGGCAGGGTGTTTTGCACATTGACTAACCCAAGGCTTTTGTCCTCAAAGCATGAGGTGTCTGTAACAGCTATTTCTAAATGCCAATTGTCTCGATGTTGAGTTGAATTCAGCTACTACTTTAAGAAACTCTCAATGTCTCATAGACTTAGATAGTCTTGCTCTAGATATCATCTGATGAAAACCCTTCGAGAGCAAAGCGTGGTGCTCAACTGGTATTCAAAGCTGAGAGGAGGCCTGTCAAAGAGCCTCGGCCTAAATCTGTGAACTCTGCTCTGTTGGTAAAGCTTAAGTCAACCAAGAATCACTCTAAAGCAGGCCTGTGTTCCCAAATCGACCCCGATTCCCCTATATAGTGCACTACTTTCGACCAGGACCCGTAGAGTGCTATTTGGACTCAACCTTGGAATGGCCCGTTTTGAAGTTGACCACGCCAGATAATTGAAGATCATAAAATGTTGACTTGGACTGGACTTTGATGCTGATATCAACCAAAACATTGAAGGAAATGGCGGTACTATTAGCTAGTAGAACTGTGTGGATGTAGCCTCCCAGTGGCAACCGACATCATTTTAACGTCGAGTTTTGATTTGCATTTGGTTGAGATTTCATCTAACGTGAAATCAACAAAACATTTCACCATTTGGATTTAGGTAAAATGTTCAGTGAAAAACAAAATATGAAATTACCTTACGTCAATGACTTTTTTTTTGCAAATCCAATCAGTTGTCTGCATGGATTCAACGTCATCAGATCAATTTGTTGTTGTTGAAATGACTTGGAAAACAACATGGATGAAACCTGTCTTGATGACTCATATTCTTCCCCCTTACTGTGCTGCTTTTACTGCTGTTCTAAACCTTTGACCAATTTGTTTTCAAGTGGTATGTTGAAATATGTGTCGTTAAGATTACAGTTTTCAGTTTGGCTGAGACGTTGCTTAGTTGTTAACTCGCTGCATTTCATCTCTTCTTTTTTTTTCATGTGATCGTGTTTACGTTTTCTTAATGTAGTTTTTATTAACGTTTTGTAATGTAATCTAGTCCTGTTAACGCATGTTATTTATCAGACAGTCATTGGTTACTGACTAACTCATAAAGGGTCCCACCCTGTTTAAAGGAAATCGATTGTGTGTGTAGGGAATCCCTCACTGCCTTTTGAAACTTTGCCTTGTGACATCAGTGCCCAGCCTCTGCTCAAAGGTCTGTGTCCTAATTTTCCACCCTGCTCTAGTCCCCTCGTGGATTTAACAGTATTTATTGCTGTAGGAGTGCCAACCATTGTTAAATCCATGATGGGACAGGTGGAGAACGGATGCAAGAATTGAGACTTAGCCCTTGGTTGGGTAGCCTAGTGGTTAGAGCGTTGGACTAGTAACCGGAAGGTTGCAAGTTCAAATCCCTGAGCTGACAAGGTACAAAATCTGTCGTTCTGCCCCTGAACAGGCAGTTAACCCACTGTTCCTAGGCCGTCATTGAAAATAAGAATTTGTTCTTAACTGACTTGCCTGGTTAAATAAAGGTAAAATAAACATGTGGACACCCCTTCAAATGAGTGGCTATTGGCTGTCAGGTGTATAAGGTGTATGCTGATAGGTGTATAAGATCGAACACACAGCCATGCAGTCTCCATATCATTGGCAGTAGAATGGCCTTACTGATGAGCTCAGTGACTTTCAACGTGGCACTGTCATAGGATGCCACCTTTCCAACAAGCCAATCTGTCCTGCGAGAGCTTCACTTACGTACTGCTATTGTAAAGTGGAAAAGTCTCGCTTTAAGCACCAGCTGTCAGAGCATCTCACAGATCACTGCACCTGTACATAGCTCATCTGCAAATAACCCATCCAATCTACCTCATCCCCATACTGTATTTATTTATCTTGCTCCTTTGCACCCCAGTATCTCAACTTGCACATTCATCCTCTGCACATCCTACCATTCCAGTGGTTTAATTGCTATATTGTAATTACTTCACCACCATGGCCTATTTATTGCCTTACCTCTTTTATCCTACCTCATTTGCACATGCTGTATATAGATTTACTGTTTCATCATGACAAATCCCCCGTGCACAAAGCAAGGTCCATATAGAAATGGTTTGTCGCGATCGGTGTGGAAGAACTTGGCTGGCCTGCACAGAGCCCTGACCTCAACCCCATCGAACACCTTTGGGATGAATTGGCACGCCGACTGTGAGCCATGTCTAATCACCCAACATCAGTGCCCGACCTCACTAATGCTCTTGTGACTGAATGGAAGCAAGTCCCTGCAGCAATGTTCCAACATCCAGTGGAAAGCCTTCCCAGAAGAGTGGAGGCTGTTATAGCAGAAATGTACCAACATCCAGTGGAAAGCCTTCACAGAAGAGTGGAGGCTGTTATAGCAGAAATGTACCAACATCCAGTGGAAAGCCTTCCCAGAAGAGTGGAGGCTGTTATAGCAGCAAAGGGGGGACCAACTCCATATTAATGCCCCTGATTTTGGAATGAGATGTTAGATGAGCAGGTGTCCACACAATTTTGGTTATGTAGTGTATATTATCAATAATGCTGGCTGGCATCTGAGTTACTTTTATTCTCTTCCCTCTCTCTGATTTGCTGTCATCTCTCTCTTCCCTCACAGGCTGATATCACAAAGTGCGTGGTGAACACAGACCCCAGCTTCCGCTCCCATTGGTTGCTGTCTGCTGTCTGCACCTGTGGATATTACCTGAAGGCCATGGTGTTTTACCTGCTCCGGGACAAGTGACAACGGAGGAGGAAGGTCACAGACACACGACGAGCAGTCTGCCCTATACGAACACAGCCACCCCTATCCATCAGTGAAGTACAGGACAAACAAGCCCGGTCCCAGATCATTTTGTGCTCTTGACAACTCCAGTGATGTCATTGTCAAGCCAAACCATGTTTGTCATGACAATGAGTGACAAGGAGTTGCACAAACAGACTGGTACTCGGAGGGGGGGGGGGGCCCAGCCTCCCTCCCCTTCCCCCCTGTCTCTCTGTCTGCTCTGCAGCCATCACTGCTCGAGCGTCTAAATATGTTGTTTCCACCTGCAGAAGTTTGCTCCAACACTGCCACAGGCGAGCACCTTGGGACTTCACAAGCGCACTGGTACTCGGAGGGGGGGGCCAGCCAACCTCCCTCCCCTTACCCTCGCCCTCTGTCTGCGATGCAGCCATCACTGCTCTAGCGTCTAAATATGTTGTTGTTGTTTACACCTGCAGAAGTTTGCTCCAACACTGCCACAGGCGAGCACCTTGGGACTTCACAAGCGCACTGGCCTGGAGCAGCAATGTGAATTAGCCTTGTCTGCTTCGAACACACTTTAGGGTATTTATTATTTAGCTTGACGGCAATATTTTGTGACGTGCTGATCCTCCAGCTGGATTGTGAGGTAGTAGTCTCGTCATATAGATCTATAGAATAGAATGCCACCCGTCAACCATTGACTTGAATGTGAATGTCCTTTCTACTCATTCTTTCTCCTTTTTCTGTATTTGTTTTTCTTCAGTTACATCCGAGAGTCACATTCCTTGCTTTACATTTTATAAAAAAATATTTAAAAAATGTATTTAACTAGGCAAGTCAGCTTAAGGACAAGTTCTTATTTACAATGACAGCCTATCCCGGACAACACTGGGCCAATTGTGCGCCGCCCTATAGGACTTCCAATCACGGCCGGTTGTGATACAGCCTGGATTCGAACCAGGGTGTCTGTAGTGACGCCTCTTGCACTGAGATGCTGTGCCACCCAGGAGCTTTATGCTTGCATTACTCAATGGCAAATATTCTATTCAAAGCAATGGAAGATTTCTATACATTTTTAGTTTCTGTTCTACACCTGTTTGAGTAAAGGGGATAAGCCCAGATGGTGTGCCTGTAAATAAACCAGTGTTTTCATCCAGGGGTCATACTCTCCCTGGTGGCTGAAAATAAGAATGACCAGAACAACCTTTTTTGATGACGATTTGAAAAGGAACATTTGTGAAATTATTCGGAATTTCTCAGTTTGGATGGAAATATTGTTTTAGATTCTAAGGTTTGTCTGCATGATCCACGTCGTTGATGCGTGTGTGAATTTACACAATCTGGGTGAATAAGTGTGTGTATGACTTTTTGTAAAATATTGTGTAATTATAGATCACTCTTATCACCTGAAACTTGAATCCCATTCAGACATTTTGTCTGTTTTCTACAAATGTATTTGTATTCTGTGAATAACTACACAGTAGCTTACACATACACTGTATTTGGCATGCAGCACTGAGTGTCTTCAGAAATAAAATGTTTTACATTTCAACATTTTTGTTTTCTTAGTTATTAACTTCAGCATTATACATTGAAAAGGTATACCAACTTAGCTTAGTCTACTAACAAGTGAATGGCCAGACCAAATAGCCCAAGTCTGCCATATGTAGTCTTGAATAGCCAACTTATTTATCATGATTTACTGCCACCTACTGTCCAATACAAGTATAACACAACGTTTGTCTATTCCAATATCAGAGAACCTTTCATTCTGATTATTGTAGGATATGATAAATATTTATACGGATGAAAGTTAAGGTAATGAAGAGGCTTTTCAATCTTCCCACTAGATCTAAATCTAAACCCTTTTATCCAACGGGACTGAAACACTCATGAATGCATTTTATGTTTGGGTAGCTCCAGCTGGAACCGAACCAACAAGCATCGATGTTGCAAGCACCACGCTCTACTGACTGAGTCACTTGTGTCGTAAATAACCATGTGTAGACTAACTGAAATGTTTACTTACAACGGGCCCTTTCCAACAATGCAGAGGGAGAATGTTTTGAAAAATAAAATAATTCCATTAGTTTTAATTGTCACATGTACAAGGTTGCAGATGTATTTACAGGGTACAGTGAAATTCTTGAGCTCCAACCATGCAGGACAAAATAAAATATAATGGTAATACAGATGATGATAAGCAAAATAAATAACCACATAATAGGATGAATAAATACACAATGAGTAACGAGAACATGGCAATATACAGGGAGTAGCAGTACCTAGTCGATGTGCAGGGGTACGAGGTAATAACATGGCTATATACAGGGAGTAGTAGTACCCAGTCGATGTGCAGGGGTTCGAGGTAATAACATGGCTATATACAGGGAGTAGCAGTACCTAGTCGATGTGCAGGGGTTCGAGGTAATAACATGGCTATATACAGGGAGTAGTAGTACCCAGTCGATGTGCAGGGGTTCGAGGTAATAACATGGCTATATACAGGGAGTAGTAGTACCCAGTCGATGTGCAGGGGTACGAGGTAATAACATGGCTATATACAGGGAGTAGTAGTACCCAGTCGATGTGCAGGGGTTCGAGGTAATAACATGGCTATATACAGGGAGTAGTAGTACCCAGTCGATGTGCAGCGGTACGAGGTAATAACATGGCTATATACAGGGAGTAGCAGTACCCAGTCGATGTGCAGGGGTTCGAGGTAATAACATGGCAATATACAGGGAGTAGCAGTACCTAGTCGATGTGCAGCGGTACGAGGTAATAACATGGCTATATACAGGGAGTAGCAGTACCTAGTCGATGTGCAGAGGTACGAGGTAATAACATGGTTATATACAGGGAGTAGCAGTACCCAGTCGATGTGCAGGGGTTCGAGGTAATAACATGGCTATATACAGGGAGTAGCAGTACCTAGTCGATGTGCAGGGGTACGAGGTAATAACATGGCTATATACAGGGAGTAGCAGTACCTAGTCGATGTGCAGAGGTACGAGGTAATAACATGGTTATATACAGGGAGTAGCAGTACCCAGTCGATGTGCAGGGGTTCGAGGTAATAACATGGCTATATACAGGGAGTAGCAGTACCTAGTCGATGTGCAGGGGTACGAGGTAATAACATGGCTATATACAGGGAGTAGCAGTACCTAGTCGATGTGCAGGGGTACGAGGTAATAACATGGCTATATACAGGGAGTAGCAGTACCTAGTCGATGTGCAGGGGTACGAGGTAATAACATGGCTATATACAGGGAGTAGCAGTACCTAGTCGATGTGCAGGGGTACGAGGTAATAACATGGCTATATACAGGGAGTAGCAGTACCTAGTCGATGTGCAGAGGTACGAGGTAATAACATGGCTATATACAGGGAGTAGCAGTACCTAGTCGATGTGCAGGGGTACGAGGTAATAACATGGCTATATACAGGGAGTAGCAGTACCTAGTCGATGTGCAGCGGTACGAGCTAATAACATGGCTATATACAGGGAGTAGCAGTACCTAGTCGATGTGCAGGGGTACGAGGTAATAACATGGCAATATACAGGGAGTAGCAGTACCTAGTCGATGTGCAGGGGTACGAGGTAATAACATGGCTATATACAGGGAGTAGCAGTACCTAGTCGATGTGCAGGGGTACGAGGTAATAACATGGCTATATACAGGGAGTAGCAGTACCTAGTCGATGTGCAGGGGTACGAGGTAATAACATGGCTATATACAGGGAGTAGCAGTACCTAGTCGATGTGCAGGGGTACGAGGTAATAACTTGGCTATATACAGGGAGTAGCAGTACCTAGTCGATGTGCAGGGGTACGAGGTAATAACATGGCTATATACAGGGAGTAGCAGTACCTAGTCGATGTGCAGGGGTACGAGGTAATAACATGGCTATATACAGGGAGTAGCAGTACCTAGTCGATGTGCAGGGGTACGAGGTAATAACATGGCTATATACAGGGAGTAGCAGTACCTAGTCGATGTGCAGGGGTACGAGGTAATAACATGGCTATATACAGGGAGTAGCAGTACCTAGTCGATGTGCAGGGGTACGAGGTAATAACATGGCTATATACAGGGAGTAGCAGTACCTAGTCGATGTGCAGGGGTACGAGGTAATAACATGGCTATATACAGGGAGTAGCAGTACCTAGTCGATGTGCAGAGGTACGAGGTAATAACATGGCTATATACAGGGAGTAGCAGTACCTAGTCGATGTGCAGGGGTACGAGGTAATAACATGGCAATATACAGGGAGTAGCAGTACCTAGTCGATGTGCAGGGGTACGAGGTAATAACATGGCTATATACAGGGAGTAGCAGTACCTAGTCGATGTGCAGGGGTACGAGGTAATAACATGGCTATATACAGGGAGTAGCAGTACCTAGTCGATGTGCAGGGGTACGAGGTAATAACATGGCTATATACAGGGAGTAGCAGTACCTAGTCGATGTGCAGGGGTACGAGGTAATAACATGGCTATATACAGGGAGTAGCAGTACCTAGTCGATGTGCAGGGGTACGAGGTAATAACATGGCTATATACAGGGAGTAGCAGTACCTAGTCGATGTGCAGGGGTACGAGGTAATAACATGGCAATATACAGGGAGTAGCAGTACCTAGTCGATGTGCAGGGGTACGAGGTAATAACATGGCTATATACAGGGAGTAGCAGTACCTAGTCGATGTGCAGGGGTACGAGGTAATAACATGGCTATATACAGGGAGTAGCAGTACCTAGTCGATGTGCAGAGGTACGAGGTAATAACATGGCTATATACAGGGAGTAGCAGTACCTAGTCGATGTGCAGAGGTACGAGGTAATAACATGGCTATATACAGGGAGTAGCAGTACCTAGTCGATGTGCAGCGGTACGAGGTAATAACATGGCAATATACACAGGGTACCAGTACTGAGTCAATGTGCAGGGGTATGAGGTAATAACATGGCTATATACAGGGAGTAGCAGTACCCAGTCGATGTGCAGGGGTTCGAGGTAATAACATGGCTATATACAGGGAGTAGCAGTACCCAGTCGATGTGCAGGGGTACGAGGTAATAACTTGGCTATATACAGGGAGTAGCAGTACCCAGTCGATGTGCAGGGGTACGAGGTAATAACATGGCTATATACAGGGAGTAGCAGTACCCAGTCGATGTGCAGGGGTACGAGGTAATAACATGGCTATATACAGGGAGTAGCAGTACCCAGTCGATGTGCAGGGGTACGAGGTAATAACATGGCTATATACAGGGAGTAGCAGTACCCAGTCGATGTGCAGGGGTTCGAGGTAATAACATGGCTATATACAGGGAGTAGCAGTACCCAGTCGATGTGCAGGGGTTCGAGGTAATAACATGGCTATATACAGGGAGTAGCAGTACCCAGTCGATGTGCAGGGGTACGAGGTAATAACATGGCTATATACAGGGAGTAGCAGTACCCAGTCGATGTGCAGGGGTACGAGGTAATAACATGGCTATATACAGGGAGTAGCAGTACCCAGTCGATGTGCAGGGGTACGAGGTAATAACATGGCTATATACAGGGAGTAGCAGTACCCAGTCGATGTGCAGGGGTACGAGGTAATAACATGGCTATATACAGGGAGTAGCAGTACCAGTCGATGTGCAGGGGTATGAGGTAATAACATGGCTATATACAGGGAGTAGCAGTACCCAGTCGATGTACAGGGGTATGAGGTAATAACATGGCTATATACAGGGAGTAGCAGTGCCTAGTCGATGTGCAGGGGTACGAGGTAATAACATGGTTATATACACAGGGTACCAGTACTGAGTCGATGTGCAGGGGTACGAGGTAATAACATGGCTATATACACGGGGTACCAGTACTGAGTCGATGTGCAGGGGTACGAGGTAATAACATGGCTATATACACGGGGTACCAGTACTGAGTCGATGTGCAGGGGTACGAGGTAATAACATGGCTATATACACGGGGTACCAGTACTGAGTCGATGTGCAGGGGTACGAGGTAATAACATGGCTATATACACGGGGTACCAGTACTGAGTCGATGTGCAGGGGTACGAGGTAATAACATGGCTATATACACGGGGTACCAGTACTGAGTCGATGTGCAGGGGTACGAGGTAATAACATGGCTATATACAGGGAGTAGCAGTACTGAGTCGATGTGCAGGGGTACGAGGTAATAACATGGCTATATACAGGGAGTAGCAGTACTGAGTCGATGTGCAGGGGTACGAGGTAATAACATGGCTATATACAGGGAGTAGCAGTACTGAGTCGATGTGCAGGGGTACGAGGTAATAACATGGCTATATACAGGGAGTAGCAGTACTGAGTCGATGTGCAGGGGTACGAGGTAATAACATGGCTATATACAGGGAGTAGCAGTACCCAGTCGATGTGCAGGGGTACGAGGTAATAACATGGCTATATACAGGGAGTAGCAGTACCCAGTCGATGTGCAGGGGTACGAGGTAATAACATGGCTATATACAGGGAGTAGCAGTACCCAGTCGATGTGCAGGGGTACGAGGTAATAACATGGCTATATACAGGGAGTAGCAGTACCCAGTCGATGTGCAGGGGTATGAGGTAATAACATGGCTATATACAGGGAGTAGCAGTACTGAGTCGATGTGCAGGGGTACGACGTAATAACATGGCTATATACACGGGGTACCAGTACCCAGTCGATGTGCAGGGGTATGAGGTAATAACATGGCTATATACAGGGAGTAGCAGTACCCAGTCGATGTGCAGGGGTATGAGGTAATAACATGGCTATATGCACGGGGTACCAGTACTGAGTCGATGTGCAGGGGTACGAGGTAATAACATGGCTATATACACGGGGTACCAGTACTGAGTCGATGTGCAGGGGTATGAGGTAATAACATGGCTATATACACGGGGTACCAGTACTGAGTCGATGTGCAGGGGTATGAGGTAATAACATGGCTCATTCATTCATAATACCGTGAATATATAGTTTCACAGACATATTATTGCATTTTTTTCTGGTTTGTGTGAAATCATTAAGAATAATATAAAACCAGTCTGCACAGCACCAAGGAGAATTGGTTTCGTCTCGACTCTTGGTTAACAGTGTTGGGGGATG
Organism: Oncorhynchus masou masou; assembly: GCF_036934945.1. Taxonomy (NCBI): domain Eukaryota; kingdom Metazoa; phylum Chordata; class Actinopteri; order Salmoniformes; family Salmonidae; genus Oncorhynchus; species Oncorhynchus masou. The sequence continues at coordinate 112,853,690 of NC_088235.1, forward strand.
GGTAATGTATTGATGCTCGAGTGCCAAATCAACACAAATTTGTTTCTATTTGTCTTTGTTACTTCTTTATGATATAAATTAGTCTTATTTTTGTATATTTTATATTTATATAGTTTTAAACGTTAGGATTATTTATTTGTGTTCCAAATGTTGAAATAAAAATGACAGTTAATGCAGAATGGTGCTTTTTTTTGTGGTGGGTGGGGGGGCTGATTGGGGGGTTCGCCTACGGAGCCATACAAGCTAGAACCACCACTGCTGTGGATTGTGTTACTGTCGACCAATCACAAGGCATATACTGTAGCTTGAGAATGCACAGCAAATCTGCCAGTGAACCACATGTAGCTCGAACAAGCCTTTTGCAATATTTCAAATACACCTGCTTAAAAGTGAAACAATTATTCGGACTTTAGGCTATCAAAATATTTTATCAACTTCCAAATAGGCCTATGGAGCGAACATTGTTTTACGAAGTAATACAAGAGAGATACTCTCATGCCAAAAGCGTATCGGCCATTTTGTCCATGTATTGATCTCAGTTTGTCAGTGTCAAAGTCACCGGTCTTTTCCATCATTTGTGTGGTATTAAAAAATACTACTGAAGTCTGAAAAGTGCATGAAATGTGTTTATAAAAGGCCAAATTCTTTCCAGACCCAAGTACAACTTTTTCTGTCTTCTCTACTGCTCCATGCTACTTTGCAAATGTGATGATATGCACTGCTATATTCTAAATGAGATTTTGTTTTGTCTATTCCAGTGCCCCAGAGACCCCTAGTTCACTTTTTTTCCCCGGCACCTCTCTATTTACAATTTAAGTAATGGTGAAGACTCTTGTCAGCGCATGCTCTGAGTACACGTCCTAGTAATCCATCTGGCCTAGCAGACTTGTGAATGTTGACCTGTTTAAAGGTCTTACATCAACTATGGAGAGCGAGATCACACAGTCATCCGGAACAGCGGGTGCTCTCATGCATGGTTCAGTGTTAGAATAATTTGAGTCACTGGGCAGCATGCGGATGGGTTAACCTATGTAATTCGTGATAGTTTGCAAGCCCTGCCACAGCCGACAAGCATCAGAGCTGGCATAGTAGGATTCGATCTTAGTCCTGTATTGACTTTTTGACTGTTTGATGGCTCGTCGGTTTAACAGGATTTCTTATAAGCTTCCGGATTAGTGTCCCACTCCTTGGAAACGGCAGCTCAAGCCTTTAGCTCAGTCCAGATGTTGCCTGTAGATCCATGAATTCTGGTCGATGACCGATGTGGTACTCTTCAATGTTATAGGATGAACCTTTGAACACAATTGGCAAAAAAAAAAAAAAAATTAAATCATGAAAACAAAAAAATTCAAAAAAATATATCTTTGGTCTTAATTCAAGGCTAAAATTATGCATAAGGTTATCAGTGTGGTTAGGGTTAGGTTTCAAATCACATTTTAAGAACATACATTTCAGAAATAGGTGGGGTTTAGGACTTTGTGGCTGTGTTAACTTAGTGACGACTGTGTTCGAGAGCATCAAAACCGTGATGTATCATGGGTAAATTGTGAAGAACTGGCTGATATTCAAATAATAATGAATCGTTATTTATTGGCTCAACACAAATCAATAAATATTAATAATAAATAATAATAACAAAACTATTACAGGTGAGTTGAAAACTGAGGGGAACGAGGTAAACAATGATTTTGTCTAGAAGGGATACAGTTTATGTCAATATTTTACAGAATTGTCTTTTCGTAGCAGGTTAGGAGAATTTACGCAGCAGGTTATGATAAATTAGATTAAGGTTAGGAATATGGTTAGAGTTAGCTAAAATACAATAACAAAAATACATTTTTGACGTCAGTGTGACATAATCTATATCCCAACTAGCCATGACCGTAAACAAGTGATCACGGGACGGACACGTTGGACAAATTCCTTTCTTCTCTAACTTTCCTGTTTACTTTAGTTGTTCTTGGCTGGCAAGGTAGTCAGTTTGCCAAGTTTCGCTGATCTTCATACTATAAGTGGCAAAGAAAGCGCGTTGAAATTGCTTTCCTTGCACCCTAATCAACACCAACAGATCTGCGAAAATGTTCCGCCTAAAATGAGTCCGGCGGCTTTTTATTGGACGAAATAGTTGCCCCGCCCAAAACAGGAAATCCTATTGGATACTGCAAGGCGATTTCGGCAGTATTGAATTCTCATTGGTCGTATGATATTTTACACTGCTGGACGGGCCAACAACAACAACAAGATAGGGTGAAGAACTGCCAGGATGGATGCAGGTAGGAAAGATTTCTTAATTAAGGAAACAATGATTTAAAACTTTTGTGTTTTAGAGTCACTCTGAACAAAGGCACGGCATATTTAGCTATTCCATAATGGATTCCAATTTGTACATCAGTTTAGGTTAACATCTATTTTAAATGTGAATCAAAATAGTCTTAGCTTGTATGTTAGGCAGATACTGTTACTCGCTAACAGGCAGACAGGCTAAAAATCAGCAGATGTCAGTTTGGTAGATTATATAAAACATTTTGCTGGTGAACTAGCTAGCTAACCTAGCAATCATTATATTTTTGACTGAAAACGACGAAACTAAGGTGAAATAAACCCCATGTTTAGCTGCGGCTATGTTCTGTCCTTGACATCAGTGTAACGTTAGCATAATTGGGTCCCTGACTCCCAAGACAAATCATCTTTTGTCGTCTATACCCATGTAACATAACGTTATTGTCCAGTGTCACTAGAAAACTAACTAGCTACCTACCAACAACTGCTGAAAGGATGGTCACGTAGCTAGCAAGCCAAATCTGTATTTGCAATGTCATTCTCTGTCGCAATCCCATCTTTGGCTAGCTAGCCAGCAAGCTCAACTGTCAATCTGCATTGAGTATGTTTTGCAGTGCTTGGAAGCTAGCTATCTACTAGTCCTGTTACTGAAATAAATATACACTGAGTGTACAACATGCTCATTCTATGACATGCGAAAGCTATGATCCCTTATTGATGTCACTTGTTAAATCCACTTCAATCAGTGTACATGAAGGGGAGGAGACATGTTAAGGAAGGATTTTTAACCCTAGAAACAATTGAGATTGTGTATGTGTGCCATTCAGAGGGTGAATGGGCAAGACAAAAGATTTAAGAGCCTTCGAAAGGGGTATGGTAGTAGGTGCCAGGTTCACCGGTTTGTGTCAAGAACTGCAACGCTGCTGGGTTTTTCACGCTCAACAGTTTCCTGTGTGTATCAAGAATGGTCCACCACCCAAAGGACATTCAGCCAACTTGACACAACTGTGGGAAGCGTTGGAGTCAACATGGACCAGCATCCCTGTGGAACGCTTTCGACACCTTGTAGAGTCCATGTCCCGACAAATTGAGGCTGTTCTGAGGGCAAAAGGGAGTGGTGCAACTCAATATTAGGAATGTGTTCATTAATAATTCCTTGTTGAAGTGTGTGTGTGAGAGCCATGAAACAAGGTGTTCTGAATTAGATGTACTTATATATTTCAGCTACTCTCACATACGACACACTTGGCTTTGGAGAGTTTGACGATTTTCCAGAGACCTCAGAGCCAGTGTGGATCTTGGGGAAAGAATTCAATGCACTCACAGGTACTGATAGACATGGGATCATAAAACGGGTGTACTGTTGCCCCAGTATATGTGTGTTAGATATGTCGACGATGGTGACAGTAGACTGCCCCAGTATATGTGTGTTAGAGATGTCGACGATGGTGACAGTAGACTGCCCCAGTATATGTGTGTTAGAGATGTCGACGATGGTGACAGTAGACTGCCCCAGTATATGTGTGTTAGAGATGTCGACGATGGTGACAGTAGACTGCCCCAGTATATGTGTGTTAGAGATGTCGACGATGGTGACAGTAGACTGCCCCAGTATATGTGTGCTAGAGATGTCGACGATGGTGACAGTAGACTGCCCCAGTATATGTGTGTTAGAGATGTCGACGATGGTGACAGTAGACTGCCCCAGTATATGTGTGTTAGAGATGTCGACGATGGTGACAGTAGACTGCCCCAGTATATGTGTGTTAGAGATGTCGACGATGGTGACAGTAGACTGCCCCAGTATATGTGTGTTAGAGATGTCGACGATGGTGACAGTAGACTGCCCCAGTATATGTGTGTTAGAGATGTCGACGATGGTGACAGTAGACTGCCCCAGTATATGTGTGTTAGAGATGATCGACTGCCCCGATGGTGACAGTAGACTGCCCCAGTATATGTGTGTTAGAGATGTCGACGATGGTGACAGTAGACTGCCCCAGTATATGTGTGTTAGAGATGTCGACGATGGTGACAGTAGACTGCCCCAGTATATGTGTGTTAGAGATGTCGACGATGGTGACAGTAGACTGCCCCAGTATATGTGTGTTAGAGATGTCGACGATGGTGACAGTAGACTGCCCCAGTATATGTGTGTTAGAGATGTCGACGATGGTGACAGTAGACTGCCCCAGTATATGTGTGTTAGAGATGTCGACGATGGTGACAGTAGACTGCCCCAGTATATGTGTGTTAGAGATGTCGACGATGGTGACAGTAGACTGCCCCAGTATATGTGTGTTAGAGATGTCGACGATGGTGACAGTAGACTGCCCCAGTATATGTGTGTTAGAGATGTCGACGATGGTGACAGTAGACTGCCCCAGTATATGTGTGTTAGAGATGTCGACGATGGTGACAGTAGACTGCCCCAGTATATGTGTGTTAGAGATGTCGACGATGGTGACAGTAGACTGCCCCAGTATATGTGTGTTAGAGATGTCGACGATGGTGACAGTAGACTGCCCCAGTATATGTGTGTTAGAGATGTCGACGATGGTGACAGTAGACTGCCCCAGTATATGTGTGTTAGAGATGTCGACGATGGTGACAGTAGACTGCCCCAGTATATGTGTGTTAGAGATGTCGACGATGGTGACAGTAGACTGCCCCAGTATATGTGTGTTAGAGATGTCGACGATGGTGACAGTAGACTGCCCCAGTATATGTGTGTTAGAGATGTCGACGATGGTGACAGTAGACTGCCCCAGTATATGTGTGTTAGAGATGTCGACGATGGTGACAGTAGACTGCCCCAGTATAGAGATGTGTGTTAGAGATGTGTTAGAGACGATGGTGACAGTAGACTGCCCCAGTATATGTGTGTTAGAGATGTCGACGATGGTGACAGTAGACTGCCCCAGTATATGTGTGTTAGAGATGTCGACGATGGTGACAGTAGACTGCCCCAGTATATGTGTGTTAGAGATGTCGACGATGGTGACAGTAGACTGCCCCAGTATATGTGTGTTAGAGATGTCGACGATGGTGACAGTAGACTGCCCCAGTATATGTGTGTTAGAGATGTCGACGATGGTGACAGTAGACTGCCCCAGTATATGTGTGTTAGAGATGTCGACGATGGTGACAGTAGACTGCCCCAGTATATGTGTGTTAGAGATGTCGACGATGGTGACAGTAGACTGCCCCAGTATATGTGTGTTAGAGATGTCGACGATGGTGACAGTAGACTGCCCCAGTATATGTGTGTTAGAGATGTCGACGATGGTGACAGTAGACTGCCCCAGTATATGTGTGTTAGAGATGTCGACGATGGTGACAGTAGACTGCCCCAGTATATGTGTGTTAGAGATGTCGACGATGGTGACAGTAGACTGCCCCAGTATATGTGTGTTAGAGATGTCGACGATGGTGACAGTAGACTGCCCCAGTATATGTGTGTTAGAGATGTCGACGATGGTGACAGTAGACTGCCCCAGTATATGTGTGTTAGAGACGATGGTGACAGTAGACTGCCCCAGTATATGTGTGTTAGAGATGTGACGATGGTGACAGTAGACTGCCCCAGTATATGTGTGTTAGAGATGTCGACGATGGTGACAGTAGACTGCCCCAGTATATGTGTGTTAGAGATGTCGACGATGGTGACAGTAGACTGCCCCAGTATATGTGTGTTAGAGATGTCGACGATGGTGACAGTAGACTGCCCCAGTATATGTGTGTTAGAGATGTCGACGATGGTGACAGTAGACTGCCCCAGTATATGTGTGTTAGAGATGTCGACGATGGTGACAGTAGACTGCCCCAGTATATGTGTGTTAGAGATATCGACGATGGTGACAGTAGACTGCCCCAGTATATGTGTGTTAGAGATGTCGACGATGGTGACAGTAGACTGCCCCAGTATATGTGTGTTAGAGTTGTCGACGATGGTGACAGTAGACTGCCCCAGTATATGTGTGTTAGAGATGTCGACGATGGTGACAGTAGACTGCCCCAGTATATGTGTGTTAGAGATGTCGACGATGGTGACAGTAGACTGCCCCAGTATATGTGTGTTAGAGATGTCGACGATGGTGACAGTAGACTGCCCCAGTATATGTGTGTTAGAGATGTCGACGATGGTGACAGTAGACTGCCCCAGTATATGTGTGTTAGAGATGTCGACGATGGTGACAGTAGACTGCCCCAGTATATGTGTGTTAGAGATGTCGACGATGGTGACAGTAGACTGCCCCAGTATATGTGTGTTAGAGATGGTGACAGTAGACTGCCCCAGTATATGTGTGTTAGAGATGGTGACAGTAGACTGCCCCAGTATATGTGTGTTAGAGATGTCGACGATGGTGACAGTAGACTGTATATAAAGACCTACTGTAAGCAGCAGACTGTATATAAAGACCTACTGTAAGCAGACTGTATATAAAGATCTACTGTAAGCAGCAGACTGTATATAAAGACCTACTGTAAGCAGCAGACTGTATATAAAGACCTACTGTAAGCAGCAGACTGTATATAAAGGCCTACTGTAAGCAGCAGACTGTATATAAAGACCTACTGTAAGCAGCAGACTGTATATAAAGGCCTACTGTAAGCAGAAGACTGTATATAAAGACCTACTGTAAGCAGCAGACTGTATATAAAGACCTACTGTAAGCAGACTGTATATAAAGACCTACTGTAAGCAGACTGTATATAAAGACCTACTGTAAGCGGCAGACTGTATATAAAGACCTACTGTAAGCAGCAGACTGTATATAAAGGCCTACTGTAAGCAGACTGTATATAAAGGCCTACTGTAAGCAGCAGACTGTATATAAAGGCCTACTGTAAGCGGCAGACTGTACGTAAAGACCTACTGTAAGCAGCAGACTGTATATAAAGACCTACTGTAAGCAGACTGTATATAAAGACCTACTGTAAGCAGACTGTATATAAAGACCTACTGTAAGCGGCAGACTGTATATAAAGGCCTACTGTAAGCGGCAGACTGTATGTAAAGACCTACTGTAAGCAGCAGACTGTATATAAAGACCTACTGTAAGCAGACTGTATATAAAGACCTACTGTAAGCAGACTGTATATAAAGACCTACTGTAAGCGGCAGACTGTATATAAAGACCTACTGTAAGCAGACTGTATATAAAGGCCTACTGTAAGCAGCAGACTGTATATAAAGACCTACTGTAAGCAGACTGTATATAAAGACCTACTGTAAGCGGCAGACTGTATATAAAGACCTACTGTAAGCAGACTGTATATAAAGACCTACTGTAAGCAGCAGACAGTATATAAAGACCTACTGTAAGCGGCAGACTGTATGTAAAGACCTACTGTAAGCGGCAGACTGTATGTAAAGACCTACCGTAAGGGGCGGCAGGGTAGCCTAGTGGTTGGAGCGTTGGACTAGTAACCGGTACAAATCTGTCGTTCTGCCCCCTGAACAGGCAGTTAACCCACTGTTCCTAGGCCGTCATTGAAAATAAGAATTTGTTCTTAACTGACCTGCCTGGTTAAATAAAGGTAAAATAAAAAATAAAAAGCTAACTCATTGTCTTTGCTTATCCAGAAAAGGAAAACATTCTTTCACATGTCACTTCACGACTATGGTTCACCTACAGAAAAAACTTCCCGCCCATTGGTGAGTAGCCTAAAACGACTGTAGCAGGCCACAGAATAAACCAAGGTAATTCTTGATTGTATACGCCAATACGATTAGCCTATCAGGTGCAGATTGTTTCAATGTGTTCCAGGAGGGACAGGGCCTACGTCCGACACAGGCTGGGGCTGCATGCTGCGATGTGGACAGATGATCCTAGGCGAGGCCCTGGTCCGCAGGCATCTAGGCCGAGGTATGAATGACCGCTTTTCTAATCTTGTAACCGTAATCTGTTCCCTGAAGCATACAGCTCGTTTTATTGTGTGTACCCTTCAACATTTAACTTCTGTTAGTCAAGTTATCAAATGTACTTCACCAAATAATCTGCGGCGCTGTTGTGATACAAATCTCTTGTTGCACGTGTACTATGTGTGTTCTGTACAAAGGGGTTTCAACCAGCCATTGATAATGGTGTGTTTGTTAAGCAGACTGGAGATGGGCGAGGAGCCAGTCTCAGAGAGAAGACTACATCTGTATCCTCAACGCCTTCCTTGACAAGAAAGACGGCTACTATTCTTTACATCAAATCGGTGAATACTGACTTGTAAATCTTGTACGACGATGAACGTCTTGAGACAGTCGTACTTTATATTCCGAAAGGAATGAGTGGTATTTCTGACACCAGTAGCATTATACTATATTTACTATGATGACATCAGTGGCATAACGACATTTATCTTTATTAGGATAAAACATCTGTGTACTACAGCCCAGATGACATCTTTATTAGGATAAAACATCTGTGTACTACAGCCCAGATGACATCATTATTAGGATAAAACATCTGTGTACTGCCGTCTGATGTCATCATTATTAGGATAAACCATCTGTGTACTGCAGTCTGATGACATCATTATTAGGATAAAACATCTGTGTACTGCAGCCCAGATGACATCATTATTAGGAAGGCACTAACATCAGTTGTCTGTGTACTGCAGCCCAGATGGGAGTCGGGGAGGGGAAGTCTGTAGGTCAGTGGTACGGACCGAACACAGTGGCACAGGTACTGAAGTAAGTACAGTCTCCAGTCTAGATGATGACTGCACTAGCCTGGTCCCAGATCTCTGTGTGCTCTTGCCAATATCCATTGCTGTCATTGTCAAGCCAGACATTGGCATTAGCACAAACAGACTGGCACTCAGGCTATGTCTACACAGTGTGTGATACAGATGATGACTGCTACACTGTGTTGAATATCACCGGTCTTGCCCCTCAGGAAACTAGCTGTGTTTGACTCGTGGAGTCGCCTGGCTGTACACGTTGCTATGGACAACACTGTGGTGATCGAAGAGATCAGTGAGTAGTGAACACAGTCACGGTACTACAGGATTAACACAGTGCCTCATTAATCTATAGAACATGCATGATTAAAGAGGAGGGGCTATCAACTGTTAGTCCCATTCATACATGGTTAAAGAGGAGGGGCTATCAACTGTTAGTCCCACTCATACATGGTTAAAGAGGGGCCATCAACTGTTAGTCCCACTCATACATGGTTAAAGAGGAGGGGCTATCAACTGTTAGTCCCACTCATACATGGTTAAAGAGGGGCCATCAACTGTTAGTCCCACTCATACATGGTTAAAGAGGAGGGGGGCCATCAACTGTTAGTCCCACTCATACATGGTTAAAGAGGAGGGGCTATCAACTGTTAGTCCCACTCATACATGGTTAAAGAGGAGGGGCTATCAACTGTTAGTCCCACTCATACATGATTAAAGAGGAGGGGCTATCAACTGTTAGTCCCACTCATACATGGTTAAAGAGGAGGGGCTATCAACTGTTAGTCCCACTCATACATGGTTAAAGAGGAGGGGCTATCAACTGTTAGTCCCACTCATACATGATTAAAGAGGAGGGGCTATCAACTGTTAGTCCCACTCATACATGGTTAAAGAGGAGGGGCTATCAACTGTTAGTCCCACTCATACATGGTTAAAGAGGAGGGGCTATCAACTGTTATTCCCACTCATACATGGTTAAAGAGGAGGGGCTATCAACTGTTAGTCCTACTCATACATGGTTAAAGAGGAGGGGCTATCAACTGTTAGTCCCACTCATACATGGTTAAAGAGGAGGGGCTATCAACTGTTATTCCCACTCATACATGGTTAAAGAGGAGGGGCTATCAACTGTTAGTCCCACTCATACATGGTTAAAGAGGAGGGGCTATCAACTGTTAGTCCAACTCATACATGGTTAAAGAGGAGGGGCTATCAACTGTTAGTCCTACTCATACATGGTTAAAGAGGGGCCATCAACTGTTAGTCCTACTCATACATGGTTAAAGAGGAGGGGCTATCAACTGTTAGTCCCACTCATACATGGTTAAAGAGGAGGGGGGCCATCAACTGTTAGTCCCACTCATACATGGTTAAAGAGGAGGGGCTATCAACTGTTAGTCCCACTCATACATGATTAAAGAGGAGGGGCTATCAACTGTTAGTCCCACTCATACATGGTTAAAGAGGAGGGGCTATCAACTGTTAGCCCTACTCATACATGGTTAAAGAGGGGCCATCAACTGTTAGTTCTACTCATACATGGTTAAAGAGGGGGGGAATCAACTGTTAGTCCCACTCATACATGGTTAAAGAGGAGGGGCTATCAACTGTTAGTCCTACTCATACATGGTTAAAGAGGGGCCATCAACTGTTAGTCCTACTCATACATAGTTAAAGAGGGGCCATCAACTGTTAGTCCCACTCATACATGGTTAAAGAGGAGGGGCTATCAACTGTTAGTCCCACTCATACATGGTTAAAGAGGGGCCATCAACTGTTAGTCCCACTCATACATGGTTAAAGAGGAGGGGGGCCATCAACTGTTAGTCCCACTCATACATGGTTAAAGAGGAGGGGCTATCAACTGTTAGTCCCACTCATACATGGTTAAAGAGGAGGGGCTATCAACTGTTAGTCCCACTCATACATGATTAAAGAGGAGGGGCTATCAACTGTTAGTCCCACTCATACATGGTTAAAGAGGAGGGGCTATCAACTGTTAGTCCCACTCATACATGGTTAAAGAGGAGGGGCTATCAACTGTTAGTCCCACTCATACATGATTAAAGAGGAGGGGCTATCAACTGTTAGTCCCACTCATACATGGTTAAAGAGGAGGGGCTATCAACTGTTAGTCCCACTCATACATGGTTAAAGAGGAGGGGCTATCAACTGTTATTCCCACTCATACATGGTTAAAGAGGAGGGGCTATCAACTGTTAGTCCTACTCATACATGGTTAAAGAGGAGGGGCTATCAACTGTTAGTCCCACTCATACATGGTTAAAGAGGAGGGGCTATCAACTGTTATTCCCACTCATACATGGTTAAAGAGGAGGGGCTATCAACTGTTAGTCCCACTCATACATGGTTAAAGAGGAGGGGCTATCAACTGTTAGTCCCACGCATACATGGTTAAAGAGGAGGGGCTATCAACTGTTAGTCCCACTCATACATGGTTAAAGAGGAGGGGCTATCAACTGTTAGTCCCACTCATACATGATTAAAGAGGAGGGGCTATCAACTGTTAGTCCCACTCATACATGGTTAAAGAGGGGCCATCAACTGTTAGTCCTACTCATACATGGTTAAAGAGGGGCCATCAACTGTTAGTCCCACTCATACATGATTAAAGAGGAGGGGCTATCAACTGTTAGCCCTACTCATACATGGTTAAAGAGGGGCCATCAACTGTTAGTTCTACTCATACATGGTTAAAGAGGGGGGGGGGAATCAACTGTTAGTCCCACTCATACATGGTTAAAGAGGAGGGGCTATCAACTGTTAGTCCTACTCATACATGGTTAAAGAGGGGCCATCAACTGTTAGTCCTACTCATACATAGTTAAAGAGGGGCCATCAACTGTTAGTCCCACTCATACATGGTTAAAGAGGAGGGGCTATCAACTGTTAGTCCCACTCATACATGGTTAAAGAGGGGCCATCAACTGTTAGTCCCACTCATACATGGTTAAAGAGGAGGGGGGCCATCAACTGTTAGTCCCACTCATACATGGTTAAAGAGGAGGGGCTATCAACTGTTAGTCCCACTCATACATGGTTAAAGAGGAGGGGCTATCAACTGTTAGTCCCACTCATACATGATTAAAGAGGAGGGGCTATCAACTGTTAGTCCCACTCATACATGGTTAAAGAGGAGGGGCTATCAACTGTTAGTCCCACTCATACATGGTTAAAGAGGAGGGGCTATCAACTGTTAGTCCCACTCATACATGATTAAAGAGGAGGGGCTATCAACTGTTAGTCCCACGCATACATGGTTAAAGAGGAGGGGCTATCAACTGTTAGTCCCACTCATACATGGTTAAAGAGGAGGGGCTATCAACTGTTAGTCCCACTCATACATGATTAAAGAGGAGGGGCTATCAACTGTTAGTCCCACTCATACATGGTTAAAGAGGGGCCATCAACTGTTAGTCCTACTCATACATGGTTAAAGAGGGGCCATCAACTGTTAGTCCCACTCATACATGATTAAAGAGGAGGGGCTATCAACTGTTAGCCCTACTCATACATGGTTAAAGAGGGGCCATCAACTGTTAGTTCTACTCATACATGGTTAAAGAGGGGGGAATCAACTGTTAGTCCCACTCATACATGGTTAAAGAGGAGGGGCTATCAACTGTTAGTCCTACTCATACATGGTTAAAGAGGGGCCATCAACTGTTAGTCCTACTCATACATAGTTAAAGAGGGGCCATCAACTGTTAGTCCTACTCATACATGGTTAAAGAGGAGGGGGGCCATCAACTGTTAGTCCTACTCATACATAGTTAAAGAGGGGCCATCAACTGTTAGTCCCACTCATACATAGTTAAAGAGGGGCCATCAACTGTTAGTCCCACTCATACATAGTTAAAGAGGGGCCATCAACTGTTAGTCCCACTCATACATAGTTAAAGAGGGGCCATCAACTGTTAGTCCCACTCATACATAGTTAAAGAGGGGCCATCAACTGTTAGTCCTACTCATACATAGTTAAAGAGGGGCCATCAACTGTTAGTCCCACTCATACATAGTTAAAGAGGGGCCATCAACTGTTAGTGCTACTCATACATGGTTAAAGAGGGGCTATCAACTGTTAGTCCTACTCATACATGGTTAAAGAGGAGGGGGGCCATCAACTGTTAGTGCTACTCATACATGGTTAAAGAGGGGCTATCAACTGTTAGTCCTATTCATACATGGTTAAAGAGGAGGGGGGGCATCAACTGTTAGTCCTACTCATACATGGTTAAAGAGGAGGGGGGCCATCAACTGTTAGTCCTACTCATACATGGTTAAAGAGGAGGGGGGCCATCAACTGTTAGTCCTACTCATACATGGTTAAAGAAGAGGGGCCATCAACTGTTAGTCCTACTCATACATGGTTAAAGAGGGGGGGCTATCAACTGTTAGTCCCACTCATACATGGTTAAAGAGGAGGGGGGCCATCAACTGTTAGTCCTACTCATACATGGTTAAAGAGGAGGGGGGGCATCAACTGTTAGTCCCACTCATACATGGTTAAAGAGGAGGGGGGCCATCAACTGTTAGTCCCACTCATACATGGTTAAAGAGGGGCTATCAACTGTTAGTCCTACTCATACATGGTTAAAGAGGAGGGGGGCCATCAACTGTTAGTGCTACTCATACATGGTTAAAGAGGGGCTATCAACTGTTAGTCCTACTCATACATGGTTAAAGAGGAGGGGGGCCATCAACTGTTAGTCCCACTCATACATGGTTAAAGAAGAGGGGCCATCAACTGTTAGTCCTACTCATACATGGTTAAAGAGGGGGGCTATCAACTGTTAGTCCCACTCATACATGGTTAAAGAGGAGGGGGGCCATCAACTGTTAGTCCTACTCATACATGGTTAAAGAGGAGGGGGGGCATCAACTGTTAGTCCCACTCATACATGGTTAAAGAGGGGGGTGGCTATCAACTGTTAGTCCCACTCATACATGGTTAAAGAGGAGGGGGGCCATCAACTGTTAGTCCCACTCATACATGGTTAAAGAGGGGCCATCAACTGTTAGTCCCACTCATACATGGTTAAAGAGGAGGGGCCATCAACTGTTAGTCCCACTCATACATGGTTAAAGAGGAGGGGCTATCAACTGTTAGTCCCACTCATACATGGTTAAAGAGGGGCCATCAACTGTTAGTCCTACTCATACATGGTTAAAGAGGGGCTATCAACTGTTAGTCCTACTCATACATGGTTAAAGAGGGGCTATCAACTGTTAGTCCCACTCATACATGGTTAAAGAGGGGCTATCAACTGTTAGTCCCACTCATACATGGTTAAAGAGGGGCCATCAACTGTTAGTCCTACTCATACATGGTTAAAGAGGGGGGGCTATCAACTGTTAGTCCCACTCATACATGGTTAAAGAGGGGCCATCAACTGTTAGTCCCACTCATGTTAGCTTGATGAGTGAGCTCGACTCTAATTCAAGCTGACCTCCTGTCCTGTTCCCCAGAGTGGTTGTGTATGTATAGATGTGCCCACGGACTTGGGAAAGTATTCGATCTCTTGACTTTTTCCCCGTTTTGTTTTGCGTTACAGTCTTATTCTAAAATTGATTGAATATATATTTTTTCCCTCATCAATCAACACACAATACCCCATAATGGTAAAGCGAAAACAGGTTTTTAGAAATTTTAGCAAATGTATATATAAAATAAAAAAAACGGTGACCAACAACCCGATGGTCACTCTGACAGATCTCTAGTTCCTCTGTGGAGATGGTTGTCCTTGTTCGAGGTTCTCCCATCTCTGTAGCCCTCCACCAATCAGGCCTTTATGGTAGAGTGGCCAGACGGAAGCCACTCCTCAGTAAAAGGCACATGACAGCCCACTTGGAGTTTGCAAAAAGGCACCTAAAGGACTCTGACCATGAGAAACAAGATTCTCTGGTTTGATGAAACCAAGATTGAACTTTTTGGCCTGAATGTCAAGTGTCACGTCTGGAGGAAACCTGTTATCATCACTTTGGTGAAGCATGGTGGTGGCAGGATCCTGCTATGGGGATGTTTTTCAGCGATAGGGACTGGGAGACTAGTCAGGATCGAGGCAAAGATGAACGGAGCAAAGTACAGAAAGATCCTTGATGAAAACCTGCTATAAAGCGCTCAGAACCTCAGACAAGGGCGAAGGTTCAAGTTCCAGCAGGACAACGACCCTAAGCGCACAGCCAAGACAATGCAGGAGTGGCTTCGGGACAAGTTTCTGAATGTCCTTGAGTGGCCCAGCCAGAGCCCGGATCCCGATCTAACATCTCTGGAGACCTGAAAATAGCTGTGTAGCGATGCTCACCATCTAAACTGACAGAGCTTGAGAGGATCTGCAGAGAAGAATGGGAGAATCTCCCTAAATACAGGTGTGACAAGCTTGTAGCGTCATACCCAAGAACACTCAAGGCTGTAATCGCTGCCAAAGGTGCTTCAACAAAGTACGGAGTAAAGGGTCTGAATACTTATGAAAATGTGATATTTCAGTTTTATTTTATATAAATTAGCCGGGGGAAGAAAAAAAAACTGTGTTTTTGCTTTTTCATTGAGGTATTGTGTGTAGATTGATGAGGGGGAAAAGAAAATATTTAATATTTTATTTCGAATAAGGCTGTAATGTAACAAAATGTGGAAAAAGTCAAGGGGTCTGAATACTTTCCCGAAGGCACTGTTTGCTATGTAACGTTGCTGTTCTCCCCAGAGCGGTTGTGTATGCCCTGGCTGGACTATGGTGGAGCAGCGTGTGTGGATCTCCAGGGGGGGGTGTCAGAGCGTAACGGCTGCCTGGAGGGGGCCTGCGCCCTGGCTGAGGAGGAGACAGCTCTCTGGAACCCCCTACTCCTCCTCATTCCTCTCAGGCTGGGCCTGAGCGATATCAACGAGGCCTACATCGAGACCCTGAAGGTGGGACTGAGAGAAAGAGCTTGGTCCCAGATCTGTTTGTTTGTGCTGTCTTACCAACTCCTACGGTTGTTGTCGTGCCGTTAGAGATGGCTATATAACACAAACGTATCTGGGGCCAGGCTAATAATCACCAACAAATCTAAAGTGTAGTGACCTTTTTTTATGTGTATACAGCCAGGTCAAATTCTGTCCCCTCTTTCTGTGTCTCTTGTTCACAGCAGTGCTTCCAGCTGCCCCAGTCCCTGGGTGTCATCGGAGGGAAACCCAACAGTGCCCATTACTTCATAGGCTATGTTGGTATGTCCTCTACACTAACATTACCTCATAGGCTATGTTGGTATGTCCTCTACACTAACATTACCTCATAGGCTATGTTGGTATGTCCTCTACACTAACATTACCTCATAGGCTATGTTGGTATGTCCTCTACACTAACATTACCTCATAGGCTATGTTGGTATGTCCTCTACACTAACATTACCTCATAGGCTATGTTGGTATGTCCTCTACACTAACATTACCTCATAGGCTATGTTGGTATGTCCTCTACACTAACATTACCTCATAGGCTATGTTGGTATGTCCTCTACACTAACATTACCTCATAGGCTATGTTGGTATGTCCTCTACACTAACATTACCTCATAGGCTATGTTGGTATGTTCTGTACACTAACATTACCTCATAGGCTATGTTGGTATGTCCTCTACACTAACATTACCTCATAGGCTATGGTGGTATGTCCTCTACACTAACATTACCTCATAGGCTATGGTGGTATGTCCTCTACACTAACATTACCTCATAGGCTATGTTGGTATGTCCTCTACACTAACATTACCTCATAGGCTATGTTGGTATGTCCTCTACACTAACATTACCTCATAGGCTATGTTGGTATGTCCTCTACACTAACATTACCTCATAGGCTATGTTGGTATGTCCTCTACACTAACATTACCTCATAGGCTATGTTGGTATGTCCTCTACACTAACATTACCTCATAGGCTATGTTGGTATGTCCTCTACACTAACATTACCTCATAGGCTATGTTGGTATGTCCTCTACACTAACATTACCTCATAGGCTATGTTGGTATGTCCTCTACACTAACATTACCTCATAGGCTATGTTGGTATGTCCTCTACACTAACATTACCTCATAGGCTATGTTGGTATGTCCTCTACACTAACATTACCTCATAGGCTATGTTGGTATGTCCTCTACACTAACATTACCTCATAGGCTATGTTGGTATGTCCTCTACACTAACATTACCTCATAGGCTATGTTGGTATGTCCTCTACACTAACATTACCTCATAGGCTATGTTGGTATGTCCTCTACACTAACATTACCTCATAGGCTATGTTGGTATGTCCTCTACACTAACATTACCTCATAGGCTATGTTGGTATGTCCTCTACACTAACATTACCTCATAGGCTATGTTGGTATGTCCTCTACACTAACATTACCTCATAGGCTATGTTGGTATGTCCTCTACACTAACATTACCTCATAGGCTATGTTGGTATGTCCTCTACACTAACATTACCTCATAGGCTATGTTGGTATGTCCTCTACACTAACATTACCTCATAGGCTATGTTGGTATGTCCTCTACACTAACATTACCTCATAGGCTATGTTGGTATGTCCTCTACACTAACATTACCTCATAGGCTATGTTGGTATGTCCTCTACACTAACATTACCTCATAGGCTATGTTGGTATGTTCTGTACACTAACATTACCTCATAGGCTATGTTGGTATGTTCTGTACACTAACATTACCTCATAGGCTATGTTGGTATGTCCTCTACACTAACATTACCTCATAGGCTATGTTGGTATGTCCTCTACACTAACATTACCTCATAGGCTATGTTGGTATGTCCTCTACACTAACATTACCTCATAGGCTATGTTGGTATGTCCTCTACACTAACATTACCTCATAGGCTATGTTGGTATGTCCTCTACACTAACATTACCTCATAGGCTATGTTGGTATGTCCTCTACACTAACATTACCTCATAGGCTATGTTGGTATGTCCTCTACACTAACATTACCTCATAGGCTATGTTGGTATGTTCTCTACACTAACATTACCTCATAGGCTATGTTGGTATGTCCTCTACACTAACCTTACCTCATAGGCTATGTTGGTATGTTCTCTACACTAACATTACCTCATAGGCTATGTTGGTATGTTCTCTACACTAACATTACCTCATAGGCTATGTTGGTATGTTCTGTACACTAACATTACCTCATAGGCTATGTTGGTATGTCCTCTACACTAACATTACCTCATAGGCTATGTTGGTATGTCCTCTACACTCTAGTTATTTATATCCAGTCTGTGGTCTCCTCTAGTTATTTATGTCCAGTCTATGGTCTCCTCTAGTTATTTATATCCAGTCTATGGTCTCCTCTAGTTATTTATATCCAGTCTGTGGTCTCCTCTAGTTATTTATGTCCAGTCTGTGGTCTCATCTAGTTATTTATGTCCAGTCTGTGGTCTCATCTAGTTATTTATGTCCAGTCTATGGTCTCCTCTAGTTATTTATATCCAGTCTGGTTTCTAGTTATTTATATCCAGTCTGGTCTCCTCTAGTTATTTATATCCAGTCTGTGGTCTCCTCTAGTTATTTATATCCAGTCTGGTCTCCTCTAGTTATTTATATCCAGTCTATGGTCTGTAGTTATTTATGTCCAGTCTATGGTCTCCTCTAGTTATTTATATCCAGTCTGTGGTCTCCTCTAGTTATTTATATCCAGTCTGTAGTCTCATCTAGTTATTTATATCCAGTCTATGGTTTCCTCTAGTAATTTATATCCAGTCTGTGGTCTCCTCTTGTTATTTATGTCCAGTCTATAGTCTCATCTAGTTATTTATATCCAGTCTGTAGTCTCATCTAGTTATTTATATCCAGTCTGTAGTCTCATCTAGTTATTTATATCCAGTCTATGGTTTCCTCTAGTTATTTATATCCAGTCTGTGGTCTCCTCTTGTTATTTATATCCAGTCTGTGGTCTCCTCTAGTTATTTATATCCAGTCTATGGTCTGTAGTTATTTATGTCCAGTTTATGGTCTCCTCTAGTTAAAATAGATACTTTATACTATTGCGACCCTCTGCTCACTAGGAGCTAAAAGTCAAGCTTCAATGGCTCTGTTGCATGGTCTCGTTCTGCTAAGTAGAGCTTGTTGTCCTGCATCTGGCCCCCCAGGAGAAGAGCTGATCTACCTGGACCCCCACACCACCCAGCCTGCGGTAGAGCCCTGTGAGGACGGCCAGGTCCCCGACGACACTTACCACTGTCAGCATCCGCCGTGCCGCATGCTCATCTGTGAAATAGACCCCTCCGTCGCAGTGGTAAGAGAACCAGACACTTAGGGCTATGAGGTCAAAGGTAGAGCAATACTTCCGCTTGCTTACACTTTTCCCAAGCAGCAGGTATATCTTAAAGATAGCATTTAACTAAATATTGTTTTGACCATTATTTGAAGTGAATTGACTAAACGTTGCCTCTCTACGTTGTGGTGAGGCGTGATTTCAGTTCTCGACATTAGTGTTTTATTTCGCTGAGCACTATTTGAAGTGAATTGACTAAACGTTGCCTCTCTACGTTGTGGTGAGGCGTGATTTCAGTTCTAGACATTAGTGTTTCGTTTTGCTGACACACTAAATCAGATGTTTGTCCTTTTTTTCTGACCCCAGGGTTTCTTCTGCAGAACGGAGGACGACTTTGATGACTGGTGTATGCGCTTCCGTAAGGTACTGTACGATGTTTCATCAAAGGGATACAAATATAGGAGGTTATCAATTCACCTCGGCACTAAACCTCTTTTCAGAACCGTTAGGGGTGTCAGTTGTCCCCGCTGAAAATAAACAATAGTTATTTTAACCTGAAATGGGTCAACCTGGTTTAATAACTGTTACTTCATCGTGGCAGTGGTTTTGTGGTGGTTCAGTGAGTTACGTCCTGCGAGCATCGACTCCTCGCAATTCTCCCAGGGTGAACTAATCATTATTTTTCTGCCCTGTCTTTCTTCCGTTGTCTTGCAATTCTCCCAGGATGAACTAATCATTATTTTTCTGCCCTGTCTTTCTTCCATTGTCTCGCAATTCTCCCAGGGTGAACTAATCATTATTTTTCTGCCCTGTCTTTCTTCCGTTGTCTCGCAATTCTCCCAGGGTGAACTAATCATTATTTTTCTACCCTGTCTTCAGTTGTCTCGCAATTCTCCCAGGGTGAACTAATCATTATTTTTCTACCCTGTCTTCAGTTGTCTCGCAATTCTCCCAGGGTGAACTAATCATTATTTTTCTGCCCTGTCTTTCTTCAGTTGTCTCGCAATTCTCCCAGGGTGAACTAATCATTATTTTTCTGCCCTGTCTTTCTTCAGTTGTCTCGCAATTCTCCCAGGGTAAACTAATCATTATTTTTCTGCTCTGTCTTTCTTCAGTTGTCTCGCAATTCTCCCAGGGTGAACTAATCATTATTTTTCTGCCCTGTCTTTCTTCCGTTGTCTCGCAATTCTCCCAGGGTGAACTAATCATTATTTTTCTACCCTGTCTTCAGTTGTCTCGCAATTCTCCCAGGGTGAACTAATCATTATTTTTCTGCCCTGTCTTTCTTCAGTTGTCTCGCAATTCTCCCAGGGTGAACTAATCATTATTTTTCTGCCCTGTCTTCAGTTGTCTCGCAATTCTCCCAGGGTGAACTAAACATTATTTTTCTGCCCTGTCTTCAGTTGTCTCGCAATTCTCCCAGGGTGAACTAATCATTATTTTTCTGCCCTGTCTTTCTTCAGTTGTCCCACACTAGAGCAGGCCTGCCCATGTTTGAACTGATAGACTGTCAACCATCCCACTTCGCCTGTTCTGTAGATGTACTCAACCTCAACCCTGGTAAACATCAAAACACTTGACCTACACTCTCTTGACCTGTACGGGGGGGGGGGGGGAGGAGGGGGTCGAGGAAGGGATATTGTGATTTAGTTCTCTTTACAGATTGAGGATGGGATTCAGTCAGAGGTGCGTGTTCAACAAGCGCCTTTTAAAGGCAATTATCCCTGCCGACGTCAGGTCAAGTGTGAATGACCTTTAAATGCCAAGCGCTGTGTGCTCATCTACAACACGCCTTTGATCGAATCCTCGCCTAAATCTGGGTAGGACAATGAAGTGATTTAATGTGTTGTCTGAGGTGATTCATTTCTCTTTACAGACGTTGTGATACTGTCGATCAATCTATTATTTCTCCCCCTCCTAGATTTCTCAGACTCTGATAGGCTGGAGCGGTTCTTTGATTCTGAGGATGAGGAGTTTGAAATTCTGTCCCTGTGATGATCGAATACAGTCATATGTCCCGGCAGAACCCCAACGATTCTGCTCTGTATCAGAAGGGAAGCCATAGGGGACAGGAGATAACATCACTAGCCAGCCTGGCAACGATGGCGTAGTGATGTGTCAACGCAGTTGTCTTCTGAACAGCCACATGACTGCCCTGTGTCCAATGAGGAGACTCCTTGCTAGGGTAGTGGGAGCTTTCAGGACGTCTCCATTAAGTCTTAACACTTAAAAAGGAAATATTTCTAGTGATACGGTGCGTTGACCCCGCCCCCTCCCCATTAAAATCTGAGTTTCCATAACACAGTTGACTAGTGTTTAATCCATAACGGTTTACCACTATGCTTAGGTCACTGATATCTGAAGTCTCTGTATTAACGGATGAACACCACCATTTGGTTGAGTGAAATTCGCAGATCCAAATAGATTCTCTTGTTCATTCAGAGTATCGTTGTCATGTTAAATCTCTCTGTACCAAAACACTGGCTCATTGATTTTCCTCAATTCACGAAGATGAATGATGAACAGACCATTTGAAATGTTAATAAGGACAAATTAAGAAATAAATTTACAGCTTGGACATTTATTTAAATTTACTTGTTTGTGTGTTTTTTGTTGTTGTGAAATAATGATTTGAAAGAGTTGACTATACCCACTTAAATATTGTAAGATACAGTTCGCAGTTTCATATTCAAGTCTTTTACCCCCTCTGACTTCTCCTTGTGTACTAGGCACTGTTAGGAGGAATCTAACAGAGGATAAATTGGGTCTCCTCGTCCGGGCTCCTTCCACAGCTCCCCGATTGGCTCATTCTCTGCTGCATTGATGGCATCAACACTGTGGTTCTTAATGTCAGCGTGCACATCTTCAATATTCCTGGCTGCATCAATCACCTAGGAGATGACAACAATATCTTGGGTGAATTTCCCATTGAAGACCACAATGTAACATCGTGTTTGGACAAACCACATTCTACCAGTGTGCACTTGCACACTCCCATTAATAGGGGCGGCAGGGTAGCCTAGTGGTTAGAGCGTTGGACTAGTAACCGGAAGGTTGCAAGTTCAAACCCCTGAGCTGACAAGATACAAATCTGTTATTCTGCCTCTGAACAGGCAGTTAACCCACTGTTCCTAGGCCGTCATTGAAAATAAGAATTTGTTCTTAACTGACCTGCCTGGTTAAATAAAGGTAAAAATATATACAAATGTAAAAAAATGATGGGGAGTGTGAAGAATCAGGACACAGCCTCTTACCTGCCACTTGACAGAGGGGTCCTTCATCAGAAGTTCAAACTTCTGCTGAACGGCCTTCTGGAAGACGGTGGTCTCATATCTCTCTGTCCCAAACTGACCCCGCTGGGCGGCCTCAGACGGGCTGAGCTGCAGGAACATCACAAGGTCTGGCTTGGGCAGCCCCATGTCAGGATTCATACACCAGTCCAGACTGAAACCCTGCTCGGCAGACAAACATGAACTTGCTCGTTATGGCATAGGACCTACTGGCTTGTTAGTAGGTCAGAGTGAATGGACTGTCTTTCCATCGGCCCTACGCAGTGGTGCCTGGTGAATCTGGTGTCCTGTTTTCCTATAGAGTTTTCAGATTCAGACAAAAAAAGACAAAAGTCCACAACATTGGTTAAACTGTCTACTCAGCAAACTAGATGCAGTCTATCACAGGAGACTATTTTTCAGGTAGGTCTGGGATAAATAAAAAACATTTCTATATTTTTTGGAGAGTGTAGTTGCTCTTTAATTCAATTGAGCAAAACAAAATGTCCTCCCCATTGACACAGCTCAGCATTAAATCGTTTTGTCAGGTAAGCTAACATTAAGGTCAACATTTAATTGGAAAAGTTTGTTTGTTAAAGCCTTTATTCATCCAAACAGTGAATGGTGACTAGATTGAGCATCGCAAATAGCCAAATAACCAAGACTAAGAAACAAACTTTTTCAATACCTGGTTTGCATACAGATAGCTGATGTTCTGAAAGAGCTGTAAAATCTGGACCCCTACAAATCAGTGGGGCTAGACAATCTGGACCCTCTCTTTCGAAAATTATCCGCCGCAATTGTTGCAACCCCTATTACTAGCCTGTTCAACCTCTCTTTCGTATCGTCTGAGATCGCTGAAGAATGGAAAGCTGCCGCGGTCATCTCCCCTCTTCAAAGGGGGAGACACTCATGACCCAAACGGTTTCAGACCTATATCTATCCTACCCTGTCTTTCTAAGGTCTTCTAAAGCCAAGTTAACAAACAGGTCACCGACCATTTTGAATCCCACCGTACCTTCTCCGCTATGCAATCTGGTTTTCGAGTTGGTCATGGGTGCACCTCAGCCACGCTCAAGGTCCTAAAACGACATCATAACCGCCATCGATAAAAGACATTCATGTGCAGCCGTCTTCATCGACCTGGCCAAGGCTTTCGACTCTGTCAATCACCACATTCTTATGGGCAGACAACAGCCTTGGTTTCTCAAATGATTGCCTTGCCTGGTTCACTAACTACTTCTCAGAGTTCAGTGTGTCAAATCAGATGGCCTGTTGTCCGGACCTCTGGCAGCCTTTATGGGGGGGGGCCACAGGGTTCAATTCTCAGGCCGATTATTTCCTCTGTATACATCAATGATGTCACTCTTGCTGCTGGTGAGTCTCTGATCCACCTCTACGCAGATGACACCATTCTGTACACATCTGGCCCTTCTTTGGACATTGTGTTAACTAACCTCCAGATGAGCTTCACTGCTCATTCCGTGGCCTCCAACTGCTCTCAAATGCGAGTAAAACTAAATGCATGCTCTTCAATCGATCGCTGCCTTCACCTGCCCGCCAGTCTAGCATCACTACTCTCGACGGTTCTGACTTAGAATATGTGGACAGACTGGTTAGACTGTAAACTCTCCTTCCAGACTCACATTAAGCATCTCCATTACAAAATTATAATCTAGAATCGGCTTCCTATTTCGCAACAAAGCCTCCTTCACTCATGGTGCCAAACATACCCTCATAAAACTGACTATCCTACCAATCCTCGATAATTAACAAAATAGCCTCCAACACTCTACTCAGCAAACTCGATGCAGTCTATCACAATGCCATCCGTTTTGTCACCAAAGCCCCATACACGACCCACCACTGCGACCTGTGTGCTCTCGTTGGTTGGCCCTTGCTTCATATGCGTCACCAAACCCACTGGCTACAGGTCATCTATAAGTCTTTGCTGGGTTAAGCCCCGCCTTATCTCAGCTCACTGGTCACCATAGCAACACCCACCCGTAGCACGCGCTCCAGCAGGTATATCTCACTGGTCATCCCCAAATCCAATTCCTACTTGGCCGCCTTTCCTTTCAGTTCTCTGCTGCCAATGGCTGGAACGAATTGCAAAAATCAATGAAGCTGGAGACTCTTATCTCCCTCACGAACTTTAAGCATCAGCTGTCAGAGCAGCTCACAGATCATTGCATCTGCACACAGCCCACACAACTACCTCATCCCCATATTGTTTTTGTTTTTTTGCTCCTTTGCACCCCAGTATCTCAACTTGCACATTCATCTTCTGCACATCTACCATTCCAGGGTTTAATTGCTATATTGTAATTACTTTGCCACTATGGCCTATTTATTGCCTTTACCTCTCTTATCCTACCTCATTTGCACACACTGTATATAGATTTACTGTTTCATCAGTAATAAAACTCAATTTCGCCACTATGGCCCATTTATTGCCGTACCTCCCTAGTCTTACAACATTAACTGTATATACACTTTCAATATTGTGTTTTCGACTGTACATTTGTTTATTCCATGTGTATATCTGTGTTGTTTGTGTCGCACTGCTTTGCTTTACCTTGGCCAGGTCGCAGTTGTAAATGAGAACTTGTTCTCAACTGGCCTACCTGGTTAAATAAAGGTGAAATAAAAAGTAGGATATGTAAACATGAGTAAAGTGGCGTTATTTAAAGTGACTAGTGATACCTTTTATTAAGTCAGTTTATTTAAGTGGCCAGAGATTTGAGTCTGTTTGTTGGCAGCAGCCTCTCCGTGTTAGTGTTGGCCGTTTAACAGTCCACCATCCAGAGGACATCCCAGATGGCCTTGAGATAGAAGCTGTTTTTCAGTCTCTCGGTCCCGGCTTTGATGCACCTGTACTGGCCTCGCCTTCTGGATGGTAAATGGGGTGAACAGGCATTCTACTTACTTTTACACGCTTAGCATTAACAAATATTGCGTTTTTAAGACCCTATCAGCATTCCATACGATATGGTCCATTTTACTCGAACATCTATGCCACAAGCATTTGAGAAACTCAATTCCTGTTGCTGTTTTGTAGCAAAGCGCCTAGAATTTGTTGTTGTTTTTGTGAGTTCCTTATTTAAATATTTGGTCGCTATTTGGTGATGACATGCGGAAGAGGGGCTCTCATTTTGCTCGAAGGAGTGGACAAGGCAGGAAAAACAACACAATGTAACAAGCTAGTCCAAGCACTGCAGGATAGCGGGCGGCCAACTGAAATGATGAAATTTCCGGGTAAATTAACTTTATCCGTGGCTGCTAATTCATCAAAATGAAATGTATTTTTCTCATAATTGTGTTGTTTGAATCCGCTTTGATTGCAAATTTACCTAGACCAAAATATATGGGATTATACAAACTAATTTAGCCTTGCCCGCTTCCCCCGGCTGGGTGGAGTTTGGTCCACATGGCGATGCAAAATTAATTCGTCTTTGACTACATCCTCTTCCTGTATTACTCTTGTTTTGTACAGAAAGAACTACAAAGATCGGCCAGCTGATCAACTCCTATCTGGAGAACGAAAGCAACCTGGAGGACCATAGAGGGCACCTGCTGTTCTCTGCCAACCGATGGGAACTCGTGTAATACTCTAATATACAGAGGCATTGATCATTAAATAAGAACAAGTAATTAGAGACATGTGTCACACGGAAGATCCCCTTATAATCCACCTCTGCAGCTTCCATTTCAATATAAATGGTTATAAAGCACAAGACCGTATACAGCGTAAAGTTACAGCATATTACATAAAGTAGTGCCTCTTTCTTTCCCGCAAGACACAACTGTCTGTCTCTCGACGACTGTGTGGCTTCAATGGGAGGTTGTGAAACTACAAGATTATAATACTGTTATTGTATCAAACGGTTGTTTTATGCAACAGAATCGAGGGTTCTCAGAACTCTATTGTGTCTGTGTGAACTGAGAGCAGATTCTGAGATTTAACACGGACAGCAGATGTACGATTCCTTAGGTGATGTGACCTGGCTGGCAACAGATGTACGATTCCTTAGGTGATGTGACCTGGCTGGCAACAGATGTACGATTCCTTAGGTGATGTGACCTGGCTGGCAACAGATGTACGATTCCTTAGGTGATGTGACCTGGCTGGCAACAGATGTACGATTCCTTAGGTGATGTGACCTGGCTGGCAGCAGATGTACGATTCCTTAGGTGATGTGACCTGGCTGGCAACAGATGTACGATTCCTTAGGTGATGTGACCTGGCTGGCAACAGATGTACGATTCCTTAGGTGATGTGACCTGGCTGGCAACAGATGTACGATTCCTTAGGTGATGTGACCTGGCTGGCAGCAGATGTACGATTCCTTAGGTGATGTGACCTGGCTGGCAAACTACTGGGGGTGTGACAGCAAGCCTGCTAGGATTTTGAGGTGGTCCAACTGCTTTGCAGTGCTAGAGGCGTCACTACGGACCAGGGTTCAATAGGTTCTCCACTGAAGGCCTAGGTCCAATAGGTTTGCCACTGCAGGTCTAGGTTCAATAGGTTCTCCACTGAAGGCCTAGGTCCAATAGGTTTGCCACTGCAGGTCTAGGTTCAATAGGTTCTCCACTGAAGGCCTAGGTCCAATAGGTTTGCCACTGCAGGTCTAGGTTCAATAGGTTCTCCACTGAAGGCCTAGGTCCAATAGGTTTGCCACTGCAGGTCTAGGTTCAATAGGTTCTCCACTGAAGGCCTAGGTCCAATAGGTTTGCCACCGCAGGTCTAGGTTCAATAGGTTCTCCACTAAAGGCCTAGGTCCAATAGGTTTGCCACTGCAGGTCTAGGTTCAATAGGTTCTCCACTGAAGGCCTAGGTCCAATAGGTTTGCCACCTGCACAAACATGTCTATAATAGATTTAACGACTGTTACAATCTTCCTCAACAACGAGTCAAGCAAATCCAGCCAAAGTTTGAGGCTATTTTTCAATGAAAGTAAAAGAAAGCAGAAACCTCAGGTTTTAATAGGCGATAAGATATATTTCAAGGAAGGAGTGCATATATTTGGCCTGGTGAAGCGCTTCTATGTGCCGACTGATTGGATGCTGATAATGAGTTTGATTTACGCCGCCGGTCTTGGGAAGAAATGTTGAGTCCTCACTGTCCGAGACCAAGTCAAGACAGAGTACAAATGTATTCCAAACGGAGACAAGACCGACACACTCAATGTGTGGACTGGAGTACGACAACACTGCAAGAGGGGGTACTTCAGGCAGAACAAAACGCGATTGGGGTAACCACAGATAGTACATACAGAACAGGCTTTGGTGCTGGTGAGAGCTGTGTGTATTGTTTTAATGAACTCACAGGCTTGGCTCTGGTGAGAGCTGTGTGTATGTCTTAATGAACTCACAGGCTTGGTGCTGGTGAGAGCTGTGTGTATTGTTTTAATGAACTCACAGGCTTGGTGCTGGTGAGAGGTGTGTGTAATGTCTTAATGAACTCACAGGCTTGGCGCTGGTGAGAGGTGTGTGTATGTCTTAATGAACTCACAGGCTTGGCGCTGGTGAGAGCTGTGTGTATGTTTTAATGAACTCACAGGCTTGGAGCTGGTGAGAGGTGTGTGTAATGTCTTAATGAACTCACAGGTTTGGCGCTGGTGAAGGCCACTCCAGAGAAGGCGTATCTATCCACCACCAGACTGATGCCCTGCTGCAACTTCTCCTTCATCAGAGGCCTGGAGGGAAAAGGACCCAGACATACAACCACAGCTAATAACACATCATGTCCTACTCCTTAAGACAGTATGGCAGCTCAACCACATCATGTCCTACTCCTTAAGACAGTATGGCAGCTCAACCACATCATGTCCTACTCCTAAAGACAGTATGGCAGCTCAACCACATCATGTCCTACTCCTTAAGACAGTATGGCAGCTCAACCACATCATGTCCTACTCGTTAAGACAGTATGGCAGCTCAACCACATCATGTCCTACTCCTTAAGACAGTATGGCAGCTCAACCACATCATGTCCTACTCCTAAAGACAGTGTGGCAGCTCAACCACATCATGTCCTACTCCTTAAGACAGTATGGCAGCTCAACCACATCATGTCCTACTCCTAAAGACAGTATGGCAGCTCAACCACATCATGTCCTACTCCTAAAGACAGTATGGCAGCTCAACCACATCATGTCCTACTCCTAAAGACAGTATGGCAGCTCAACCACATCATGTCCTACTCCTAAAGACAGTATGGCAGCTCAACCACATCATGTCCTACTCCTAAAGACAGTATGGCAGCTCAACCACATCATGTCCTACTCCTTAAGACAGTATGGCAGCTCAACCACATCATGTCCTACTCCTAAAGACAGTATGGCAGCTCAACCACATCATGTCCTACTCCTAAAGACAGTATGGCAGCTCAACCACATCATGTCCTACTCTCTAAGACAGTATGGCAGCTCAACCACATCATGTCCTACTCCTTAAGACAGTATGGCAGCTCAACCACATCATGTCCTACTCCTTAAGACAGTATGGCAGCTCAACCACATCATGTCCTACTCCCTAAGACAGTATGGCAGCTCAACCACATCATGTCCTACTCCTTAAGACAGTATGGCAGCTCAACCACATCATGTCCTACTCCTTAAGACAGTATGGCAGCTCAACCACATCATGTCCTACTCCTAAAGACAGTATGGCAGCTCAACCACATCATGTCCTACTCCTTAAGACAGTATGGCAGCTCAACCACATCATGTCCTACTCCTTAAGACAGTATGGCAGCTCAACCACATCCTGTCCTACTCCTTAAGACAGTATGGCAGCTCAACCACATCATGTCCTACTCCTTAAGACAGTATGGCAGCTCAACCACATCATGTCCTACTCGTTAAGACAGTATGGCAGCTCAACCACATCATGTCCTACTCCTTAAGACAGTATGGCAGCTCAACCACATCATGTCCTACTCTCTAAGACAGTATGGCAGCTCAACCACATCATGTCCTACTCCTTAAGACAGTATGGCAGCTCAACCACATCATGTCCTACTCCTTAAGACAGTATGGCAGCTCAACCACATCATGTCCTACTCGTTAAGACAGTATGGCAGCTCAACCACATCATGTCCTACTCCTTAAGACAGTATGGCAGCTCAACCACATCATGTCCTACTCCTTAAGACAGTATGGCAGCTCAACCACATCATGTCCTACTCCTAAAGACAGTATGGCAGCTCAACCACATCATGTCCTACTCCTTAAGACAGTATGGCAGCTCAACCACATCATGTCCTACTCCTTAAGACAGTATGGCAGCTCAACCACATCATGTCCTACTCCTTAAGACAGTGTGGCAGCTCAACCACATCATGTCCTACTCCTTAAGACAGTATGGCAGCTCAACCACATCATGTCCTACTCCCTAAGACAGTATGGCAGCTCAACCACATCATGTCCTACTCCTAAAGACAGTATGGCAGCTCAACCACATCATGTCCTACTCCTAAAGACAGTATGGCAGCTCAACCACATCTAATAACACACCATCTAAATGTTTTTGCCATTTTAACCCTTGGGCAGGCCACCTATACCTTTTTTCCCCCAGTTCTCCTAAATCCAAGCTGTAAAAAAAAAGGTTGTTGTTTTTTAAGATAAATATATATTTGAATTTTTTTTTCGGGATGGAAAAAAACTCTTCCATTGTAAACTTAAAAATGACAAACTAAATATAAATTATGTAGAAAAGATAATGAACCTATACAGTACCTTATGTATAAATACCCCTCGTCTTATTTCACATTGTTGTTACAGACAGAATTCAAAATGGATTAAAAAAACAATAATTCTCACCCACCTACACACAATACCCTATGACAAGGTGAAAACACGTTTTAACATATTTTTGTTGCTAATTTATTGAAAATTAAATCTCTCATTTACATAATTATTCACACCCGAGTTAATATGTTTAGAATCACCTTTGGCTGCGATTACAGCTGTGAGTCTTTCTGGGTAAATCTCTAAGAGTGATTACAGCTGTGAGTCTTTCTGGGTAAATCTAAGACCTTTACACACCATGGATGTAAAATATTGGCCCATTATTATATTCAAAATTCTTCAAGCTCAGTTTGGTTGTTGATCATTGCTAGACAGCCATTTAAGTATTGCCATAGTTTGGACTTAAATCTATTTTTGAAAATCTAACTCAGCTACTCAGGAACATTCACGGTCTTCTTGATGAGCAACTCCGGTGTAGATTTTGGCCTTGTGTTTTCGGTTATTGTCTTGCTAAAAAGTGAATTCATCTCCCAGAGTCTAGTAGAAAGCAGATTGAAACAGTTCTTTTCTCTAGGGTTTTGCCTGTGCTTAGCTCCATTCCATTGATTTTTTTTTATCCTGAAAAACTCCCCAGTCCTTAATGATTACAAGCACACCCATAACATGATGCAGCCACCACTATGCTTGAAGATATGTAGAGCGGTACTCAGTAATGTGTTGTATTGGATTTGCCCCAAACATAACACTTTGTATTCAGGACTCACAGGCTTTGCAGTATTCATTGAGCGCCCTGTTGCAAACTGGATGCATGTTTTGGAATATTTTTTATTCTCTCCAGGCTTCCTTCTTTTCACTGTCAATTAGGTTAGTATTGTGGAGTAACTACAATGTTGAGCCATCTTCAGTGTTCTCCTATCACAGCCATTAAAACTCTGATTTCATGGTGAAATCCCTGAGCGGTAAACTGAGTTAGCCAGGACGCCTGTATCTTTGCACACAGAGTCCATGCAACCATTTTTACTCCTGAAATTATTTAGGCTTGCCATAAAAAGGGATTAAATACATTTCATTTTTAATTAAAATTAAATTAAAATTCATAAAAAGTGTTCATCCATTTTAAATTCAGGCCGTAACACAACATCACGTGGGAAAAAGTCAAGGGGTTTGAATCATTTCTGTAGGCACTGATAGATATATCTATTTTTTTTTAAATAATATAACCTCTATAAATAAAAAATTTACCAAGCTAAAATAAAAGTCAGTTTGGAGGAAACAACTGGTGGGAAAAGGTGCATATTTTCTTGATGCAGATTTTTTATTTTGCATGAAAATGTGTCGCCAATTGTATACTAACCTCGCTACTCAGAAAGACTAGAACATTCCAAAAAACAATGAATTAGAGAGTACATTATTAGTACTCTTTACTAGTACATTAATAGTATTATGTTGACTGAAAAGAAAACAGCATGAGCCATAGCAGAATGCAGGAAATTGGAATTAAAACGGCTAAATTCTTTCTGAGCTCAATGGCAGAATATACAGCTCCTTCGGAAAGTATTCAGACCCCTTGACATTGTCAACATTTTGTTACGTTACAGCCTTATTCTAAAAATGGATTCAAAAAATAAATACAACTACACACAATACCCCCATAATGACAAAGCAAAAACAGGTTAAGAAAATGTAGCTAATTTATTAAGTGGTTAACCCACTGTTCCTAGGCCGTCATTGAAAATAAGAATTTGTTCTTAACTGACCTGCCTAGTTAAATAAAGGTAAAAAAAAAAAATTCAGTAAGACATATTTTATATTAGTATTCAGACCCTTGAAAGGGACTTGAAATTGAACTCAGGTGCATCCTGTTTCCATCGATCATCCTTGAAATTTGATTTGAAATGTTCCTACAACTTGGAGTCTATCTGTGGTAGATTCAATTGATTGGACATGACTTGGAAGGCACACACCTGTCTATATAAGGTCCCACAGTTGACAGTGCATGTCAGAGCAAAAAACAAGCCATGAGGTCAAAGGAATTGTCCCTAGAGCTCCGAGACAGGATTGTATCGAGGCACAGATCTGGGGAAGGGTAGCAAAGATTTCTGCAGCATTGAAGGTCCCCAAGAACTCAGTGGCCTCCATCATTCTTAAATGGAAGAAGTTTGGAACCACCAAGTGTTTTCTTAGAGCTGACCGCCAGGCCAAACTGAGCAATCGGGGGAGAAGGGCCTTGGTCAGGGAGGTGAGCAAGAAAGTGATGATCAGTCTGAAAGAGAACCTTCCAGAAGGACAACCATCTCTGCAGCACTCCACCAATCAGGCCTTTATGGTAGAGTGGCCAGACAGAAACCACTCCTCAGTAAAAGGCACGACAGCCCGCTTGGAGTTTGCCAAAAGGCACCTAAAAACAGAGCAGTACAGAGTACAGAGAGCTCCTTGATGAAAACCTGCCCCAGAGCGCTCAGGACCTCAGACTGGGGTGAAGGTTCACCTTCCAACAGGACAACAACCTGACAGAGCTTGAGGGGATCTGCAGAAAAGAGTGGGAGAAACTCCCCAAATACACCAAGCTTGTAGGGCCATACCCAAGAAGAATCAAGGTTGTAATCGTTGCCAAAGGTGCTTCAGCAAAGTACTGAGTAAATACTTATGTAAACGTCATGCAGGTAGCCTAGTGGTTAGAGTGTAGAGGCGGCAGGGTAGCCTAGTGGTTAGAGTGTAGAGGCGGCAGGGGAGCCTAGTGGTTAGTGTTGGACTGGATCGAATCCCCGAGCAGATTATGTAAAAATCTGCCCCTGAACAAGGCAGTTAACCCACTGTTCCCCGGGCGCCGTAGATGCTGATTTAAGGCAGCCCCCTCCGCACCTCTCTGATTCAGAGGGGTTGGGTTAAATGAGGATAATTTTTTATTTAACTAGGCAAGTCAGTTAAGAACAAATTCTTATTTACAATGACGGCCTACCAAAAGGCAAAAGGCCTCCTGCTGGGACGGGGGCTGGGATTAAAAATAACAAATATATATAAATATAGGACAAAACACATATCACGACGAGACAACACAACACTACATAAAGAGAGACCTAAGACAACAACATAAGGCAGCTACACATGACAACACAGTATGCTAGCAACACAACATGGTAGCAGCACAAAACATGGTACAAACATTATTGGACACTTGACAACAGCACAAAGAGCAAGAAGGTAGAGACAACAATACATCACGCAAAGCAGCAACAACTGTCAGTAATTGTCCATGATTGAGGCTTTGAATGAAGAGATTGAGATAAATCTGTCCAGTTTGAGTGTTTGTTGCAGCTCGTTCCAGTCACGAGCTGCAGCGAATTGAAAAGACGAGCGATCCCGGGATGTGTGTGCTTTGGGGACCTTTAACAGAATGTGACTGGCAGAACGGGTGTTGTATGTGGGGGATGAGGGCTGCAGTAGATATCTCAGATAAGGGAGAGTGAGGCCTAAGAGGGTTTTCTAAATGAGCATCAACCAGTGGGTCTTGTGACGGGTACACAGAGATGACCAGTTTACAGAGGAGTATAGAGTGCAGTGATGTGTCCAATAAGGAGCATTGGTGGCAAATCTAATGGCCGAATGGTAAAGGACATCTAGCAGCTCGAGAGCACCCTTACCTGCAGATCTAGTAACGTCTCCGTAATCTAGCATGAATCAGCATGGTCATCTGAATCTGGGTTAGTTTGGCAGCTGGGGTGAAAGAAGAGTGATTACAATAGAGGAAACCAAGTCTAGATTTAAATTTAGCCTGCAGATTTGATATGTGGAAGACCCATTTCAGTTGAAGGCATTCAGTTGTACAATTGGTATCCCCCTTTCCTTATTTCAGTTTTTTTTTATACAAATTCTAAAAAGCTGTTTTTGCTTTGTCATTATGGGGTATTGTGTGTATATTGATGAGGAAAATTAACAATTTAATTCATTTTAGAATAAGGCTGTAACAAAATGTTGAAATAGTCAAGGGGTTTGAATACTTTCCAAATGCACTATACCAGTCAAAAGTTGGGACACGCCTACTCATTCATTTGTTTTTCAACCGGACAATGACCCAACCTACCACCAGGCTGTGTAAGGGCTATTTGACCAAGAAGGAGAGTGATAGAGTGCTGCATCAGGTGATCTGGCCTCCACAATCACCCAACCTCAAACCAATTGAGTTGGTTTGGGATGAGTTGGACCGCAGAGTGAAGGAAAAGCAGCCAACAAGTGCTCAGCATATCTGGGAACTCCTTGAAGACTGTTGGAAAAGCATTCTAGGTGAAGCTGGTTGAGAGAATGCCAAGATTGTGTAAAGCTGTCATCAAGGCAAAGGGTGGCTACTTTGACAAATCAAAAATATGTTTTGATCTGTTTAACATTATTTTGGTTACTACATGATTCCATATGCGTTATTTCATAGTTTTGATGTCTTCACTATTATTCTACAATGTAGAAAATAGTAAAAAATAAAGAAAAACCCTTGAATGAGTAGAGGTGTCCAAACTTTTGGCAGGCTCAAATATGCAAGCATGTATCTTATTTAATGATCAATGCCTCTGTATATTAGAGTATTACACGAGTTCCCATCGGTTGGCAGAGAACAGCAGGTGCACTGTATGGTCCTCCAGGTTGCTTTTGTTCTCCAGATAGGAGTTGATCAGCTGGCCGATCTTTGTAGTTCTTTCTGTACAAACAAGAGTAATACAGGAAGAGGATGTAGTCAAAGACGAATTAATTTTGCATCGCCATGTGGACCAAACTCCACCCAGCCGGGGGAACCGGGCAAGGCTAAATTAGTTTGTATAATCCCATATATTTTGGTCTAGGTAAATTTGCAATCAAAGCGGATTCAAACAACACAATTATGAGAAAAATACATTTCATTTTGATGAATTAGCAGCCACGGATAATAAAGTTAATTTACCCGGAAATTTCATCATTTCAGTTGGCCGCCCGCTATCCTGCAGTGCTTGGACTAGCTTGTTACATTGTGTTGTTTTTCCTGCCTTGTCCACTCCTTCGAGCACAATGAGAGCCCCTCTTCGGCAAGTCATTATGAATAGCGATTATGAATAACGGAACTCACAAAACATAAAATTACAGGCGCGTTGTTGACCAGCAACAGGAATTGAGAAGCTTACCCGCGTAGACTATGGAACGCCGTTAGGGTCTTAAAGCACGCGGTCAAAACGCAAACTTTTTAATGCTACTCTGTAAATTAAGTAAACTCAGAAAAAACAGAAACGTCTCTTTTTCGGGACCCTGTCTTTCAAATATAATTTGTAAAAATCCAAATAACTTCACATATCTTGATTGTAAAGGGTTTAAACACTGTTTTCCATGCATGTTCAATGAACCATAAACAATTAATGAACAAGCACCTGTGGAACGGTCATTAAGACACTAACAGCTTACAGAAGGTAGTTAACTAAGGTCACAGTTATGAAAACTTAGGACACTAAAGAGGCCTTGGACTGACTCTGAAAAACACCAAAAGAAAGATGCCCAGGTTCCCTGCTGATCTGCATGAACGTGCCTTAGGCATGCTGCAAGGACCGCATGAGGACCGCAGATGTGGCCAGGGCAATAAACTGCAATGTCCATACCGTGAGACGCCTCAGACAGGGCTACAGGGAGACAGGACGGACAGCTGATCGTCCTCGCAGTGGCAGACCACATGTAACAACACCTGCACAGGATTGGTACATCCAAACATCACACCTACGGGACAGGTACAGGAACGCACAATCCATCCATCAGTGCTCAGACTGTCCGCAATAGGCTGAGAGAGGCTGGACGGAGGGCTTGTCGGCCTGTTGTAAGGCAGATCCTCACCAGACATCACCGGCAAAAATGTTGCCTATGGGCACAAACCCACCGTCGCTGGACCAGACTGGACTGGCAAAAAGTGCTCATCTCTGACGAGTCGCAGTTCTGTCTCACCAGGGGTGATGGTTGGATTCACATTTATCGTTGAAGGAATGAGCGTTATACCGAAGCCTGTACTCTGGAGCGGGATCGATTTGGAGGTGGAGGGTCCGTCATTGTCTGGGGCGGTGTGTCACAACATCATCGGACTGAGCTTGTTGTCATTGCAGGCAATCTGTCCGGGAACTTGCAGGTGCTTTGGTGGAAGAGTGGGGTAACATCTCACAGCAAGAACTGACAAATCTGGTGCGGCCCATGAGGAGGATATGCACTGCAGTACTAATGCAACTAGTGGCCACACCAGATACTGACTGTTACTTTTGATTTTGACCCCCCCCTTTGTTCAGGGACACATTATTCCATTTCTGTTAGTCACATGTCTGTGGAACTTGTTCGATGTATGTCTCAGTTGTTGAATCTTGTTATGTTCATACAAATATTTACACATGTTAAGTTTGCTGAAAATAAACGCAGTTGACAGTGAGAGGACGTTTATTTTTTTTGCTGAGTTTAGAATGTCTGTTCACCCCATTTACCATCCAGAAGGCGAGGTCAGTACATGTCCATCAAAGCCGGGACCAAGAGACTGAAAAACAGCTTCTATCTCAAGGCCATCTGGGATGTCCTCTGGGTAGTGGACTGTTAAACAGCCATCACTAACATGGAGAGGCTGCTGCCAACAAACAGACTCAAATCATTGGCCAATAAAGAAGTGGACTTAATAAAGTCTTCACTAGTTTCTTTAAATAAAGCCATTTTATATCATGTTTACAAACAGTAGCTAGGCTATGTTCAGTAGCTAGGCTATATACAGTAGCAAGGCTATGTTCAGTAGCTAGGCTATATACAGTAGCTAGGCTATATACAGTAGCTAGGCTATGTTCAGTAGCTAGTCTATATACAGTAGCTAGGCTATATACAGTAGCTAGGCTATGTTCAGTAGCTAGGCTATATACAGTAGCTAGGCTATGTTCAGTAGCGAGGCTATATACAGTAGCTAGGTTATGTTCAGTAGCTAGGCTATATACAGTAGCTAGGCTATATACAGTAGCTAGGCTATGTTCAGTAGCTAGGCTATATACAGTAGCTAGGCTATATATCATGTTTACATACCCTACATTACTCATCTCATATGAATATACTGTACTCTATACCATCTACTGCATCTTGCCCCTGCCGCACGGCCATCGCTCATTCATATATTTATATGTACATATTATATTCATCCCTTTACATTTGTCTGTATTTGTGTGTAATATGGTTATACTGAATACCATGTTATATAGCTCTACTGAACACTGAGCTAAATGGTTATATTGAACACTGAGCTAAATGGTTATATTGAACACTGAGCTAAATGGTTATATTGAACACTGAGCTGTATGGCTCAATTGAACACTGAGCTAAATGGTTATATTGAACACTGAGCTGTATGGCTCAATTGAACACTGAGCTAAATGGTTACATTGAACACTGAGCTAAATGGTTATATTGAACACTGAGCTGTATGGCTCAATTGAACACTGAGCTGTATGGCTCAATTGAACACTGAGCTGTATGGCTCAATTGAACACTGAGCTAAATGGTTATATTGAACACTGAGCTAAATGGTTATATTGAACACTGAGCTAAATG
The DNA here is from genome assembly GCF_036934945.1 of Oncorhynchus masou masou. NCBI lineage: Eukaryota > Metazoa > Chordata > Actinopteri > Salmoniformes > Salmonidae > Oncorhynchus > Oncorhynchus masou. The sequence goes on from NC_088235.1 coordinate 112,891,537, forward strand.
GTTATATTGAACACTGAGCTGTATGGCTCAATTGAACACTGAGCTGTATGGCTCTACTGAACACTGAGCTAAATGGTTATATTGAACACTGAGCTGTATGGTTATATTGAACACTGAGCTAAATGGTTATATTGAACACTGAGCTAAATGGTTATATTGAACACTGAGCTGTATGGCTCAATTGAACACTGAGCTGTATGGCTCTACTGAACACTGAGCTAAATGGTTATATTGAACACTGAGCTGTATGGTTATATTGAACACTGAGCTAAATGGTTATATTGAACACTGAGCTAAATGGTTATATTGAACACTGAGCTATATGGTTGGGGCATGGTCTCTGGGATGTCCTCTGAGTGGTGGACCATTCTTGATACACACAGGAAGCAGTTGAGTGTGAAAAACACAAAAGCGTTGCAGTTCTTGATACAAACCGGTGAACCTGAAACCTACTACCATATCCCGTTCACAAGTCTTTTGTCTTGCCTATTCACCCTCTGAATGGCACACATACACAATCAATGTCTCAAGGTTTAAAAATGATCCTATAACCTGTCTGGAGTGGATTTAACAGGTGACATCAATAAGGGATCATAGCTTCACCTGGTCAGTCTATGTCATATAAACTCAGTGTACGTGTAGGTAAAGGTTGAAATGATTGAATGTGCTTTGTGATAAATCAATAAGCCTACAGTAAATAGTAAGGCCCTTGAAACTGACCTTGTCTTTCACAGTATGAGTCCCGTGTTCTCTAGACCTTCATATCTGGAGGAAAGGATTGAGCAGCTATTGGCTTGTACCTATAATTGTTGATCAGTTGGGTAGCATATTAACTAACTACCTATACACTGCTTAAAACGATAATTGTTCAGAATGTGTAGGTGTACGAGTTAAAAAGAAAATAAATAAAATGTTCAATAATTCAATGTGTTGTGTTTTAAAAAATAAAATTATCTGATCATATAAAAATGTGTTGTGTTTATTTAGTTTTATAAATAAAAATGTGATAAACAAACAAATCATATATATATATATTTTACCCTCTTTTTTTCGCAAGGCCAGTTGTGCGTCGCCCCACTGACCTCCCGGTCGCGGCCGGCTGCGACAGAGCCAATGGGCGCGAACCCAGGGTCTCTGGTGGTACAGACTGAGCCAACCGGGAGGCCCCCAAATCACATTTTTTTGCCGAGATGTTTGAGTAACGTTATTGTGTATTCTACGTAATGATGCAATTTTACGGGATGACGTCACAACGTGATCTTGAAACTTTACTCCACAAATCGACCTGCCTCTAGCAACTTCCCTTGAAAATGAGTTGGCAACACTGCCTACATTACTCGTATGAATATACTGTATTCTATACCATCTACTGCATCTTGCCTATGCCGCACGGCCATCGCTCATTCATATATTTACATGTACATATTCTTCACTTTACATTTGTGTATATTAGGTAGTTGTTGTGAATATGTTAGATTACTTGTTAGATATTACTGCACGGTCGGAACTAGAACTAGAAACACACTTGCATTAACACCTGCTACCATGTGTATGTGACCAATACAATTTGATTTGAAACCTTCCCTGGTCGTGGTGGCTCTAATACCATTGCTTCTTCCCCGACACTCGTTCCTTCCAATTTTATCACCGCCTCCAGATAGGAGACACGCTGAACACTCATGACTCTTGCCACCTCATTCTCCTTCACCCTATCAGGGCACTCCTTACCCTTGTCACCTCATTCTCCTTCACCCTATCAAGGCACTCCTTACTCTTGCCACCTCATTCTCCTTCACCCTATCAGGGCACTCCTTACCCTTGTCACCTCATTCTCCTTCAGCCTATCAGGGCACTCCTTACCCTTGTCACCTCATTCTCCTTCACCCTATCAGGGCACTCCTTACCCTTGTCACCTCATTCTCCTTCACTCTATCAGGGCACTCCTTACCCTTGTCACCTCATTCTCCTTCACCCTATCAGGGCACTCCTTACCCTTGCAACCTCATTCTCCTTCACCCTATCAAGGCACTCCTTACCCTTGTCACCTCATTCTCCTTCACCCTATCAGGGCACTCCTTACCATTGTCACCTCATTCTCCTTCACCCTATCAAGGCACTCCTTACCCTTGTCACCTCATTCTCCTTCACCCTATCAGGGCACTCCTTACCCTTGCAACCTCATTCTCCTTCACCCTATCAAGGCACTCCTTACCCTTGTCACCTCATTCTCCTTCACCCTATCAGGGCACTCCTTACCCTTGTCAACTCATTCTCCTTCACCCTATCAAGGCACTCCTTACCCTTGTCAACTCATTCCCCTTCAGCCTATCAGGGCACTCCTTACCCTTGTCACCTCATTCTCCTTCACCCTATCAGGGCACTCCTTACCTTTGTCACCTCATTCTCCTTCACCCTATCAGGGCACTCCTTACCTTTGTCACCTCATTCTCCTTCACCCTATCAGGGCACTCCTTACCCTTGTCACCTCATTCTCCTTCACCCTATCAGGGCACTCCTTACCCTTGTCACCTCATTCTCCTTCACCCTATCAGGGCACTCCTTACCCTTGTCACCTCATTCTCCTTCACCCTATCAGGGCACTCCTTACCCTTGTCACCTCATTCTCCTTCACCCTATCAGGGCACTCCTTACCCTTGCAACCTCATTCTCCTTCACCCTATCAAGGCACTCCTTACCCTTGTCACCTCATTCTCCTTCACCCTATCAGGGCACTCCTTACCCTTGCAACCTCATTCTCCTTCACCCTATCAAGGCACTCCTTACCCTTGTCACCTCATTCTCCTTCACCCTATCAGGGCACTCCTTACCCTTGTCACCTCATTCTCCTTCACCCTATCAGGGCACTCCTTACCCTTGCAACCTCATTCTCCTTCACCCTATCAAGGCACTCCTTACCCTTGTCACCTCATTCTCCTTCACCCTATCAAGGCACTCCTTACCCTTGGAACCTCATTCTCCTTCACCCTATCAAGGCACTCCTTACCCTTGTCACCTCATTCTCCTTCACCCTATCAAGGCACTCCTTACCCTTGTCACCTCATTCTCCTTCACCCTATCAAGGCACTCCTTACCCTTGTCAACTCATTCTCCTTCACCCTATCAGGGCACTCCTTACCCTTGTCACCTCATTCTCTTTCACCCTATCAAGGCACTCCTTACCCTTGTCACCTCATTCTCCTTCACCCTATCAGGGCACTCCTTACCCTTGTCACCTCATTCTCCTTCAGCCTATCAGGGCACTCCTTACCCTTGTCACCTCATTCTCCTTCACCCTATCAGGGCACTCCTTACCCTTGTCACCTCATTCTCCTTCACTCTATCAGGGCACTCCTTACCCTTGTCACCTCATTCTCCTTCACCCTATCAGGGCACTCCTTACCCTTGCAACCTCATTCTCCTTCACCCTATCAAGGCACTCCTTACCCTTGTCACCTCATTCTCCTTCACCCTATCAGGGCACTCCTTACCATTGTCACCTCATTCTCCTTCACCCTATCAAGGCACTCCTTACCCTTGTCACCTCATTCTCCTTCACCCTATCAGGGCACTCCTTACCCTTGCAACCTCATTCTCCTTCACCCTATCAAGGCACTCCTTACCCTTGTCACCTCATTCTCCTTCACCCTATCAGGGCACTCCTTACCCTTGTCAACTCATTCTCCTTCACCCTATCAAGGCACTCCTTACCCTTGTCAACTCATTCCCCTTCAGCCTATCAGGGCACTCCTTACCCTTGTCACCTCATTCTCCTTCACCCTATCAGGGCACTCCTTACCTTTGTCACCTCATTCTCCTTCACCCTATCAGGGCACTCCTTACCTTTGTCACCTCATTCTCCTTCACCCTATCAGGGCACTCCTTACCCTTGTCACCTCATTCTCCTTCACCCTATCAGGGCACTCCTTACCCTTGTCACCTCATTCTCCTTCACCCTATCAGGGCACTCCTTACCCTTGTCACCTCATTCTCCTTCACCCTATCAGGGCACTCCTTACCCTTGTCACCTCATTCTCCTTCACCCTATCAGGGCACTCCTTACCCTTGCAACCTCATTCTCCTTCACCCTATCAAGGCACTCCTTACCCTTGTCACCTCATTCTCCTTCACCCTATCAGGGCACTCCTTACCCTTGCAACCTCATTCTCCTTCACCCTATCAAGGCACTCCTTACCCTTGTCACCTCATTCTCCTTCACCCTATCAGGGCACTCCTTACCCTTGTCACCTCATTCTCCTTCACCCTATCAGGGCACTCCTTACCCTTGCAACCTCATTCTCCTTCACCCTATCAAGGCACTCCTTACCCTTGTCACCTCATTCTCCTTCACCCTATCAAGGCACTCCTTACCCTTGCAACCTCATTCTCCTTCACCCTATCAAGGCACTCCTTACCCTTGTCACCTCATTCTCCTTCACCCTATCAAGGCACTCCTTACCCTTGTCACCTCATTCTCCTTCACCCTATCAAGGCACTCCTTACCCTTGTCAACTCATTCTCCTTCACCCTATCAGGTGCTTGTTCACCTCCACAGTTGCAGCATTTCCCTTCATCTGGAAAATGATATTCTTCCCTTCTGCACCCACTTGAAACATAACCAAATACTTACCATTTATGACACTGAAGGGGATTATGCACAAACGCTCTTACAGGGTATCTCATGAATCCTAACTTTATATGAGAAGGGAGAGAGACTAAATCAAAGAACAGCAGCATGGTTGAAGTGAATGAATTTTCTCCATCCACCACACAAGTCAGTGTGGACAACTTAAACGGACTTCGAGACAGCCATGTTATACCTTGCTCTGATGACAGTACATGTTTTTAGCCTGTCAGAGAAGGTTTACAATGTTGATACAGACTTTGGCCTTGCTCTTATGGCAGTGTTTGAGAACATCTGTCAAGGCCTCCAGCACCATGTCAACACTGGCTTTGTTGCCGTGACACCCCATCAGTCCCACACGCAGCACCTGGGGAAAGAGTCACATGACAGGTCAGTGAGCCAGTTGCACAAAGAAGGTACACTTGCCTATTGGTATCATTCCATCATCATTCCAGCCTGTACAGGTAACTGTCCTTAATGATACCAATAGCCCTGTACAGGTAACTGTCCTTAATGATACCAATAGACCTGTACAGGTAACTGTCCTTAATGATACCAATAGGCCTGTACAGGTAACTGTCCTTAATGATACCAATAGACCTGTACAGGTAACTGTCCTTAATGATACCAATAGGCCTGTACAGGTAACTGTCCTTAATGATACCAATAGACCTGTACAGGTAACTGTCCTTAATGATACCAATAGGCCTGTACAGGTAACTGTCCTTAATGATACCAATAGACCTGTACAGGTAACTGTCCTTAATGATACCAATAGGCCTGTACAGGTAACTGTCCTTAATGATACCAATAGACCTGTACAGGTAACTGTCCTTAATGATACCAATAGACCTGTACAGGTAACTGTCCTTAATGATACCAATAGACCTGTACAGGTAACTGTCCTTAATGATACCAATAGACCTGTACAGGTAACTGTCCTTAATGATACCAATAGGCCTGTACAGGTAACTGTCCTTAATGATACCAATAGACCTGTACAGGTAACTGTCCTTAATGATACCAATAGACCTGTACAGGTAACTGTCCTTAATGATACCAATAGACCTGTACAGGTAACTGTCCTTAATGATACCAATAGACCTGTACAGGTAACTGTCCTTAATGATACCAATAGACCTGTACAGGTAACTGTCCTTAATGATACCAATAGACCTGTACAGGTAACTGTCCTTAATGATACCAATAGACCTGAACAGGTAACTGTCCTTAATGATACCAATAGACCTGTACAGGTAACTGTCCTTAATGATACCAATAGACCTGAACAGGTAACTGTCCATAATGATGCCAATAGACCTGTACAGGTAACTGTCCTTAATGATACCAATAGACCTGTACAGGTAACTGTCCTTAATGATACCAATAGACCTGTACAGGTAACTGTCCTTAATGATACCAATAGACCTGTACAGGTAACTGTCCTTAATGATACCAATAGACCTGTACAGGTAACTGTCCTCAATGATACCAATAGACCTGTACAGGTAACTGTCCTTAATGATACCAATAGACCTGTACAGGTAACTGTCCTTAATGATACCAATAGACCTGTACAGGTAACTGTCCTTAATGATACCAATAGACCTGTACAGGTAACTGTCCTTAATGATACCAATAGACCTGTACAGGTAACTGTCCTTAATGATACCAATAGACCTGTACAGGTAACTGTCCTTAATGATACCAATAGACCTGTACAGGTAACTGTCCTTAATGATACCAATAGACCTGTACAGGTAACTGTCCTTAATGATACCAATAGACCTGTACAGGTATCTGCCAAAATGTTAGAAACATGTGAGTAAATGAGGGATACAAAGTACTCATCAGCATGTATAAAAATGCTGGGCAGGCCATTATTTGGGTGATTATTTTAGCTAATAGGATTTTCTTATAATTTCACCTTTATTTTACCAGGTAGGCTAGTTGAGAACAAGTTGTCATTTACAACTGCGACCTGGTCAAGATAAAGCAAAGCAGTGTGACAAAAACAACAACACAGAGTTACACATGGAAGAAACAATAAACACGCCAATAACACAATAAACAAGTCAATGACACAGTAGAAAAAAAAGAAAGTCTATATACAGTGCGTGCAAAAGGCATGAGAAAGGGCCTCCCGGGTGGTACAGTGGTCTAGGGCACTGCAACGCAGCGCTAGCTGTGCCACCAGAGACCCTGGGTTCTCGCCCAGGTCCCGCAGCAACCAGGAGGCCCGCACAATTGGCCGAGCGTAGTCGGGAAGGGCCTGGCCAGTAGGGATATCCCTGCCTCATCACGCACCAGCGACTCCTGTGGCATACCAGGCACAGTGTGCGCCAACCAAGGTTATCTCTCCTGAGCCCGTACGGGAGTTGCAGCGATAAGATAGTAACTACTGGATACCACAAAAAAAGGGGGTAAAATTCAAAACAAAAAAATAAATGAGGAGGGCAGTAAATAGTCTATAGGAGCAAATAATTACAATTTAGTAGAGATGCAGAAAAGTAAATAAAAACATTTTGGCACTGTAGGGCACTGCAGATACAGCTGCAGAAATCGGTTAGCTGCTCAGATAGCAGATGTTATACCTGTAGGGTCCCTGTACTATCTGTTATACCTGTAGGGTCCCTGTACTATCTGTTATACCTGTAGGTTACCTGTAGGGTCCCTGTACTATCTGTTATACCTGTAGGGTCCCTGTACTATCTGTTATACCTGTAGGGTCCCTGTACTATCTGTTATACCTGTAGGGTCCCTGTACTATCTGTTATACCTGTAGGGTCCCTGTACTATCTGTTATACCTGTAGGGTCCCTGTACTATCTGTTATACCTGTAGGGTCCCTGTACTATCTGTTATACCTGTAGGGTCCCTGTACTATCTGTTATACCTGTAGGGTACCTGTACTATCTGTTATACCTGTAGGGTCCCTGTACTATCTGTTATACCTGTAGGGTCCCTGTACTATCTGTTATACCTGTAGGGTCCCTGTACTATCTGTTATACCTGTAGGGTCCCTGTACTATCTGTTATACCTGTAGGGTCCCTGTACTATCTGTTATACCTGTAGGGTCCCTGTACTATCTGTTATACCTGTAGGGTCCCTGTACTATCTGTTATACCTGTAGGGTCCCTGTACTATCTGTTATACCTGTAGGGTCCCTGTACTATCTGTCTAGGGTCCCTTATATCTGTTATACCTGTAGGGTCCCTGTACTATCTGTTATACCTGTAGGGTCCCTGTACTATCTGTTATACATGTAGGGTCCCTGTACTATCTGTTATACCTGTAGGGTCCCTGTACTATCTGTTATACATGTAGGGTCCCTGTACTATCTGTTATACATGTAGGGTCCCTCTAGGGTCCCTGTACTATCTGTTATACCTGTAGGGTCCCTGTACTATTTGTTATACCTGTAGGGTCCCTGTACTATCTGTTATACCTGTAGGGTCCCTCTAGGGTCCCTGTACTATCTGTTATACCTGTAGGGTCCCTGTACTATCTGTTATACCTGTAGGGTACCTGTACTATCTGTTATACCTGTAGGGTCCCTGTACTATCTGTTATACCTGTAGGGTCCCTGTAGGGTCCCTGTACTATCTGTTATACCTGTAGGGTCCCTGTACTATCTGTTATACCTGTAGGTTACCTGTAGGGTCCCTGTACTATCTGTTATACCTGTAGGGTCCCTGTACTATCTGTTCTACCTGTAGTGTCCCTGTACTATCTGTTATACCTGTAGGGTACCTGTACTATCTGTTATACCTGTAGGGTCCCTGTACTATCTGTTATACCTGTAGGGTCCCTCTAGGGTCCCTGTACTATCTGGTCTACCTGTAGTGTCCCTGTGCTATCTGTTATACCTGTAGGGTCCCTGTACTATCTGTTATACCTGTAGGGTCCCTGTACTATCTGTTATACCTGTAGGGTCCCTGTACTATCTGTTATACCTGTAGGGTACCTGTAGGGTCCCTGTACTATCTGGTCTACCTGTAGTGTCCCTGTGCTATCTGTTATACCTGTAGGGTCCCTGTACTATCTGTTATACCTGTAGTGTCCCTGTACTATCTGTTATACCTGTAGGGTCCCTGTACTATCTGTTATACCTGTAGGGTCCCTGTACTATCTGTTATACCTGTAGGGTCCCTGTACTATCTGTTATACCTGTAGGGTCCCTGTACTATCTGTTATACCTGTAGGGTCCCTGTACTATCTGTTATACCTGTAGGGTCCCTGTACTATCTGTTATACCTGTAGGGTACCTGTACTATCTGTTATACCTGTAGGGTCCCTGTACTATCTGTTATACCTGTAGGGTCCCTGTACTATCTGTTATACCTGTAGGGTCCCTGTAGGGTCCCTGTACTATCTGTTATACCTGTAGGGTCCCTGTACTATCTGTTATACCTGTAGGGTCACTACAAAACCATATTTTGCTTGTCCATGTAAAGTGGTGCACCTTGGGGGTGTCATCGGATGGGGCCACATTGTCTCCTGACCCCTCCTGTCTCAGCCTCCAGTATTTATGCTGCAGTAGTTTATGTGTTGGGGGGCTGCGGTCAGTCTGTTATATCTGGAGTACTTCTCCTGTCTTATCCCGTGTCCGGTGTGAACTTAAGTTCTCTGTCCCTCTGTCTCTGTGGCTCTGTGTCTCTGTGTCTCTGTGTCTCTCTCTCTCTCTCTCTCTCTCTCTCTCTCCCTCTCTCTCTCTCTCTCTCTCTCTGTCTCTCTCTCTCTCTCTCTCTCTCTCTCTCTCTCTCTCTCTCTCTCTGTCTCTCTCTCTCTCTCTCTCTCTCTCTCTCTCTCTGTCTCTCTCTCTCTCTCTCTCTCTCTCTCTCTCTCTCTCTCTCTCTCTCTCTCTCTCCACTCTCTCTCTCTCTCTGTCTCTGTCTCTCTCTCTCTCTCTCTCTCTCTCTCTCTCTCTCCTCTCTCTCTCTCTCTCTGTCTCTCTCTCTCTCTCTCTCTCTCTCTCTCTCTCTCTCTCTCTCTCTCTCTCTCTGTCTCTCTGTCTCTGTGTCTCTCTCTCTGTCTCTGTCTCTCTCTCTCTCTCTCTCTCTCTCTCTCTCTCTCTCTCTCTCTCTCTCTCTCTCTCTCTGTCTCTGTGTCTCTCTCTCTCTCTCTGTCTCTCTCTCTCTCTCTCTCAGGACCATGCCTCAGGACTACCTGGCAGGAGTGGTAAAGATACTCTGAATGATCGGCTAACTTCCTAGGTTTCTGGCCTTTCCAGGGAGTTTTTCCTAGCCACCGTGCTTCTACACCTGCATTACTTGCTGTTTTGGGTTTTAGGCTGGGTTTCTGTACAGCTCTTTGATATATCAGCTGATGTAAGAAGGGCTATATAAATCAATTTGATTTGATTTCGATTTTATGGTGGTGAAATTACAAGATGATGTTATAATACTGTAATTGCATCAAATGGTTGTTTTATGCAACAGAATCGAGGGTTCTCAGAACTCTGTTGTGTCTGTGTGAACTGAGAGGAGCTTCTGAGATTTAACACTGACAGTAGATTTACGACACCTTAGGTGATGAACCACATTCCATTCAATGGAATTACATTCTCTTGTCATTTCACCACCACACCCTCCCATTGAAGCCACACAGTCAACGAGAGACAGACAGTTGTGTCTTGCAGAAAGAAAATAGAGGCACTACTTTATATAATATGCTGTAACTTTACGCTGTATAAGGTCTTGTGCTTTATAACCATTTATATTGAAATGGAAGCTGCAGAGGTGGATTATAAGGGACTCTAATTTGTGTCATATGTCTCCAATACCATCTAGTGGATGAACTACTACAGTGGAGGATTCTCCATGGGAAGAACAGCACAGGCTTGTGTTTGGCCAAGGGCCTGGGGAGAAACAGTGAAACGACAGAACAGAAATACCAGTCTTGATGCACAGAAAGAGATTGGCCCTGGTCAGAACAATTACTCTACATAGTGAACAGGGCCCCGGTCAGAACTATTACTCTACATAGGGAACAGGGCCCCGGTCAGAACAATTACTCTACATAGTGAACAGGGCCCTGGTCAGAACTATTGCTCTACATAGTGAACAGGGCCCTGGTCAGAACTATTGCTCTACATAGGGAACAGGGCCCTGGTCAGAACTATTGCTCTACATAGTGAACAGGGCCCTGGTCAGAACTATTGCTCTACATAGGGAACAGGGCCCTGGTCAGAACTATTGCTCTACATAGTGAACAGGGCCCTGGTCAGAACTATTACTCTACATAGGGAACAGGGCCCTGGTCAGAACTAATACTCTACATAGTGAACAGGGCCCTGGTCAGAACTATTGCTCTACATAGTGAACAGGGCCCTGGTCAGAACTATTACTCTACATAGTGAACAGGGCCCTGGTCAGAACAATTACTCTACATAGTGAACAGGGCCCCGGTCAGAACAATTACTCTACATAGTGAACAGGGCCCCGGTCAGAACTATTGCTCTACATAGGGAACAGGGCCCTGGTCAGAACTATTGCTCTACATAGGGAACAGGGCCCTGGTCAGAACAATTACTCTACATAGTGAACAGGGCCCCGGTCAGAACAATTACTCTACATAGTGAACAGGGCCCTGGTCAGAACAATTACTCTACATAGTGAACAGGGCCCCGGTCAGAACAATTACTCTACATAGTGAACAGGGCCCCGGTCAGAACAATTACTCTACATAGGGAACAGGGCCCTGGTCAGAACATTTACTCTACATAGGGAACAGGGCCCTGGTCAGAACTATTGCTCTACATAGGGAACAGGGCCCTGGTCAGAACAATTACTCTACATAGGGAACAGGGCCCTGGTCAGAACTATTGCTCTACATAGTGAACAGGGCCCTGGTCAGAACTATTACTCTACATAGGGAACAGGGCCCTGGTCAGAACAATTACTCTACATAGGGAACAGGGCCCCGGTCAGAACAATTACTCTACATAGGGAACAGGGCCCTGGTCAGAACAATTACTCTACATAGTGAACAGGGCCCCGGTCAGAACAATTACTCTACATAGGGAACAGGGCCCTGGTCAGAACAATTACTCTACATAGGGAACAGGGCCCTGGTCAGAACAATTACTCTACATAGGGAACAGGGCCCTGGTCAGAACAATTACTCTACATAGGGAACAGGGCCCCGGTCAGAACTATTACTCTACATAGGGAACAGGGCCCTGGTCAGAACAATTACTCTACATAGGGAACAGGGCCCTGGTCAGAACTATTACTCTACATAGTGAACAGGGCCCTGGTCAGAACTATTACTCTACATAGTGAACAGGGCCCTGGTCAGAGCTATTACTCTACATAGTGAACAGGGCCCTGGTCAGAACTATTACTCTACATAGTGAACAGGGCCCTGGTCAGAACAATTACTCTACATAGGGAACAGGGCCCTGGTCAGAACTATTACTCTACATAGTGAACAGGGCCCTGGTCAGAACTATTACTCTACATAGTGAACAGGGCCCTGGTCAGAACTATTACTCTACATAGTGAACAGGGCCCTGGTCAGAACTATTACTCTACATAGGGAACAGGGCCCCGGTCAGAACAATTACTCTACATAGGGAACAGGGCCCTGGTCAGAACAATTACTCTACATAGTGAACAGGGCCCTGGTCAGAACAATTACTCTACATAGTGAACAGGGCCCCGGTCAGAACAATTACTCTACATAGTGAACAGGGCCCCGGTCAGAACAATTACTCTACATAGGGAACAGGGCCCTGGTCAGAACAATTACTCTACATAGGGAACAGGGCCCTGGTCAGAACTAATACTCTACATAGGGAACAGGGCCCTGGTCAGAACTATTGCTCTACATAGGGAACAGGGCCCTGGTCAGAACAATTACTCTACATAGGGAACAGGGCCCTGGTCAGAACTATTGCTCTACATAGTGAACAGGGCCCTGGTCAGAACTATTACTCTACATAGGGAACAGGGCCCTGGTCAGAACAATTACTCTACATAGGGAACAGGGCCCCGGTCAGAACAATTACTCTACATAGGGAACAGGGCCCTGGTCAGAACAATTACTCTACATAGTGAACAGGGCCCCGGTCAGAACAATTACTCTACATAGGGAACAGGGCCCTGGTCAGAACAATTACTCTACATAGGGAACAGGGCCCTGGTCAGAACAATTACTCTACATAGGGAACAGGGCCCTGGTCAGAACAATTACTCTACATAGGGAACAGGGCCCCGGTCAGAACAATTACTCTACATAGGGAACAGGGCCCTGGTCAGAACAATTACTCTACATAGGGAACAGGGCCCTGGTCAGAACTATTACTCTACATAGTGAACAGGGCCCTGGTCAGAACTAATACTCTACATAGGGAACAGGGCCCTGGTCAGAACAATTACTCTACATAGTGAACAGGGCCCTGGTCAGAACTATTACTCTACATAGTGAACAGGGCCCTGGTCAGAACTATTACTCTACATAGTGAACAGGGCCCTGGTCAGAACTATTACTCTACATAGTGAACAGGGCCCTGGTCAGAACTATTGCTCTACATAGTGAACAGGGCCCTGGTCAGAACTATTGCTCTACATAGTGAACAGGGCCCTGGTCAGAACTATTGCTCTACATAGTGAACAGGGCCCCGGTCAGAACTATTGCTCTACATAGGGAACAGGGCCCTGGTCAGAACTATTACTCTACATAGTGAACAGGGCCCCGGTCCCATTGGCTGCAGTGAGAACCCCCTCCCCTCCCCTGACTCGACTGCAGTGAGAACCCCCTCCCCTCCCCTGACTCGACTGCAGTGAGAACCCCCTCCCCTCCCCTGACGCGACTGCAGTGAGAACCCCCTCCCCTCCCCTGACTCGACTGCAGTGAGAACCCCCTCCCCTCCCCTGACTCGACTGCAGTGAGAACCCCTCCCCTCCCCCCTGGCTGTACTGCAGTGAGAACCCCCTCCCCTGACTCGACTGCAGTGAGAACCCCTCCCCGAGCTGTACTGCAGTGAGAACCCCCCCCTGGCTCAACTGCAATGAGAACCCCTCCCCTAGCTGTACTGCAGTGAGAACCCCCTCCCCTAGATGTACTGCAGTGAGAACCCCCTCCCCTAGCTCAACTGCAGTGAGAACCAGATCTTATACTGTAGGCCATATCTTATACTGTAGGCCATATCTCATACTGTAGGCCAGATCTTATACTGTAGGCCATATCTCATACTGTAGGCCAGATCTTATACTGTAGGCCATATCTTATACTGTAGGCCAGATCTTATACTGTAGGCCATATCTTATACTGTAGGCCATATCTCATACTGTAGGCCATATCTCATACTGTAGGCCATATCTTATACTGTAGGCCATATCTTATACTGTAGGCCATATCTTATACTGTAGGCCATATCTTATACTGTAGTCCATATCTTATACTGTAGGCCATATCTTATACTGCAGGCCATATCTTATACTGTAGTCCATATCTTATACTGTAGGCCATATCTCATACTGTAGGCCAAATCTTATACTGTAGGCCATATCTTATACTGTAGGCCAGATCTTATACTGTAGGTCATATCTTATACTGTAGGCCATATCTCATACTGTAGGCCATATCTCATACTGTAGGCCATATCTTATACTGTAGGCCATATCTTATACTGTAGGCCATATCTCATACTGTAGGCCATATCTCATACTGTAGGCCATATCTCATACTGTAGGCCATATCTTATACTGTAGGCCATATCTCATACTGTAGGCCATATCTTATACTGTAGTCCATATCTTATACTGTAGGCCATATCTTATACTGTAGGCCATATCTTATACTGTAGGCCAGATCTTATACTGTAGGCCATATCTTATACTGTAGGCCATATCTCATACTGTAGGCCATATCTCATACTGTAGGCCATATCTTATACTGTAGGCCATATCTTATACTGTAGTCCATATCTTATACTGTAGGCCATATTCAGCAGATACTGATTTGTACCTTGTCAGTTCGGGGGTTTGAACTCGCAACTAGTCCAACGCTCTAACCACTAGGCTTTGTGTGATCACGGGATTCTGTCCTGTCATCTTTGATTCAGGGTGTTTATGAGCTGATATGCTCCCTCGATTTCTGATTTCTGACAGTATCTGTTTGGTCAGAGATTCCTCAGTGACACGGAGAGGCAGGGGGCAGGCACAGGAGATTACCCCCCCCCCCCACCACTCTCCTCCAGTTCCTTAACCTCTTACACTTATGGTGGCGCTATTTCATTTTTGGAAGAAGATGTGGAACAAGATATTTTGTCACAAAAAGATGCTCGACTATGCATATAATTGCTACTGTTCGAAAGAAAACACTCTGACGTGTCCAGAAATACAAATATCTTCTCTGTGCGTGCCCTTTAACGTGAGCTTCAGGCAAAACCAAGATGACTTGGCATCCAGGAAATGACAAGGATTTTTGAGGCTCTGTCTTTCATGATCTCCTTATATGGCTGTGAACGCAAGAGGAATGAGTCTGCCCTTTCTGTCGTTTCCCCAAGGTGTCTGCAGCATTGTGACGTATTTGTAGGCAGATCGTTGGAAGATTGACCATAAGAGACCACATTTACCACGTGTCCGCCCGGTGTCCTGCGCCGAAATTGGTGCGCAAAAGTCACCTGCCAGTATTTTTCCATGGGGCACAGAGAGAGAAGCAAGCTTCCACGAACTGCATGTCAATGAAGAGATATGTGAAAAAACACCTTGAGGATTGATTCCAAACAACGTTTGCCATGTTTCCGTCGATATTATGTAGTTAATCCGGAAAAAGTTTCACGTTGAAAACGGAACGATTTCTCCTACACACAGACGCTTTCAGGAAACACTGCGCATTTGGTATGTGGCTGGGAGTCTCCTCATTGAAAACATCAGAAGCTCTTCAAAGGTAAATGATTTTATTTATTTGGTTATCTGGCTTTTGTGAAAATGTTGCGTGCTACATGCTACACAAAATGCTATGCTAGCTTTGCATACTCTTACACAAATTAGTCAATTTCTATGGTTCAAAAGCATATTTTGAAAATCTGAGATGACAGTGTTGTTAAGAAAAGGCTAAGCTTGAGAGCAAACGCATTATTTTAATTTTATTTGCGATTTTCAGAAATCGTTAACGTTGCGTTATGCTAATGAGCCTGAGGCTTAGTCACAATCCCGGATCCGGGATGGGGAGTTTCAAGAGGTTAACTGTTGTACTGTGGAATCTACTCGATTTAGGTGGAGGGAGTAATGGAATTTCGACACAAATCTCCCTTTGAAAGAGATTACTTTGTTTATTAAAACATCTTAAAACAACAGTCAAGCATCTGAACTGTTTCCCCCCCCCCCCCCCCATGGTACATTTATTTAATTGCACTGTATTTATTTAGCCAGGATTGTCCCCTCAGTAACATGTCTTGCCACTGTTTTCCAGGGAGTCAACGTGAGGCCTGGGTCCCCTCGGTCTTCTCTCCATCACCGTGAGGCCTGGGTCCCCTCGGTCTTCTCTCCATCACACAGGGAGACCTGGGTCGTCCCCTGGGGGAGGAGGAGATGCTTCCCCAGGGGCGTAGGAGAGAAGGAACCCTGCTTGTACACCACTCTGCCACGGACGATGGTGAGACTCACCTCCCCAAGCAATGTCAGGCCCAGGTAGGGAGTTAGCTGGAGAGAGGAGAGAGGAGAGAGCAACCAGGATCACTGCCTTCAGTAGATTGTGAAGGCTTTATATGTAGAGTCTGGACTGATCTTCATAGTTTAATATTGTGTAGGGTATTGTACCCACGGTTTATGTTATCCTTCATTGTTTAATATGGTGTAGGGTATTGTACCCACGGTTTATGTTATCTCACCTTATTTAATATTGTGTAGGGTATTGTACCCACGGTTTATGTTATCTCACCGTATTTAATATTGTGTAGTGTATTGTACCCACGGTTTATGTTATCGTTCATAGTTTAATATTGTGTAGGGTATTGTACCCACGGTTTATGTTATCGTTCATAGTTTAATATTGTGTAGGGTATTGTACCCACGGTTTATGTTATCCTTCATTGTTTAATATTGTGTAGGGTATTGTACCCACGGTTTATGTTATCTCACCTTATTTAATATTGTGTAGGGTATTGTACCCACGGTTTATGTTATCTCACCTTATTTAATATTGTGTAGGGTATTGTACCCACGGTTTATGTTATCCTTCATAGTTTAATATTGTGTAGGGTATTGTACCCACGGTTTATGTTATCTCACCTTATTTAATATTGTGTAGGGTATTGTACCCACGGTTTATGTTATCCTTCATTGTTTAATATTGTGTAGGGTATTGTACCCACGGTTTATGTTATCTCACCTTATTTAATATTGTGTAGGGTATTGTACCCACGGTTTATGGTATCCTTCATAGTTTAATATTGTGTAGGGTATTGTACCCACGGTTTATGTTATCTCACCTTATTTAATATTGTGTAGGGTATTGTACCCACGGTTTATGTTATCCTTCATTGTTTAATATTGTGTAGGGTATTGTACCCACGGTTTATGTTATCCTTCATTGTTTAATATTGTGTAGGGTATTGTACCCACGGTTTATGTTATCTCACCTTATTTAATATTGTGTAGGGTATTGTACCCACGGTTTATGTTATCCTTCATAGTTTAATATTGTGTAGGGTATTGTACCCACGGTTTATGTTATCTCACCTTATTTAATATTGTGTAGGGTATTGTACCCACGGTTTATGTTATCTCACCTTATTTAATATTGTGTAGGGTATTGTACCCACGGTTTATGTTATCCTTCATTGTTTAATATTGTGTAGGGTATTGTACCCACGGTTTATGTTATCCTTCATTGTTTAATATTGTGTAGGGTATTGTACCCACGGTTTATGGTATCCTTCATAGTTTAATATTGTGTAGGGTATTGTACCCACGGTTTATGTTATCTCACCTTATTTAATATTGTGTAGGGTATTGTACCCACGGTTTATGTTATCTCACCTTATTTAATATTGTGTAGGGTATTGTACCCACGGTTTATGTTATCCTTCATTGTTTAATATTGTGTAGGGTATTGTACCCACGGTTTATGTTATCCTTCATTGTTTAATATTGTGTAGGGTATTGTACCCACGGTTTATGTTATCTCACCTTATTTAATATTGTGTAGGGTATTGTACCCACGGTTTATGTTATCCTTCATTGTTTAATATTGTGTAGGGTATTGTACCCACGGTTTATGATATCCTTCATAGTTTAATATTGTGTAGGGTATTGTACCCACGGTTTATGTTATCCTTCATTGTTTAATATTGTGTAGGGTATTGTACCCACGGTTTATGTTATCTCACCTTATTTAATATTGTGTAGGGTATTGTACCCACGGTTTATGTTATCCTTCATAGTTTAATATTGTGTAGGGTATTGTACCCACGGTTTATGTTATCTCACCTTATTTAATATTGTGTAGGGTATTGTACCCACGGTTTATGTTATCCTTCATAGTTTAATATTGTGTAGGGTATTGTACCCACGGTTTATGTTATCTCACCTTATTTAATATTGTGTAGGGTATTGTACCCACGGTTTATGTTATCTCACCTTATTTAATATTGTGTAGGGTATTGTACCCACGGTTTATGTTATCGTTCATAGTTTAATATTGTGTAGGGTATTGTACCCACGGTTTATGTTATCTCACCTTATTTAATATTGTGTAGGGTATTGTACCCACGGTTTATGTTATCTCACCTTATTTAATATTGTGTAGGGTATTGTACCCACGGTTTATGTTATCGTTCATAGTTTAATATTGTGTAGGGTATTGTACCCACGGTTTATGTTATCGTTCATAGTTTAATATTGTGTAGGGTATTGTACCCACGGTTTATGTTATCTCACCTTATTTAATATTGTGTAGGGTATTGTACCCACGGTTTATGGTATCCTTCATAGTTTAATATTGTGTAGGGTATTGTACCCACGGTTTATGTTATCTCACCTTATTTAATATTGTGTAGGGTATTGTACCCACGGTTTATGTTATCTCACCTTATTTAATATTGTGTAGGGTATTGTACCCACGGTTTATGTTATCTCACCTTATTTAATATTGTGTAGGGTATTGTACCCACGGTTTATGTTATCGTTCATAGTTTAATATTGTGTAGGGTATTGTACCCACGGTTTATGTTATCTCACCTTATTTAATATTGTGTAGGGTATTGTACCCACGGTTTATGTTATCTCACCTTATTTAATATTGTGTAGGGTATTGTACCCACGGTTTATGTTATCCTTCATAGTTTAATATTGTGTAGGGTATTGTACCCACGGTTTATGTTATCGTTCATAGTTTAATATTGTGTAGGGTATTGTACCCACGGTTTATGTTATCTCACCTTATTTAATATTGTGTAGGGTATTGTACCCACGGTTTATGGTATCCTTCATAGTTTAATATTGTGTAGGGTATTGTACCCACGGTTTATGTTATCTCACCTTATTTAATATTGTGTAGGGTATTGTACCCACGGTTTATGTTATCCTTCATTGTTTAATATTGTGTAGGGTATTGTACCCACGGTTTATGTTATCTCACCTTATTTAATATTGTGTAGGGTATTGTACCCACGGTTTATGTTATCCTTCATAGTTTAATATTGTGTAGGGTATTGTACCCACGGTTTATGTTATCGTTCATAGTTTAATATTGTGTAGGGTATTGTACCCACGGTTTATGTTATCTCACCTTATTTAATATTGTGTAGGGTATTGTACCCACGGTTTATGGTATCCTTCATAGTTTAATATTGTGTAGGGTATTGTACCCACGGTTTATGTTATCTCACCTTATTTAATATTGTGTAGGGTATTGTACCCACGGTTTATGTTATCCTTCATTGTTTAATATTGTGTAGGGTATTGTACCCACGGTTTATGTTATCTCACCTTATTTAATATTGTGTAGGGTATTGTACCCACGGTTTATGGTATCCTTCATAGTTTAATATTGTGTAGGGTATTGTACCCACGGTTTATGGTATCCTTCATAGTTTAATATTGTGTAGGGTATTGTACCCACGGTTTATGTTATCTCACCTTATTTAATATTGTGTAGGGTATTGTACCCACGGTTTATGTTATCCTTCATTGTTTAATATTGTGTAGGGTATTGTACCCACGGTTTATGTTATCCTTCATTGTTTAATATTGTGTAGGGTATTGTACCCACGGTTTATGTTATCTCACCTTATTTAATATTGTGTAGGGTATTGTACCCACGGTTTATGTTATCCTTCATAGTTTAATATTGTGTAGGGTATTGTACCCACGGTTTATGTTATCTCACCTTATTTAATATTGTGTAGGGTATTGTACCCACGGTTTATGTTATCTCACCTTATTTAATATTGTGTAGGGTATTGTACCCACGGTTTATGTTATCCTTCATTGTTTAATATTGTGTAGGGTATTGTACCCACGGTTTATGTTATCCTTCATTGTTTAATATTGTGTAGGGTATTGTACCCACGGTTTATGTTATCTCACCTTATTTAATATTGTGTAGGGTATTGTACCCACGGTTTATGTTATCCTTCATTGTTTAATATTGTGTAGGGTATTGTACCCACGGTTTATGATATCCTTCATAGTTTAATATTGTGTAGGGTATTGTACCCACGGTTTATGTTATCCTTCATTGTTTAATATTGTGTAGGGTATTGTACCCACGGTTTATGTTATCTCACCTTATTTAATATTGTGTAGGGTATTGTACCCACGGTTTATGTTATCCTTCATAGTTTAATATTGTGTAGGGTATTGTACCCACGGTTTATGTTATCTCACCTTATTTAATATTGTGTAGGGTATTGTACCCACGGTTTATGTTATCCTTCATAGTTTAATATTGTGTAGGGTATTGTACCCACGGTTTATGTTATCTCACCTTATTTAATATTGTGTAGGGTATTGTACCCACGGTTTATGTTATCTCACCTTATTTAATATTGTGTAGGGTATTGTACCCACGGTTTATGTTATCGTTCATAGTTTAATATTGTGTAGGGTATTGTACCCACGGTTTATGTTATCTCACCTTATTTAATATTGTGTAGGGTATTGTACCCACGGTTTATGTTATCTCACCTTATTTAATATTGTGTAGGGTATTGTACCCACGGTTTATGTTATCCTTCATAGTTTAATATTGTGTAGGGTATTGTACCCACGGTTTATGTTATCTCACCTTATTTAATATTGTGTAGGGTATTGTACCCACGGTTTATGTTATCTCACCTTATTTAATATTGTGTAGGGTATTGTACCCACGGTTTATGTTATCCTTCATAGTTTAATATTGTGTAGGGTATTGTACCCACGGTTTATGTTATCGTTCATAGTTTAATATTGTGTAGGGTATTGTACCCACGGTTTATGTTATCTCACCTTATTTAATATTGTGTAGGGTATTGTACCCACGGTTTATGGTATCCTTCATAGTTTAATATTGTGTAGGGTATTGTACCCATGTTTTATGTTATCTCACCTTATTTAATATTGTGTAGGGTATTGTACCCACGGTTTATGTTATCCTTCATTGTTTAATATTGTGTAGGGTATTGTACCCACGGTTTATGTTATCTCACCTTATTTAATATTGTGTAGGGTATTGTACCCACGGTTTATGGTATCCTTCATAGTTTAATATTGTGTAGGGTATTGTACCCACGGTTTATGGTATCCTTCATAGTTTAATATTGTGTAGGGTATTGTACCCACGGTTTATGTTATCTCACCTTATTTAATATTGTGTAGGGTATTGTACCCACGGTTTATGTTATCCTTCATTGTTTAATATTGTGTAGGGTATTGTACCCACGGTTTATGTTATCCTTCATTGTTTAATATTGTGTAGGGTATTGTACCCACGGTTTATGTTATCTCACCTTATTTAATATTGTGTAGGGTATTGTACCCACGGTTTATGTTATCCTTCATAGTTTAATATTGTGTAGGGTATTGTACCCACGGTTTATGTTATCTCACCTTATTTAATATTGTGTAGGGTATTGTACCCACGGTTTATGTTATCTCACCTTATTTAATATTGTGTAGGGTATTGTACCCACGGTTTATGTTATCCTTCATTGTTTAATATTGTGTAGGGTATTGTACCCACGGTTTATGTTATCCTTCATTGTTTAATATTGTGTAGGGTATTGTACCCACGGTTTATGGTATCCTTCATAGTTTAATATTGTGTAGGGTATTGTACCCACGGTTTATGTTATCTCACCTTATTTAATATTGTGTAGGGTATTGTACCCACGGTTTATGTTATCTCACCTTATTTAATATTGTGTAGGGTATTGTACCCACGGTTTATGTTATCCTTCATTGTTTAATATTGTGTAGGGTATTGTACCCACGGTTTATGTTATCCTTCATTGTTTAATATTGTGTAGGGTATTGTACCCACGGTTTATGTTATCTCACCTTATTTAATATTGTGTAGGGTATTGTACCCACGGTTTATGTTATCCTTCATTGTTTAATATTGTGTAGGGTATTGTACCCACGGTTTATGATATCCTTCATAGTTTAATATTGTGTAGGGTATTGTACCCACGGTTTATGTTATCCTTCATTGTTTAATATTGTGTAGGGTATTGTACCCACGGTTTATGTTATCTCACCTTATTTAATATTGTGTAGGGTATTGTACCCACGGTTTATGTTATCCTTCATAGTTTAATATTGTGTAGGGTATTGTACCCACGGTTATTTTATCTCACCTTATTTAATATTGTGTAGGGTATTGTACCCACGGTTTATGTTATCCTTCATAGTTTAATATTGTGTAGGGTATTGTACCCACGGTTTATGTTATCTCACCTTATTTAATATTGTGTAGGGTATTGTACCCACGGTTTATGTTATCTCACCTTATTTAATATTGTGTAGGGTATTGTACCCACGGTTTATGTTATCCTTCATTGTTTAATATTGTGTAGGGTATTGTACCCACGGTTTATGTTATCCTTCATTGTTTAATATTGTGTAGGGTATTGTACCCACGGTTTATGGTATCCTTCATAGTTTAATATTGTGTAGGGTATTGTACCCACGGTTTATGTTATCTCACCTTATTTAATATTGTGTAGGGTATTGTACCCACGGTTTATGTTATCTCACCTTATTTAATATTGTGTAGGGTATTGTACCCACGGTTTATGTTATCCTTCATTGTTTAATATTGTGTAGGGTATTGTACCCACGGTTTATGATATCCTTCATAGTTTAATATTGTGTAGGGTATTGTACCCACGGTTTATGTTATCCTTCATTGTTTAATATTGTGTAGGGTATTGTACCCACGGTTTATGTTATCTCACCTTATTTAATATTGTGTAGGGTATTGTACCCACGGTTTATGTTATCCTTCATAGTTTAATATTGTGTAGGGTATTGTACCCACGGTTTATGTTATCTCACCTTATTTAATATTGTGTAGGGTATTGTACCCACGGTTTATGTTATCCTTCATAGTTTAATATTGTGTAGGGTATTGTACCCACGGTTTATGTTATCTCACCTTATTTAATATTGTGTAGGGTATTGTACCCACGGTTTATGTTATCTCACCTTATTTAATATTGTGTAGGGTATTGTACCCACGGTTTATGTTATCGTTCATAGTTTAATATTGTGTAGGGTATTGTACCCACGGTTTATGTTATCTCACCTTATTTAATATTGTGTAGGGTATTGTACCCACGGTTTATGTTATCTCACCTTATTTAATATTGTGTAGGGTATTGTACCCACGGTTTATGTTATCGTTCATAGTTTAATATTGTGTAGGGTATTGTACCCACGGTTTATGTTATCTCACCTTATTTAATATTGTGTAGGGTATTGTACCCACGGTTTATGTTATCTCACCTTATTTAATATTGTGTAGGGTATTGTACCCACGGTTTATGTTATCCTTCATAGTTTAATATTGTGTAGGGTATTGTACCCACGGTTTATGTTATCGTTCATAGTTTAATATTGTGTAGGGTATTGTACCCACGGTTTATGTTATCTCACCTTATTTAATATTGTGTAGGGTATTGTACCCACGGTTTATGTTATCCTTCATAGTTTAATATTGTGTAGGGTATTGTACCCACGGTTTATGTTATCGTTCATAGTTTAATATTGTGTAGGGTATTGTACCCACGGTTTATGTTATCTCACCTTATTTAATATTGTGTAGGGTATTGTACCCACGGTTTATGTTATCCTTCATAGTTTAATATTGTGTAGGGTATTGTACCCACGGTTTATGTTATCTCACCTTATTTAATATTGTGTAGGGTATTGTACCCACGGTTTATGTTATCCTTCATAGTTTAATATTGTGTAGGGTATTGTACCCACGGTTTATGTTATCTCACCTTATTTAATATTGTGTAGGGTATTGTACCCACGGTTTATGTTATCCTTCATAGTTTAATATTGTGTAGGGTATTGTACCCACGGTTTATGTTATCTCACCTTATTTAATATTGTGTAGGGTATTGTACCCACGGTTTATGTTTACTCACCTTATTTAATATTGTGTAGGGTATTGTACCCACGGTTTATGTTATCCTTCATTGTTTAATATTGTGTAGGGTATTGTACCCACGGTTTATGTTATCTCACCTTATTTAATATTGTGTAGGGTATTGTACCCACGGTTTATGTTATCCTTCATTGTTTAATATTGTGTAGGGTATTGTACCCACGGTTTATGTTATCCTTCATTGTTTAATATTGTGTAGGGTATTGTACCCACGGTTTATGTTATCTCACCTTATTTAATATTGTGTAGGGTATTGTACCCACGGTTTATGTTATCCTTCATTGTTTAATATTGTGTAGGGTATTGTACCCACGGTTTATGTTATCTCACCTTATTTAATATTGTGTAGGGTATTGTACCCACGGTTTATGTTATCCTTCATAGTTTAATATTGTGTAGGGTATTGTACCCACGGTTTATGTTATCTCACCTTATTTAATATTGTGTAGGGTATTGTACCCACGGTTTATGTTATCCTTCATTGTTTAATATTGTGTAGGGTATTGTACCCACGGTTTATGATATCCTTCATAGTTTAATATTGTGTAGGGTATTGTACCCACGGTTTATGTTATCCTTCATTGTTTAATATTGTGTAGGGTATTGTACCCACGGTTTATGTTATCGTTCATAGTTTAATAATGTGTAGGGTATTGTACCCACGGTTTATGTTATCTCACCTTATTTAATATTGTGTAGGGTATTGTACCCACGGTTTATGTTATCTCACCTTATTTAATATTGTGTAGGGTATTGTACCCACGGTTTATGTTATCGTTCATAGTTTAATATTGTGTAGGGTATTGTACCCACGGTTTATGTTATCTCACCTTATTTAATATTGTGTAGGGTATTGTACCCACGGTTTATGTTATCTCACCTTATTTAATATTGTGTAGGGTATTGTACCCACGGTTTATGTTATCCTTCATAGTTTAATATTGTGTAGGGTATTGTACCCACGGTTTATGTTATCGTTCATAGTTTAATATTGTGTAGGGTATTGTACCCACGGTTTATGTTATCTCACCTTATTTAATATTGTGTAGGGTATTGTACCCACGGTTTATGTTATCCTTCATAGTTTAATATTGTGTAGGGTATTGTACCCACGGTTTATGTTATCGTTCATAGTTTAATATTGTGTAGGGTATTGTACCCACGGTTTATGTTATCTCACCTTATTTAATATTGTGTAGGGTATTGTACCCACGGTTTATGTTATCCTTCATAGTTTAATATTGTGTAGGGTATTGTACCCACGGTTTATGTTATCTCACCTTATTTAATATTGTGTAGGGTATTGTACCCACGGTTTATGTTATCCTTCATAGTTTAATATTGTGTAGGGTATTGTACCCACGGTTTATGTTATCTCACCTTATTTAATATTGTGTAGGGTATTGTACCCACGGTTTATGTTATCCTTCATAGTTTAATATTGTGTAGGGTATTGTACCCACGGTTTATGTTATCTCACCTTATTTAATATTGTGTAGGGTATTGTACCCACGGTTTATGTTTACTCACCTTATTTAATATTGTGTAGGGTATTGTACCCACGGTTTATGTTTACTCACCTTATTTAATATTGTGTAGGGTATTGTACCCACGGTTTATGTTTACTCACATTATTTAATATTGTGTAGGGTATTGTACCCACGGTTTATGGTATCCTTCATAGTTTAATATTGTGTAGGGTATTGTACCCACGGTTTATGTTATCCTTCATAGTTTAATATTGTGTAGGGTATTGTACCCACGGTTTATGTTATCTCACCTTATTTAATATTGTGTAGGGTATTGTACCCACGGTTTATGTTATCCTTCATAGTTTAATATGGTTTTTGGTATTGTACCCACGGTTTATGTTCTCCTTCATTGTTTAATATGGTGTAGGGTATTGTACCCACGGTTTATGTTATCTCACCTTATTTAATATTGTGTAGGGTATTGTACCCACGGTTTATGTTATCCTTCATAGTTTAATATGGTGTAGGGTATTGTACCCACGGTTTATGTTAACCTTCATAGTTTAATATGGTGTAGGGTATTGTACCCACGGTTTATGGTATCCTTCATAGTTTAATATGGTGTAGGGTATTGTACCCACGGTTTATGTTTACTCACCTTATTTAATATTGTGTAGGGTATTGTACCCACGGTTTATGTTATCCTTCATAGTTTAATATGGTGTAGGGTATTGTACCCACGGTTTATGTTTACTCACCTTATTTAATATTGTGTAGGGTATTGTACCCACGGTTTATGGTATCCTTCATAGTTTAATATTGTGTAGGGTATTGTACCCACGGTTTATGGTATCCTTCATAGTTTAATATTGTGTAGGGTATTGTACCCACGGTTTATGTTATCGTTCATAGTTTAATATTGTGTAGGGTATTGTACCCAAGGTTTATGTTTACTCACCTTATTTAATATTGTGTAGGGTATTGTACCCACGGTTTATGTTATCCTTCATAGTTTAATATGGTGTAGGGTATTGTACCCACGGTTTATGTTATCTCACCTTATTTAATATTGTGTAGGGTATTGTACCCACGGTTTATGTTATCATTCATAGTTTAATATTGTGTAGGGTATTGTACCCACGGTTTATGTTATCTCACCTTATTTAATATTGTGTAGGGTATTGTACCCACGGTTTATGTTATCCTTCATAGTTTAATATGGTGTAGGGTATTGTACCCACGGTTTATGTTATCTCACCTTATTTAATATTGTGTAGGGTATTGTACCCACGGTTTATGGTATCCTTCATAGTTTAATATTGTGTAGGGTATTGTACCCACGGTTTATGTTATCTCACCTTATTTAATATTGTGTAGGGTATTGTACCCACGGTTTATGTTATCCTTCATAGTTTAATATGGTGTAGGGTATTGTACCCACGGTTTATGTTATCTCACCTTATTTAATATTGTGTAGGGTATTGTACCCACGGTTTATGTTATCCTTCATAGTTTAATATGGTGTAGGGTATTGTACCCACGGTTTATGTTATCTCACCTTATTTAATATTGTGTAGGGTATTGTACCCACGGTTTATGTTATCTCACCTTATTTAATATTGTGTAGGGTATTGTACCCACGGTTTATGTTATCCTTCATAGTTTAATATTGTGTAGGGTATTGTACCCACGGTTTATGTTATCTCACCTTATTTAATATTGTGTAGGGTATTGTACCCACGGTTTATGTTATCTCACCTTATTTAATATGGTGTAGGGTATTGTACCCACGGTTTATGTTATCCTTCATAGTTTAATATTGTGTAGGGTATTGTACCCACGGTTTATGTTATCTCACCTTATTTAATATTGTGTAGGGTATTGTACCCACGGTTTATGTTATCCTTCATAGTTTAATATGGTGTAGGGTATTGTACCCACGGTTTATGTTATCTCACCTTATTTAATATTGTGTAGGGTATTGTACCCACGGTTTATGTTATCCTTCATAGTTTAATATTGTGTAGGGTATTGTACCCACGGTTTATGTTATCTCACCTTATTTAATATTGTGTAGGGTATTGTACCCACGGTTTATGTTATCTCACCTTATTTAATATTGTGTAGGGTATTGTACCCACGGTTTATGGTATCCTTCATAGTTTAATATTGTGTAGGGTATTGTACCCACGGTTTATGGTATCCTTCATAGTTTAATATTGTGTAGGGTATTGTACCCACGGTTTATGTAATCTCACCTTATTTAATATTGTGTAGGGTATTGTACCCACGGTTTATGTTATCCTTCATTGTTTAATATTGTGTAGGGTATTGTACCCACGGTTTATGTTATCTCACCTTATTTAATATTGTGTAGGGTATTGTACCCACGGTTTATGGTATCCTTCATAGTTTAATATTGTGTAGGGTATTGTACCCACGGTTTATGGTATCCTTCATAGTTTAATATTGTGTAGGGTATTGTACCCACGGTTTATGTTATCTCACCTTATTTAATATTGTGTAGGGTATTGTACCCACGGTTTATGTTATCCTTCATTGTTTAATATTGTGTAGGGTATTGTACCCACGGTTTATGTTATCTCACCTTATTTAATATTGTGTAGGGTATTGTACCCACGGTTTATGTTATCCTTCATTGTTTAATATTGTGTAGGGTATTGTACCCACGGTTTATGTTATCCTTCATTGTTTAATATTGTGTAGGGTATTGTACCCACGGTTTATGTTATCTCACCTTATTTAATATTGTGTAGGGTATTGTACCCACGGTTTATGTTATCCTTCATAGTTTAATATTGTGTAGGGTATTGTACCCACGGTTTATGTTATCTCACCTTATTTAATATTGTGTAGGGTATTGTACCCACGGTTTATGTTATCTCACCTTATTTAATATTGTGTAGGGTATTGTACCCACGGTTTATGTTATCCTTCATTGTTTAATATTGTGTAGGGTATTGTACGCACGGTTTATGTTATCCTTCATTGTTTAATATTGTGTAGGGTATTGTACCCACGGTTTATGTTATCCTTCATTGTTTAATATTGTGTAGGGTATTGTACCCACGGTTTATGTTATCCTTCATTGTTTAATATTGTGTAGGGTATTGTACCCACGGTTTATGGTATCCTTCATTGTTTAATATTGTGTAGGGTATTGTACCCACGGTTTATGTTATCTCACCTTATTTAATATTGTGTAGGGTATTGTACCCACGGTTTATGTTATCTCACCTTATTTAATATTGTGTAGGGTATTGTACCCACGGTTTATGTTATCCTTCATTGTTTAATATTGTGTAGGGTATTGTACCCACGGTTTATGTTATCCTTCATTATTTAATATTGTGTAGGGTATTGTACCCACGGTTTATGTTATCTCACCTTATTTAATATTGTGTAGGGTATTGTACCCACGGTTTATGTTATCCTTCATTGTTTAATATTGTGTAGGGTATTGTACCCACGGTTTATGATATCCTTCATAGTTTAATATTGTGTAGGGTATTGTACCCACGGTTTATGTTATCGTTCATAGTTTAATATTGTGTAGGGTATTGTACCCACGGTTTATGTTATCTCACCTTATTTAATATTGTGTAGGGTATTGTACCCACGGTTTATGTTATCTCACCTTATTTAATATTGTGTAGGGTATTGTACCCACGGTTTATGTTATCGTTCATAGTTTAATATTATGTAGGGTATTGTACCCACGGTTTATGTTATCTCACCTTATTTAATATTGTGTAGGGTATTGTACCCACGGTTTATGTTATCTCACCTTATTTAATATTGTGTAGGGTATTGTACCCACGGTTTATGTTATCCTTCATAGTTTAATATTGTGTAGGGTATTGTACCCACGGTTTATGTTATCGTTCATAGTTTAATATTGTGTAGGGTATTGTACCCACGGTTTATGTTATCTCACCTTTTTTAATATTGTGTAGGGTATTGTACCCACGGTTTATGTTATCCTTCATAGTTTAATATTGTGTAGGGTATTGTACCCACGGTTTATGTTATCGTTCATAGTTTAATATTGTGTAGGGTATTGTACCCACGGTTTATGTTATCTCACCTTATTTAATATTGTGTAGGGTATTGTACCCACGGTTTATGTTATCCTTCATAGTTTAATATTGTGTAGGGTATTGTACCCACGGTTTATGTTATCTCACCTTATTTAATATTGTGTAGGGTATTGTACCCACGGTTTATGTTATCCTTCATAGTTTAATATTGTGTAGGGTATTGTACCCACGGTTTATGTTATTTTCACCTTATCTAATATTGTGTAGGGTATTGTACCCACGGTTTATGTTATCCTTCATAGTTTAATATGGTGTAGGGTATTGTACCCACGGTTTATGTTCTCATTCATTGTTTAATATGGTGTAGGGTATTGTACCCACGGTTTATGTTATCTCACCTTATTTAATATTGTGTAGGGTATTGTACCCACGGTTTATGTTATCCTTCATAGTTTAATATGGTGTAGGGTATTGTACCCACGGTTTATGTTAACCTTCATAGTTTAATATGGTGTAGGGTATTGTACCCACGGTTTATGGTATCCTTCATAGTTTAATATGGTGTAGGGTATTGTACCCACGGTTTATGTTTACTCACCTTATTTAATATTGTGTAGGGTATTGTACCCACGGTTTATGTTATCCTTCATAGTTTAATATGGTGTAGGGTATTGTACCCACGGTTTATGTTTACTCACCTTATTTAATATTGTGTAGGGTATTGTACCCACGGTTTATGGTATCCTTCATAGTTTAATATTGTGTAGGGTATTGTACCCACGGTTTATGTTATCCTTCATAGTTTAATATTGTGTAGGGTATTGTACCCACGGTTTATGTTATCGTTCATAGTTTAATATTGTGTAGGGTATTGTACCCACGGTTTATGTTTACTCACCTTATTTAATATTGTGTAGGGTATTGTACCCACGGTTTATGTTATCCTTCATAGTTTAATATGGTGTAGGGTATTGTACCCACGGTTTATGTTATCTCACCTTATTTAATATTGTGTAGGGTATTGTACCCACGGTTTATGTTATCATTCATAGTTTAATATTGTGTAGGGTATTGTACCCACGGTTTATGTTATCTCACCTTATTTAATATTGTGTAGGGTATTGTACCCACGGTTTATGTTATCCTTCATAGTTTAATATGGTGTAGGGTATTGTACCCACGGTTTATGTTATCTCACCTTATTTAATATTGTGTAGGGTATTGTACCCACGGTTTATGGTATCCTTCATAGTTTAATATTGTGTAGGGTATTGTACCCACGGTTTATGTTATCCTTCATAGTTTAATATGGTGTAGGGTATTGTACCCACGGTTTATGTTATCTCACCTTATTTAATATTGTGTAGGGTATTGTACCCACGGTTTATGTTATCCTTCATAGTTTAATATGGTGTAGGGTATTGTACCCACGGTTTATGTTATCTCACCTTATTTAATATTGTGTAGGGTATTGTACCCACGGTTTATGTTATCTCACCTTATTTAATATGGTGTAGGGTATTGTACCCACGGTTTATGTTATCCTTCATAGTTCAATATTGTGTAGGGTATTGTACCCACGGTTTATGTTATCTCACCTTATTTAATATTGTGTAGGGTATTGTACCCACGGTTTATGTTATCCTTCATAGTTTAATATGGTGTAGGGTATTGTACCCACGGTTTATGTTATCTCACCTTATTTAATATTGTGTAGGGTATTGTACCCACGGTTTATGTTATCCTTCATAGTTTAATATTGTGTAGGGTATTGTACCCACGGTTTATGTTATCTCACCTTATTTAATATTGTGTAGGGTATTGTACCCACGGTTTATGTTATCTCACCTTATTTAATATTGTGTAGGGTATTGTACCCACGGTTTATGGTATCCTTCATAGTTTAATATTGTGTAGGGTATTGTACCCACGGTTTATGTTATCGCTCATAGTTTAATATTGTGTAGGGTATTGTACCCACGGTTTATGTTATCCTTCATAGTTTAATATGGTGTAGGGTATTGTACCCACGGTTTATGTTATCTCACCTTATTTAATATTGTGTAGGGTATTGTACCCACGGTTTATGTTATCTCACCTTATTTAATATTGTGTAGGGTATTGTACCCACGGTTTATGTTATCTCACCTTATTTAATATTGTGTAGGGTATTGTACCCACGGTTTATGTTATCTCACCTTATTTAATATTGTGTAGGGTATTGTACCCACGGTTTATGTTATCTCACCTTATTTAATATTGTGTAGGGTATTGTACCCACGGTTTATGTTATCCTTCATAGTTAAATATTGTGTAGGGTATTGTACCCACGGTTTATGTTATCCTTCATAGTTTAATATGGTGTAGGGTATTGTACCCACGGTTTATGTTATCTCACCTTATTTAATATTGTGTAGGGTATTGTACCCACGGTTTATGATATCCTTCATAGTTTAATATTGTGTGGGGTATTGTACCCACGGTTTATGTTATCTCACCTTATTTAATATTGTGTAGGGTATTGTACCCACGGTTTATGTTATCTCACCTTATTTAATATTGTGTAGGGTATTGTTCCCACGGTTTATGTTATCTCACCTTATTTAATATTGTGTAGGGTATTGTACCCACGGTTTATGTTCTCCTTCATTGTTTAATATGGTGTAGGGTATTGTACCCACGGTTTATGTTATCTCACCTTATTTAATATTGTGTAGGGTATTGTACCCACGGTTTATGTTCTCCTTCATTGTTTAATATGGTGTAGGGTATTGTACCCACGGTTTATGTTATCTCACCTTATTTAATATTGTGTAGGGTATTGTACCCACGGTTTATGTTATCCTTCATTGTTTAATATTGTGTAGGGTATTGTACCCACGGTTTATGTTATCTCACCTTATTTAATATTGTGTAGGGTATTGTACCCACGGTTTATGTTATCTCACCTTATTTAATATTGTGTAGGGTATTGTACCCACGGTTTATGTTATCCTTCATAGTTTAATATTGTGTAGGGTATTGTACCCACGGTTTATGTTATCTCACCTTATTTAATATTGTGTAGGGTATTGTACCCACGGTTTATGTTATCTCACCTTATTTAATATTGTGTAGGGTATTGGACCCACGGTTTATGTTATCGTTCATAGTTTAATATTGTGTAGGGTATTGTACCCACGGTTTATGTTATCCTTCATAGTTTAATACTGTGTAGGGTATTGTACCCACGGTTTATGTTATCTCACCTTATTTAATATTGTGTAGGGTATTGTACCCACGGTTTATGTTATCCTTCATAGTTTAATATTGTGTAGGGTATTGTACCCACGGTTTATGTTATCTCACCTTATTTAATATTGTGTAGGGTATTGTACCCACGGTTTATGTTATCCTTCATAGTTTAATATTGTGTAGGGTATTGTACCCACGGTTTATGTTATCTCACCTTATTTAATATTGTGTAGGGTATTGTACCCACGGTTTATGTTATCTCACCTTATTTAATATTGTGTAGGGTATTGTACCCACGGTTTATGTTATCGTTCATAGTTTAATATTGTGTAGGGTATTGTACCCACGGTTTATGTTATCCTTCATAGTTTAATATTGTGTAGGGTATTGTACCCACGGTTTATGTTATCTCACCTTATTTTTGTGATGTATACTTGCGTCTTTCACCTGTGGAAGGTCATCAATGGAAATATAAAATAACAGCTGAGCACAAAACCAACAAATGAACAGTAGTCATACAATGAAAGACTGTGTGTTCTTCGTCTTAGTGAATCCCTCTCCTATAATACTAGCCTCAAACTCCTTCTCTGGGTCCCATATGACCAGGTCTGCATCGTGACCGGGAACAAGGCTCCCCTTCTGGTTGTCAAGGCGACAGAGTTGTGCAGTGCGCTGGCAGAGGAGCCTCACCACGTCTGGCAGAGTGAAACCCTTCTTACTGGCTGACGTCCAGAACAGAGACAGACCTGAGATAGTGAGAGACAGACAGAGCGGGACAGATAGACAGACAGACAGAGACAATACAGAGAGGGACAGAGAGAGACAGAGACAATAGAGAGAGACAATTTTTTGTATTTTATTTAACCAATATTTAACCAGGAAGGGCTCATTGAGATTAAAATCTCTTTTTCAAGAGCGCGCTGGCCAAGACAGGCAGCATCAAGGTATTATGAAAAAATTACAGACAGACAACATGAAAAACTACAAGTAATCTAGTAAAAACTATTGAATTCACAAGAGTATAAAACAGCAAATTAAAAGCATTGACAGGTCAGGGAATCAGCCTCGAAATCCTTCATCAGCGATTTAAAAACACCAATCAGGACAAGTTCTTCCAGTTTAAAAGTATTTTGTAAGGTGTTCCAAGACGATGGCGCAGAGTAAATAAAAGCCCTTTTACCCAATTCAGTTTTGACATTTGGAACAGTTAGCAGGATAAAGTCCAGCGAACGAAGAGAGTGACCCACCACATTTCTGAACAATAAAAATGCACAAATAAAAGGGTAGTAAACCCAAAATGGCTTTGTAAATAGAGAGAGAGAGACAATAGAGAGAGACAGATAGAGAGATAGAGAGAGACAAAATGAGGTGGAAACTGAGCTGCACTTCCTAACCTCCTGCCCATTGTATGACCATATTAGAGACACCGCAGCAAGATTTGTGACCTGTTGCCACAAGAAAAGGGCAACCAGTGAAGAGCAAACACCATTGTAAATACAACCCATATTTATGCTTATTTATTTTTCCCTTGTGTACTTTAACCATTTGTACATTGTTACAACACTGTATATATACATAATATGACATTTGTAATGTCTTGATTGTTTTGAAAATTCTGTATGTGTAATGTTTACTGTTAGTTTTGACTGTTTATTTCACTGTTGTATATTATCTACCTCACTTGCTTTGGCAATGTTAACATATGTTTCCCATGCCAAAAAAGCCCCTTGAATTGAATTGAATTGATAGAGAGAGAGAGAGAGAGACAGACAGAGACAGATATATACAGAGAGAGAGTGAGAGAGAGCGTAGCCTTGCTATTGAGAAAGGCCGCCGGAGGCAGACATGGCTCTCAAGAGGAGACAGGGGGAGAGCTGAATACACACCATAGCCTGGGAGAGGGAGGGTTGAATACATACTATAGCCTGGGAGAGGGAGGGTTGAATACACACTATAGCCTGGGAGAGGGAGGGTTGAATACACACTATAGCCTGGGAGAGGGAGGGTTGAATACACACTATAGCCTGGGAGAGGGAGGGTTGAATGCATACAATAGCCTGGGAGATGGGGACCTGAATACATACTATAGCCTGGGAGAGGGAGGGTTGAATCCATACCATAGCCTGGGAGAGGGGGAGCTGAATACATACTATAGCCTGCTATGTGTGATATTAATTGTTTGAATGGGTCCAAGATTTTCCCGGGCGGGGTTACGATGCTTTGGGGTGATTAACCTAACAAGACCGCGTTCCAAAGCATGAGTTAATGTTTCTGTTCTATACGGTACCAGGGAGAGATGACCACCAGGGCCAGACTATGATCTCTACACAACGAGAACAGTTTTTTTTTTACAGCAGATACCGTCTGCTGTGCATTATAAGTATCTTTCATACAAATCCTAACCTTGTGACCCATTCCATACATCTGTTGTTTGTCATGTAGCTTGAAGAGGATGTATCTTGGCTATAAAATACCTTTGTACCTTTGTCTCGGGGCTCTCAACGAATCATCAGAGGGTGATTCATTCGACCAGCCATCGTTATCGTAGAGCACTCAATCGATTCACTTTATATATGTGTGTTGTATTGACTTGCTCCCTTATAAATAAGTGAATAAAGATTTAGTTTAACTATAACTCCGACTTGTGTGATATGTTCGTCTCTCCTCATTTGATAGTAAAGAAATGAACCACAAACACGAAGCCAGGAGTCTTTGATCAGACATCTTCTCTGTTCACTGTGACTGGCCAGTAAATAATTAAACTGACTTGTAAACTAGCGCTGTATTTTATGCTTATCTCCTTGTGGACTTTGTCGTCTATCAGGAGACTGGATTAGTAGTAACATCAGGAGCCGAGTTTAGAGGCTTTGCCAACAGACAAGGCATGGTTTAATGAACGATTCATTTATTGGAATATGAAAAGATGTAAATGCGTTTTACAGAACAACACGATAGATACCTTTTCGTTTGGTGCCTCTGTCGGACACATAGAAATATAATCTATTAGAATATATTGTATTTCTATGGTTGGATATTAGGCTTCTATGTGTGAATCCATTAGATTATATCATATTTCTATGGTTGGACATTAGGGATCTATGTGTATCTATTATATTTCTATGGTTGGACATGAGGCTTCTATGTTTTATTTTATTTATTTGACCTTTACTTAACTAGGCAAGTCAGTTAAGAACAAATGCTTACTCACACAGAAAATCCTATAAATAGAGGCAAGGTATGGCTAATAGCTAATGGATCTCTACTGGATCTCTAATGGATCTACTGGATCTTCAATGGATCTTTAATGGATCTCTAATGTATCTCTACTGGATCTCTAATGGATCCACTGGATCTCAAATGGATCTCACTGGATCTTTAATGGAACTCTAATGGATCTCTATTTGATCTCTACTGGATCTCTAATGGATCCACTGTATTTTTAATGGATCTCTAATGGATCCACTGGATCTTTAATGGATCTTTAATGGATCTCTACTGGATCTTTAATGGATTTCTAATGGATCCACTGGATCTCTAATGAATCTCTACTGGATCTTTAAAGAATCTCTAATGGATCTCTAATGGATCTCTACTGGATCTTTAATGGATCTCTAATAGATCCACTGGATCTACTGGATCTCTACTGGATCTTTAATGGATCTCTAATGGATCCACTGGATCTCTAATGAATCTCTACTGGATCTTTAAAGAATCTCTAATGGATCTCTAATGGAGCCACTAGATATTTAATGGATCTCTAATAGATCCACTGGATCTACTGGATCTCTACTGGATCTTTAATGGATCTCTTATTGATCTCACTTACCGAACTGTAAGGAGGAGATCCCTCCCCAGGCCTGAGTGAAATCCCCACTGTCCAGTCTCTTCAGGTCTGGTGTGCAGGGGGAGTGATCTGACACAACCATGTCAATCTGACCAGCCTTCAGGGCAGACCACAGCTGCTCCTGGAGGGGTAGAAGGTAATGGGACGTTTTAGATTTTTTAAATATATTTTTTTTATCTAACCTTTATTTAACCAGGTAGGCCAGTTGAGAACAAGTTCTCATTTACAACTGCGACCTAGTCAAGATAAAGCAAAGCAGTGTGACAAAAACAACAACACAGAGTTACACATAAACAAACGTACAGTCAATAACACAATAGAAAATCTGTAATACAATTTGTGCAAATGAAGTAAGGAGGTAAGGCAATAAATAGGCAAAATAATTACAATTGAGCAATTAACACTAGAGTGATAGATGTGCAGATGAGGATGTGTAAGTAGAAATACTGGTGTGCAAAAGAGCAGAAAAAACTACAAAAACAAATACGGGGATTCATTTGGAAATAACCATCATGTTCAGTGTGGATGGATGACTGGCCCCTGTGTTAACTTCTGTTATATAATGAGATGGTGTGGATGGATGACTGGCCCCTGTGTTAACTTCTGTTATATAATGGTGTGGATGGGTGACTGGCCCCTGTGTTAACTTCTGTTATATAATGGTGTGGATGGGGACTGGCCCCTGTGTTAACTTCTGTTATATAATGGTGTGGATGGATGACTGGCCCCTGTGTTAATTAACTTCTGTTATATAATGAGATGGTGTGGATGGATGACTGGCCCCTGTGTTAACTTCTGATATATAATGGTGTGGATGGGTGACTGGCCCCTGTGTTAACTTCTGTTATATAATGGTGTGGATGGATGACTGGCCCCTGTGTTAACTTCTGTTATATAATGGTGTGGATGGGTGACTGGCCCCTGTGTTAACTTCTGTTATATAATGGTTTGGATGGGTGACTGGCCCCCTGTGTTACCTTCTGTTATATAATGGTGTGGATGGGTGACTGGCCCCTGTGTTAACTTCTGTTATATAATGGTGTGGATGGGTGACTGGCCCCTGTGTTAACTTCTGTTATATAATGGTGTGGAAGGGTGACTGGCCCCTGTGTTAACTTCTGTTATATAATGAGATGGTGTGGATGGGTGACTGGCCCCTGTGTTAGCTTCTGTTATATAATGAGATGGTGTGGATGGGTGACTGGCCCCTGTGTTAATGAACTTCTTTTATATAATGAGATGGTGTGGATGGGTGACTGGCCCCTGTGTTAATTAACTTCTGTTATATAATGAGATGGTGTGGATGGGTGACTGGCCCCTGTGTTAATTAACTTCTGTTATATAATGAGATGGTGTGGATGGGTGACTGGCCCCTGTGTTAATTAACTTCTGTTATATAATGAGATGGTGTGGATGGATGACTGGCCCCTGTGTTAACTTCTGTTAAATAATGGTGTGGATGGGTGACTGGCCCCTGTGTTAACTTCTGTTATATAATGGTGTGGATGGGTGACTGGCCCCTGTGTTAACTTCTGTTATATAATGGTGTGGATGGGTGACTGGCCCCTGTGTTAACTTCTGTTATATAATGAGATGGTGTGGATGGGTGACTGGCCCCTGTGTTAATTAACTTCTGTTATATAATGAGATGGTGTGGATGGGTGACTGGCCCCTGTGTTAATTAACTTCTGTTATATAATGGTGTGGATGGATGACTGGCCCCTGTGTTAATTAACTTCTGTTATATAATGAGATGGTGTGGATGGGTGACTGGCCCCTGTGTTAATTAACTTCTGTTATATAATGAGATGGTGTGGATGGGTGACTGGCCCCTGTGTTAATTAACTTCTGTTATATAATGGTGTGGATGGATGACTGGCCCCTGTGTTAATTAACTTCTGTTATATAATGAGATGGTGTGGATGGGTGACTGGCCCCTGTGTTAATTAACTTCTGTTATATAATGAGATGGTGTGGATGGGTGACTGGCCCCTGTGTTAATTAACTTCTGTTATATAATGAGATGGTGTGGATGGGTGACTGGCCCCTGTGTTAATTAACTTCTGTTATATAATGGTGTGGATGGATGACTGGCCCCTGTGTTAATTAACTTCTGTTATATAATGAGATGGTGTGGATGGGTGACTGGCCCCTGTGTTAATTAACTTCTGTTATATAATGAGATGGTGTGGATGGGTGACTGGCCCCTGTGTTAATTAACTTCTGTTATATAATGGTGTGGATGGATGACTGGCCCCTGTGTTAATTAACTTCTGTTATATAATGAGATGGTGTGGATGGGTGACTGGCCCCTGTGTTAATTAACTTCTGTTATATAATGAGATGGTGTGGATGGGTGACTGGCCCCTGTGTTAATTAACTTCTGTTATATAATGAGATGGTGTGGATGGATGACTGGCCCCTGTGTTAACTTCTGTTAAATAATGGTGTGGATGGGTGACTGGCCCCTGTGTTAACTTCTGTTATATAATGGTGTGGATGGATGACTGGCCCCTGTGTTAACTTCTGTTATATAATGGTGTGGATGGGTGACTGGCCCCTGTGTTAACTTCTGTTATATAATGGTGTGGATGGGGACTGGCCCCTGTGTTAACTTCTGTTATATAATGGTGTGGATGGATGACTGGCCCCTGTGTTAATTAACTTCTGTTATATAATGAGATGGTGTGGATGGGTGACTGGCCCCTGTGTTAACTTCTGATATATAATGGTGTGGATGGGTGACTGGCCCCTGTGTTAACTTCTGTTATATAATGGTGTGGATGGATGACTGGCCCCTGTGTTAACTTCTGTTATATAATGGTGTGGATGGGTGACTGGCCCCTGTGTTAACTTCTGTTATATAATGGTTTGGATGGGTGACTGGCCCCCTGTGTTACCTTCTGTTATATAATGGTGTGGATGGGTGACTGGCCCCTGTGTTAACTTCTGTTATATAATGAGATGGTGTGGATGGGTGACTGGCCCCTGTGTTAACTTCTGTTATATAATGGTGTGGATGGGTGACTGGCCCCTGTGTTAACTTCTGTTATATAATGGTGTGGATGGGTGACTGGCCCCTGTGTTAACTTCTGTTATATAATGAGATGGTGTGGATGGGTGACTGGCCCCTGTGTTAGCTTCTGTTATATAATGAGATGGTGTGGATGGGTGACTGGCCCCTGTGTTAATGAACTTCTTTTATATAATGAGATGGTGTGGATGGGTGACTGGCCCCTGTGTTAATTAACTTCTGTTATATAATGAGATGGTGTGGATGGGTGACTGGCCCCTGTGTTAATTAACTTCTGTTATATAATGAGATGGTGTGGATGGATGACTGGCCCCTGTGTTAACTTCTGTTAAATAATGGTGTGGATGGGTGACTGGCCCCTGTGTTAACTTCTGTTATATAATGGTGTGGATGGGTGACT
Organism: Oncorhynchus masou masou; assembly: GCF_036934945.1. Taxonomy (NCBI): domain Eukaryota; kingdom Metazoa; phylum Chordata; class Actinopteri; order Salmoniformes; family Salmonidae; genus Oncorhynchus; species Oncorhynchus masou. Next base: position 112,931,814 of record NC_088235.1, read on the forward strand.
GGCCCCTGTGTTAACTTCTGTTATATAATGGTGTGGATGGGTGACTGGCCCCTGTGTTAACTTCTGTTATATAATGAGATGGTGTGGATGGGTGACTGGCCCCTGTGTTAGCTTCTGTTATATAATGAGATGGTGTGGATGGGTGACTGGCCCCTGTGTTAATTAACTTCTGTTATATAATGAGATGGTGTGGATGGGTGACTGGCCCCTGTGTTAATTAACTTCTGTTATATAATGGTGTGGATGAATGACTGGCCCCTGTGTTAATTAACTTCTGTTATATAATGAGATGGTGTGGATGGGTGACTGGCCCCTGTGTTAATTAACTTCTGTTATATAATGAGATGGTGTGGATGGGTGACTGGCCCCTGTGTTAATTAACTTCTGTTATATAATGGTGTGGATGGATGACTGGCCCCTGTGTTAATTAACTTCTGTTATATAATGAGATGGTGTGGATGGGTGACTGGCCCCTGTGTTAATTAACTTCTGTTATATAATGAGATGGTGTGGATGGGTGACTGGCCCCTGTGTTAATTAACTTCTGTTATATAATGAGATGGTGTGGATGGATGACTGGCCCCTGTGTTAATTAACTTCTGTTATATAATGAGATGGTGTGGATGGATGACTGGCCCCTGTGTTAACTTCTGTTAAATAATGGTGTGGATGGGTGACTGGCCCCTGTGTTAACTTCTGTTATATAACGGTGTGGATGGATGACTGGCCCCTGTGTTAACTTCTGTTATATAATGGTGTGGATTGGTGACTGGCCCCTGTGTTAACTTCTGTTAAATAATGGTGTGGATGGGTGACTGGCCCCTGTGTTAACTTCTGTTATATAATGAGATGGTGTGGATGGATGACTGGCCCCTGTGTTAACTTCTGTTAAATAATGGTGTGGATGGGTGACTGGCCCCTGTGTTAACTTCTGTTATATAATGGTGTGGATGGATGACTGGCCCCTGTGTTAACTTCTGTTATATAATGGTGTGGATGGATGACTGGCCCCTGTGTTAACTTCTGTTATATAATGGTGTGGATGGATGACTGGCCCCTGTGTTAACTTCTGTTATATAATGGTGTGGATGGGTGACTGGCCCCTGTGTTAACTTCTGTTATATAATGGTGTGGATGGGTGACTGGCCCCTGTGTTAAATTCTGTCATATAATTAGATGGTGTGGATGGGTGACTGGCCCCTGTGTTAACTTCTGTTATATAATGAGATGGTGTGGATGGGTGACTGGCCACTGTGTTACCTTCTGTTATATAATGGTGTGGATGGGTGACTGGCCCCTGTGTTAACTTCTGTTATATAATGGTGTGGATGGGTGACTGGCCCCTGTGTTAACTTCTGTTATATAATGGTGTGGATGGATGACTGGCCCCTGTGTTAACTTCTCTTATATAATGGTGTGGATGGGTGACTGGCCCCTGTGTTAACTTCTGTTAAATAATGGTGTGGATGGGTGACTGGCCCCTGTGTTAACTTCTGTTAAATAATGGTGTGGATGGATGACTGGCCCCTGTGTTAACTTCTGTTATATAATGAGATGGTGTGGATGGGAGACTGGCCCCTGTGTTAACTTCTGTTATATAATGGTGTGGATGGGTGACCGGCCCCTGTGTTAACTTCTGTTATATAATGAGATGGTGTGGATGGGTGACTGGCCCCTGTGTTAACTTCTGTTATATAATGGTGTGGATGGGTGACTGGCCCCTGTGTTAACTTCTGTTATATAATGGTGTGGCTGGGTGACTGGCCCCTGTGTTAACTTCTGTTATATAATGGTGTGGATGGATGACTGGCCCCTGTGTTAACTTCTGTTATATAATGGTGTGGATGGGTGACTGGCCCCTGTGTTAACTTCTGTTATATAATGGTGTGGATGGGTGACTGGCCCCTGTGTTAACTTCTGTTAAATAATGGTGTGGATGGGTGACTGGCCCCTGTGTTAACTTCTGTTATATAATGGTGTGGATGGATGACTGGCCCCTGTGTTAACTTCTGTTATATAATGGTGTGGATGGATGACTGGCCCCTGTGTTAACTTCTGTTATATAATGGTGTGGATGGATGACTGGCCCCTGTGTTAACTTCTGTTATATAATGGTGTGGATGGGTGACTGGCCCCTGTGTTAACTTCTGTTAAATAATGGTGTGGATGGGTGACTGGCCCCTTTGTTAACTTCTGTTATATAATGGTGTGGATGGATGACTGGCCCCTGTGTTAACTTCTGTTAAATAATGGTGTGGATGTTTGACTGGCCCCTGTGTTAACTTCTGTTATATAATGGTGTGGATGGATGACTGGCCCCTGTGTTAACTTCTGTTATATAATGGTGTGGATGGATGACTGGCCCCTGTGTTAACTTCTGTTATATAATGGTGTGGATGGATGACTGGCCCCTGTGTTAACTTCTGTTATATAATGGTGTGGATGGGTGACTGGCCCCTGTGTTAACTTCTGTTAAATAATGGTGTGGAATGGTGACTGGCCCCTGTGTTAACTTCTGTTATATAATGAGATGGTGTGGATGGATGACTGGCCCCTGTGTTAACTTCTGTTATATAATGAGATGGTGTGGATGGGTGACTGGCCCCTGTGTTAGCTTCTGTTATATAATGAGATGGTGTGGATGGGTGACTGGCCCCTGTGTTAATGAACTTCTTTTATATAATGAGATGGTGTGGATGGGTGACTGGCCCCTGTGTTAATTAACTTCTGTTATATAATGAGATGGTGTGGATGGGTGACTGGCCCCTGTGTTAATTAACTTCTGTTATATAATGAGATGGTGTGGATGGATGACTGGCCCCTGTGTTAACTTCTGTTAAATAATGGTGTGGATGGGTGACTGGCCCCTGTGTTAACTTCTGTTATATAATGGTGTGGATGGGTGACTGGCCCCTGTGTTAACTTCTGTTATATAATGGTGTGGATGGGTGACTGGCCCCTGTGTTAACTTCTGTTATATAATGAGATGGTGTGGATGGGTGACTGGCCCCTGTGTTAGCTTCTGTTATATAATGAGATGGTGTGGATGGGTGACTGGCCCCTGTGTTAATTAACTTCTGTTATATAATGAGATGGTGTGGATGGGTGACTGGCCCCTGTGTTAATTAACTTCTGTTATATAATGGTGTGGATGAATGACTGGCCCCTGTGTTAATTAACTTCTGTTATATAATGAGATGGTGTGGATGGGTGACTGGCCCCTGTGTTAATTAACTTCTGTTATATAATGAGATGGTGTGGATGGGTGACTGGCCCCTGTGTTAATTAACTTCTGTTATATAATGGTGTGGATGGATGACTGGCCCCTGTGTTAATTAACTTCTGTTATATAATGAGATGGTGTGGATGGGTGACTGGCCCCTGTGTTAATTAACTTCTGTTATATAATGAGATGGTGTGGATGGGTGACTGGCCCCTGTGTTAATTAACTTCTGTTATATAATGAGATGGTGTGGATGGATGACTGGCCCCTGTGTTAATTAACTTCTGTTATATAATGAGATGGTGTGGATGGATGACTGGCCCCTGTGTTAACTTCTGTTAAATAATGGTGTGGATGGGTGACTGGCCCCTGTGTTAACTTCTGTTATATAACGGTGTGGATGGATGACTGGCCCCTGTGTTAACTTCTGTTATATAATGGTGTGGATTGGTGACTGGCCCCTGTGTTAACTTCTGTTAAATAATGGTGTGGATGGGTGACTGGCCCCTGTGTTAACTTCTGTTATATAATGAGATGGTGTGGATGGATGACTGGCCCCTGTGTTAACTTCTGTTAAATAATGGTGTGGATGGGTGACTGGCCCCTGTGTTAACTTCTGTTATATAATGGTGTGGATGGATGACTGGCCCCTGTGTTAACTTCTGTTATATAATGGTGTGGATGGATGACTGGCCCCTGTGTTAACTTCTGTTATATAATGGTGTGGATGGATGACTGGCCCCTGTGTTAACTTCTGTTATATAATGGTGTGGATGGGTGACTGGCCCCTGTGTTAACTTCTGTTATATAATGGTGTGGATGGGTGACTGGCCCCTGTGTTAAATTCTGTCATATAATTAGATGGTGTGGATGGGTGACTGGCCCCTGTGTTAACTTCTGTTATATAATGAGATGGTGTGGATGGGTGACTGGCCACTGTGTTACCTTCTGTTATATAATGGTGTGGATGGGTGACTGGCCCCTGTGTTAACTTCTGTTATATAATGGTGTGGATGGGTGACTGGCCCCTGTGTTAACTTCTGTTATATAATGGTGTGGATGGATGACTGGCCCCTGTGTTAACTTCTCTTATATAATGGTGTGGATGGGTGACTGGCCCCTGTGTTAACTTCTGTTAAATAATGGTGTGGATGGGTGACTGGCCCCTGTGTTAACTTCTGTTAAATAATGGTGTGGATGGATGACTGGCCCCTGTGTTAACTTCTGTTATATAATGAGATGGTGTGGATGGGAGACTGGCCCCTGTGTTAACTTCTGTTATATAATGGTGTGGATGGGTGACCGGCCCCTGTGTTAACTTCTGTTATATAATGAGATGGTGTGGATGGGTGACTGGCCCCTGTGTTAACTTCTGTTATATAATGGTGTGGATGGGTGACTGGCCCCTGTGTTAACTTCTGTTATATAATGGTGTGGCTGGGTGACTGGCCCCTGTGTTAACTTCTGTTATATAATGGTGTGGATGGATGACTGGCCCCTGTGTTAACTTCTGTTATATAATGGTGTGGATGGGTGACTGGCCCCTGTGTTAACTTCTGTTATATAATGGTGTGGATGGGTGACTGGCCCCTGTGTTAACTTCTGTTAAATAATGGTGTGGATGGGTGACTGGCCCCTGTGTTAACTTCTGTTATATAATGGTGTGGATGGATGACTGGCCCCTGTGTTAACTTCTGTTATATAATGGTGTGGATGGATGACTGGCCCCTGTGTTAACTTCTGTTATATAATGGTGTGGATGGATGACTGGCCCCTGTGTTAACTTCTGTTATATAATGGTGTGGATGGGTGACTGGCCCCTGTGTTAACTTCTGTTAAATAATGGTGTGGATGGGTGACTGGCCCCTTTGTTAACTTCTGTTATATAATGGTGTGGATGGATGACTGGCCCCTGTGTTAACTTCTGTTAAATAATGGTGTGGATGTTTGACTGGCCCCTGTGTTAACTTCTGTTATATAATGGTGTGGATGGATGACTGGCCCCTGTGTTAACTTCTGTTATATAATGGTGTGGATGGATGACTGGCCCCTGTGTTAACTTCTGTTATATAATGGTGTGGATGGATGACTGGCCCCTGTGTTAACTTCTGTTATATAATGGTGTGGATGGGTGACTGGCCCCTGTGTTAACTTCTGTTAAATAATGGTGTGGAATGGTGACTGGCCCCTGTGTTAACTTCTGTTATATAATGAGATGGTGTGGATGGATGACTGGCCCCTGTGTTAACTTCTGTTATATAATGGTGTGGATGGGTGACTGGCCCCTTTGTTAACTTCTGTTAAATAATGGTGTGGATGGGTGACTGGCCCCTGTGTTAACTTATGTTATATAATGGTGTGGATGGATGACTGGCCCCTGTGTTAACTTCTGTTATATAATGGTGTGGATGGATGACTGGCCCCTGTGTTAACTTCTGTTATATAATGGTGTGGATGGATGACTGGCCCCTGTGTTAACTTCTGTTATATAATGGTGTGGATGGGTGACTGGCCCCTGTGTTAACTTCTGTTATATAATGAGATGGTGTGGATGGATGACTGGCCCCTGTGTTAACTTCTGTTATATAATGGTGTGGATGGGTGACTGGCCCCTGTGTTAACTTCTGTTAAATAATGGTGTGGATGGGTGACTGGCCCCTTTGTTAACTTCTGTTATATAATGGTGTGGATGGGTGACTGGCCCCTTTGTTAACTTCTGTTAAATAATGGTGTGGATGGGTGACTGGCCCCTGTGTTAACTTCTGTTATATAATGGTGTGGATGGATGACTGGCCCCTGTGTTAACTTCTGTTATATAATGGTGTGGATGGATGACTGGCCCCTGTGTTAACTTCTGTTATATAATGGTGTGGATGGATGACTGGCCCCTGTGTTAACTTCTGTTATATAATGGTGTGGATGGGTGACTGGCCCCTGTGTTAACTTCTGTTATATAATGAGATGGTGTGGATGGATGACTGGCCCCTGTGTTAACTTCTGTTATATAATGGTGTGGATGGGTGACTGGCCCCTGTGTTAACTTCTGTTAAATAATGGTGTGGATGGGTGACTGGCCCCTTTGTTAACTTCTGTTATATAATGGTGTGGATGGATGACTGGCCCCTGTGTTAACTTCTGTTAAATAATGGTGTGGATGAGTGACTGGCCCCTGTGTTAACTTCTGTTATATAATGGTGTGGATGGATGACTGGCCCCTGTGTTAACTTCTGTTATATAATGGTGTGGATGGATGACTGGCCCCTGTGTTAACTTCTGTTAAATAATGGTGTGGAATGGTGACTGGCCCCTGTGTTAACTTCTGTTATATAATGAGATGGTGTGGATGGATGACTGGCCCCTGTGTTAACTTCTGTTATATAATGGTGTGGATGGGTGACTGGCCCCTGTGTTAACTTCTGTTAAATAATGGTGTGGATGGGTGACTGGCCCCTGTGTTAACTTCTGTTATATAATGGTGTGGATGGATGACTGGCCCCTGTGTTAACTTCTGTTATATACTGTACTTGATACCATCTACTGTATCTTGCCTATGCTGCTCTGTACCATCACTCACTCATATATCCTTATGTACATATTCTTTATCCCCTTACACTGTGTATAAGACAGTAGATTAGGAATTGTTAGTTAGATTACTTGTTGTTTATTACTGCATTGTCGGAACTAGAAGCACAAGCATTTCGCTACACTCGCATTAACATCTGCTAACCATGTGTATGTGACAAATAACATTTGATTTGATTTGATTTGAGATGCTGTGGTCTATGTTAGTCTTCTATTGTCTGTATGTACGCAGTCTCTCTGTTTATTTGCACTTTCTCTGTGTCTCTTGTTTTCATTTATTAATTATACATTAATTATATATATATAGTACTAGTCAAAAGTTTGGACACACCTACTCATTCCAGGCTTTTTCTTTATTTGTACTATTTTCTACTTTGTAGAATAATAGTGAAGACATCAAAACTATGAATTAACACATATGGAATCATCTAGTAACCAATAATGTGTTAAACAAATCAAATTATATTTGATATTCTTCAAAAGTAGCCACCCTTTGCCTTGATGACAGCTTTGCACACTCTTAGCATTCTCTCAACCAGCTTCATGAGGTAGTCAACTGGAATGCATTTCAATTAACAGGTGTGCCTTGTTAAAAGTACATTTGTTTCTTTCCTTCTTAATGCGTTTGATCCAATCAGTTGTGTTGTGACAAGGTAGGGGTGGTATTCAGAAGATGGCCCTATTTTGTAAAAAGCCAAGTCCATATTATGGCAAGAACAGCTCAAGTAAGCAAAGAGAAACAGTAGTCCATCATTACTTTGGCTACTTTGAAGAATATACAATATAAAATATATACTTTTGTGGTTACTATATGATTCCATATGTGTTACTTCATTGTTTTGATGACTTCAACTATTATTCTACGATGTAGAAAATAGTAAAAATAAAGAAGGTCTATCTGGTTAGATATCCCTCTGATGAGAGGTGTACCTGGTTAGATAACCCTCTGATGAGAGGTGTACCTGGTTAGATAACCCTCTGATGAGAGGTGTACCTGGTTAGATAACCCTCTGATGAGAGGTGTACCTGGTTAGATAACCCTCTGATGAGAGGTGTACCTGGTTAGATATCTCTCTGATGAGAGGTCTACCTGGTTAGATATCCCTCTGATGAGAGGTGTACCTGGTTAGATATCTCTCTGCTGAGAGGTGTACCTGGTTAGATATCTCTCTGCTGAGAGGTGTACCTGGTTAGATAACCCTCTGATGAGAGGTGTACCTGGTTAGATATCTCTCTGATGAGAGGTGTACCTGGTTAGATAACCCTCTGATGAGAGGTGTACCTGGTTAGATAACCCTCTGATGAGAGGTCTACCTGGTTAGATATTTCTCTGATGAGAGGTGTACCTGGTTAGATATCCCTCTAAAGGGAGGTCTACCTGGTTAGATATCCCTCTAATGGGAGGTCTACCTGGTTAGCTAACCCTCTGATGGGAGGACAGCATTTGAACTGCGTGGCCCCAGCAGGGATGTGTTCAGCAGACAGGCTGAGGTAGTGATGGGTGGTCTCCACCGTCAGAGGGGCTCCGGCCTGCTTCGCAGCCTGGATCAGAGCCAGGGGCTGGGCAGAGGACAGGTGCACTATGTGGCAATGCACCCTTGAGAGAGACATACACAGTCCACATCAGAGCCCAGGGCTGGGCAAAGGACAGGTGCACTATGTGGCAATGCACCCTAGAGAGTTAGAGTTACAACCTCTATACATTTGAAATGTTACTACTTTTGTTTTATATACAAATTGTCAATAAATAGAATGCTGAGAAAACCAGGAGAGATACTCAGAAGGGCATCTCTTAAACCTGGTTGCTGATCTCTAATGATTAGATATGAACTCAAACAGCAGCACAGTACATAACACAGCTTAGTAGTAGTAGTAGTAGTAGTATAAGAGCGTCTGCTAAATGACTTAAATGTAGTAGTAGTACTGGTAGTAGTAGTAGTAGTAGTAGTAGTAGTACTGGTAGTAGTAGTAGTAGTATTAGTACTGCTAATAGTATTAGTAGTAGTATCAGTAGTAGTAGTAGTAGTAGTAGTAGTACTGGTAGTAGTAGTAGTAGTAGTACTGGTAGTAGTATTTGTATTAGTATTAGTAGTAGTGGTGGTAGCAGTAGTAGTGGTAGCAATAGTACTGTTAGCAGTAGTAGTAGTAGTAGTAGTAGAGATTGTAGTAGTAGCAGTAGTGCTAGAAGTAGCATAGGTAGTAGTAGTAGTAGTACTAGCAGTATCATAGGTAGTAGTAGTAGAAGTAGTAGCAGTAGTACTAGCAGTGGCATAGGTAGTAGTAGTAGTAGTAGTAGTAGTAGTGGTAGTAGTGGTAGTAGTAGTAGTACTGGTAGTAGTAGTAGTAGTAGTAGTAGTAGTAGTAGTAGTAGTAGTAGTGGTAGTAGTAGTAGTGGTAGTAGTGGTAGTAGTAGCAGCAGTAGTACTGGTAGTAGTAGTAGTAGTAGTCATAGATATAGTAGTAGTAGCAGTAGCATAGGTAGTAGTAGTAGTAGTAGTAATAGTAGCAGTAGTAGAAGTAGTAGTAGTAGTAGTAGTAGTAGTAGTAGTCATAGAGATAGTAGTAGTAGCAGTAGTAGTAGTAGTAGTAGTAGTAGTCATAGAGATAGTAGTAGTAGCAGTAGTAGTAGTAGTTGTATTGGTAGTAGTAGTAGTAGTAGTAGTAGTAGTCATAGAGATAGTAGTTGTATTGGTAGTAGTAGTAGTAGTAGTAGTAGTAGTCATAGAGATAGTAGTAGTGGTAGCAGTAGTATTAGTAATAGTATTAGTAGTAGTAGTAGTAGTAGTAGTAGTAGTGGTAGTAGTAGTAGTAGTAGTAGTAGTAGTAGTAGTAGTCATAGAGATAGTAGTAGTAGCAGTAGTACTAGCAGTAGCATAGGTAGTAGTAGTAGTTGTAGTAGTAGTAGTAATAGTAGCAGTAGTAGTAGTAGTAGTAGTAGTCATAGAGATAGTAGTAGTAGCAGTAGTAGTAGTAGTAGTAGTAGTAGTAGTAGTCATAGAGATAGTAGTAGTGGTAGCAGTAGTATTAGTAATAGTATTAGTAGTATTAGTAGTAGTAGTTGTATTGGTAGTAGTAGTAGTAGTAGTAGTAGTAGTAGTAGTAGCAGTAGTAGTAGTAGTAGTAGTAGTAGTAGTCATAGAGATAGTAGTAGTGGTAGCAGTAGTATTAGTAATAGTATTAGTAGTATTAGTAGTAGTAGTAGTAGTGGTAGTAGTAGTAGTAGTAGTAGTAGTCATAGAGATAGTAGTAGTAGCAGTAGTACTAGCAGTAGCATAGGTAGTAGTAGTAGTTGTAGTAGTAGTAGTAATAGTAGCAGTAGTAGTAGTAGTAGTAGTAGTAGTAGTAGTAGTAGTAGTCATAGAGGTAGTAGTAGTAGCAGTAGTACTAGCAGTAGCATAGGTAGTAGTAGTAGTAGTAGCAGTAGTAGTAGTAGTAGTAGTAGTAGTAGCAGCAGTAGTAGTAGTTGTAGTAGTCATAGAGATAGTAGTAGTAGCAGTAGTACTAGCAGTAGCATAGGTAGTTGTAGTAGTAGTAATAGTAGCAGTAGTAGTAGTAGTAGTAGTAGTAGTAGTAGTCATAGAGATAGTAGTAGTAGCAGTAGTACTAGCAGTAGCATAGGTAGTTGTAGTAGTAGTAATAGTAGCAGTAGTAGTAGTAGCAGTAGTAGTAATAGTAGTAGTAGTAGTAGTAGTCATAGAGATAGTAGTAGTAGCAGTAGTACTAGCAGTAGCATAGGTAGTAGTAGTAGTAGCAGCAGTAATAGTAGTAGTAGTAGTTGTTGTAGTAGTCATAGAGATAGTAGTAGTAGCAGTAGTACTAGCAGTAGCATAGGTAGTAGTAGTAGTAGTGGTAGTATTGGTAGTAATAGTAGTAGTAGTAGTAGTAGTAGTAGTAGTAGTAGTAGTAGTAGTAGTAGTAGTCATAGAGATAGTAGTAGTAGCAGTAGTACTAGCAGTAGCATAGGTAGTAGTAGTAGTAGCAGCAGTAGTAGTAGTAGTAGTAGTTGTTGTAGTAGTCATAGAGATAGTAGTAGTAGCAGTAGTACTAGCAGTAGCATAGGTAGTAGTAGTAGTAGTAGTAGTAGTAGTAGTGGTAGTAACAGTAGTAGTAGTGGTAGTAACAGTAGTAGTAGTGGTAGTGGTAGTAACAGTAGTAGTAGTAGTAGTGGTAGTAGTAGTAGTAGTAGTCATAGAGATAGTAGTAGTACTGGTAGTAGCATAGGTAGTTGTAGTAGTAGTAGTAGTAGTAGTAATAGTAGCAGTAGTAGTAGTAGTAGTAGTTCATACTGGTATTTCAGGCAGAGCTCAGTGACAGTTCGAATGGCCTCCAGTTCCATAACATCTGGTCTGGACTTGAGGAAGGTGGAGTACTCTTTGGGGTCTATGGAAAGCAGTGGTGGGGGTTGAAGTAAGAGAATGGTTCTTATAGATACTGTTAAAATACTCTGACACACCAGTAGCAAAATACTGCTTCATTTTTTCTGATGTCTTTTTGCCATCGACATTAAAATGATACCTGGTGGCAGGGGGACATCCCTCTCTTCTTTCCCTGATGGCAGGGGGACATCCCTCTTTTCTTTCCCTGATGGCAGGGGGACATCCCTCTCAGCATGAAACTACAGAGAAAGGAGAAGAAGGCAAGGTTGGTATTTGTTAACCCCTTAGTCATAAAGTGTATATCATTGATTAATAAATTCCCTTCCTCCAAGATAATTGTTTCGCCCCCATAGCTTACAAGTTTTATATGATTGAGTAGACACAAGTCACGTAGAATTACTACAAATACAAACACCTTTCCAATGCAGTGAGTGTGTTTGTGAGGAAGCTGTGAATTCTAGAATGAGGAATTGGGCGTGCTCAATCAAAAGTTTATCATGAAAAAAATGTATTTACGAACCGTGTTCAAAAGGTCTATACTGGAAAAAGTGAAAACCTGTACTCACTGAAATGCCCCTGTAAACCACTACCATAGTAGTATTGTCCCTGTAAACCACTACCATAGTAGACATGTCCCTGTTAGTCACTACCATAGTGAACATGTCCCTGTAAATCACTACCATAGTAGACATGTCCCTGTAAACCACTACCATAGTAGACATGTCCCTGTTAGTCACTACCATAGTAGACATGTCCCTGTAAGTCACTACCATAGTGAACATGTCCCTGTAAACCACTACCATAGTAGACATGTCCCTGTTAGTCACTACCATAGTAGACATGTCCCTGTAAGTCACTACCATAGTGAACATGTCCCTGTAAATCACTACCATAGTAGACATGTCCCTGTTAGTCACTACCATAGTAGACATGTCCCTGTTAGTCACTACCATAGTGAACATGTCCCTGTAAATCACTACCATAGTAGACATGTCCCTGTAAACCACTACCATAGTAGACATGTCCCTGTTAGTCACTACCATAGTAGACATGTCCCTGTTAGTCACTACCATAGTAGACATGTCCCTGTAAGTCACTACCATAGTAGACATGTCCCTGTAAATCACTACCATAGTAGACATGTCCCTGTAAATCACTACCATAGTAGACATGTCTCTGTAAATCACTACCATAGTGAACATGTCCCTGTAAATCACTACCATAGTAGACATGTCTCTGTAAATCACTACCATAGTAGACATGTCCCTGTAAATCACTACCATAGTAGACATGTCCCTGTAAATCACTACCATAGTAGACATGTCCCTGTAAACCACTACCATAGTAGACATGTCCCTGTTAGTCACTACCATAGTAGTATTGTCCCTGTAAACCACTACCATAGTAGACATGTCCCTGTTAGTCACTACCATAGTAGACATGTCCCTGTAAACCACTACCATAGTAGACATGTCACTGTAAGTCACTACCATAGTGAACATGTCCCTGTAAGTCACTACCATAGTGAACATGTCCCTGTAAATCACTACCATAGTAGACATGTCCCTGTTAGTCACTACCATAGTAGACATGTCCCTGTAAATCACTACCATAGTAGACATGTCCCTGTTAGTCACTACCATAGTAGACATGTCCCTGTAAACCACTACCATAGTAGACATGTCACTGTAAGTCACTACCATAGTGAACATGTCCCTGTAAGTCACTACCATAGTGAACATGTCCCTGTAAATCACTACCATAGTAGACATGTCCCTGTAAATCACTACCATAGTAGACATGTCCCTGTAAATCACTACCATAGTAGACATGTCCCTGTAAATCACTACCATAGTGAACATGTCCCTGTAAATCACTACCATAGTAGACATGTCCCTGTAAATCACTACCATAGTGAACATGTCCCTGTAAATCACTACCATAGTAGACATGTCCCTGTAAATCACTACCATAGTGAACATGTCCCTGTAAATCACTACCATAGTAGACATGTCCCTGTAAATCACTACCATAGTGGACATGTCCCTGTAAATCACTACCATAGTAGACATGTCCCTGTAAATCACTACCATAGTGAACATGTCCCTGTAAATCACTACCATAGTAGACATGTCCCTGTAAATCACTACCATAGTAGACATGTCCCTATAAATCACGACCATAGTGAACATGTCCCTGTAAGTCACTACCATAGTGAACATGCCCCTGTAAATCACTACCATAGTAGACATGTCCCTGTAAATCACTACCATAGTGAACATGTCCCTGTAAATCACTACCATAGTAGACATGTCCCTGTAAATCACTACCATAGTAGACATGTCCCTATAAATCACGACCATAGTGAACATGTCCCTGTAAGTCACTACCATAGTGAACATGTCCCTGTAAATCACTACCATAGTAGACATGTCCCTGTAAATCACTACCATAGTAGACATGTCCCTGTAAATCACTACCATAGTAGACATGTCCCTGTAAATCACTACCATAGTAGACATGTCCCTGTAAATCACTACCATAGTGAACATGTCCCTGTAAATCACTACCATAGTAGCCATGTCCCTGTAAATCACTACCATAGTAGCCATGTCCCTGTAAATCACTACCATAGTAGACATGTCCCTGTAAATCACTACCATAGTAGACATGTCCCTATAAATCACTACCATAGTGAACATGTCCCTGTAAATCACTACCATAGTAGACTTGTCCCTGTAAGTCACTACCATAGTAGACATGTCCCTGTAAATCACTACCATAGAAGACATGTCCCTGTAAATCACGACCATAGTAGACATGTCCCTGTAAATCACTACCATAGTAGACATGTCCCTGTAAATCACTACCATAGTGAACATGTCTCTGTAAATCACTACCATAGTAGACATGTCCCTATAAATCACTACCATAGTAGACATGTCCCTGTAAATCACTACCATAGTAGACATGTCCCTGTAAATCACTAGTAGACATGTCCCTGTAAATCACTACCATAGTAGACATGTCCCTATAAATCACTACCATAGTAGACATGTCTCTGTAAATCACTACCATAGTAGACATGTCCCTGTAAATCACTACCATAGTAGACATGTCCCTGTAAATCACTACCATAGTGAACATGTCCCTGTAAATCACTACCAGAGTGATCATGTCCCTGTAAATCAATACCATAGTAGACATGTCCCTGTAAATCACTACCATAGTAGACATGTCTCTGTAAATCACTACCATAGTAGACATGTCCCTGTAAATCACTACCATAGTAGACATGTCCCTGTAAATCACTACCATAGTGAACATGTCCCTGTAAATCACTACCATAGTGAACATGTCCCTGTAAATCACTACCATAGTAGACATGTCCCTGTAAATCACTACCATAGTAGACATGTCTCTGTAAATCACTACCATAGTAGACATGTCCCTGTAAATCACTACCATAGTAGACATGTCCCTGTAAATCACTACCATAGTGAACATGTCCCTGTAAATCACTACCATAGTAGACATGTCCCTGTAAATCACTACCATAGTAGACATGTCCCTGTAAATCACTACCATAGTAGACATGTCTCTGTAAATCACTACCATAGTAGACATGTCTCTGTAAATCACTACCATAGTAGACATGTCTCTGTAAATCACTACCATAGTAGACATGTCCCTGTAAATCACTACCATAGTAGACATGTCCCTGTAAATCACTACCATAGTGAACATGTCCCTGTAAATCACTACCATAGTAGACATGTCCCTGTAAATCACTACCATAGTAGACATGTCCCTGTAAATCACGACCATAGTGGACATGTCCCTGTTAGTCACTACCATAGTAGACATGTCCCTGTAAATCACGACCATAGTGGACATGTCCCTGTTAGTCACTACCATAGTAGACATGTCCCTGTAAATCACTACCATAGTAGACATGTCCCTGTAAATCACTACCATAGTGAACATGTCCCTGTAAATCACTACCATAGTAGACATGTCCCTGTAAATCACTACCATAGTAGACATGTCCCTGTAAATCACTACCATAGTGAACATGTCCCTGTAAATCACTACCATAGTGGACATGTCCCTGTAAATCACTACCATAGTAGACATGTCCCTGTAAATCACTACCATAGTAGACATGTCCCTGTAAATCACTACCATAGTGAACATGTCCCTGTAAATCACTATCATAGTAGACATGTCCCTGTAAATCACTACCATAGTGAACATGTCCCTGTAAATCACTACCATAGTAGACATGTCCCTGTAAATCACTACCATAGTGGACATGTCCCTGTAAATCACTACCATTGTAGACATGTCCCTGTAAATCACGACCATAGTAGACATGTCCCTGTAAATCACTACCATAGTAGACATGTCCCTGTAAACCACTACCATAGTAGACATGTCCCTGTAAATCACTACCCTAGTAGACATGTCCCTGTAAATCACTACCATAGTAGACATGTCCCTATAAATCACTACCATAGTAGACATGTCCCTGTAAATCACTACCATAGTAGACATGTCCCTGTAAATCACTACCATAGTAGACATGTCCCTGTAAATCACTAGTAGACATGTCCCTGTAAATCACTACCATAGTGAACATGTCCCTGTAAATCACTACCATAGTAGACATGTCCCTGTAAATAGCTACCATAGTGAACATGTCCCTGTAAATCACTAGTAGACATGTCCCTGTAAATCACTACCATAGTGAACATGTCCCTGTAAATCACTACCATAGTAGACATGTCCCTGTAAATAGCTACCATAGTGAACATGTCCCTGTAAATCACTACCATAGTAGACATGTCCCTGTAAATCACTACCATAGTAGACATGTCCCTGTAAATCACTACCATAGTAGACATGTCCCTGTAAATCACTACCATAGTAGACATGTCCCTGTAAATCACTACCATAGTAGACATGTCCCTGTAAATCACTACCATAGTAGACATGTCCCTGTAAATCACTACCATAGTAGACATGTCCCTGTAAATCACTACCATAGTAGACATGTCCCTGTAAATCACTACCATAGTAGACATGTCCCTGTAAATCACTACCCTAGTAGACATGTCCCTGTAAATCACGACCATAGTGAACATGTCCCTGTAAATCACTACCATAGTAGACATGTCCCTGTAAATCACTACCATAGTGGACATGTCCCTGTAAATCACTATCATAGTAGACATGTCCCTGTAAATCACTACCATAGTGGACATGTCTCTGTAAATCACTACCATAGTAGACATGTCCCTGTAAATCACTACCATAGTAGACATGTCCCTGTCAATCACTACCATAGTGAACATGTCCCTGTAAATCACTACCATAGTGAACATGTCCCTGTAAATCACTACCATAGTAGACATGTCCCTGTAAATCACTACCATAGTGAACATGTCCCTGTAAATCACTACCATAGTGAACATGTCCCTGTAAATCACTACCATAGTAGACATGTCCCTGTAAATCACTACCATAGTGAACATGTCCCTGTAAATCACTACCATAGTAGACATGTCCCTGTAAATCACTACCATAGTGGACATGTCCCTGTAAGTCAGAAGTCAAACGGACCAGTTTCGGCGACAGCCTTTGTTAGTTTTCTCTGACCTCTGCTCCTCAAACGACATTAAAACAGAAAGAATATGAGTGTATTTTATTTTCCATCCATCTGTGAGTTACCAGGAGAACGCTCCCTGTGCCCTGTAGCTGTTTCATGGCGATGTGCAGATCTCCGTCAGTCACATGAGGGAACTCCTCAACTCCACTGTGGATCAGGAAACATTTAAAACCAGCCACCCCAGCCCGGATCATAGGAAGCAGCTCCAGCTGCAGAAACAGAGTCATTTGTATCAGGTGGTTTCACAGAAAGCACTACGGGTAGAAGCAGAAGCCACACCATCACCACAGGGCTTTGGTTTAGGTTCACCCGAGTGTGATTGGGTCGTATTCTTAATTGCCCCGCAAAAAAAAAAACATCCATCCTTTCCTCTTCTCCTCTACTTGAATCTCTACCGATTTGATATAACTGACCAGGCTACGGACAACATATTAATGAGATTCCATGTTATGTTCACCTGCCAAGTCTGTCCCAGTCAGGGCAGATACCAATCAGGGCAGATCCCAATCAGGGCAGATCCCAATCAGGGCAGATCCCAATCAGGGCAGATCCCAATCAGGGCAGATCCCAATCAGGGCAGATACCAATCAGGGCAGATCCCAATCAGGGCAGATCCCAATCAGGGCAGATCCCAATCAGGGCAGATCCCAATCAGGGCAGATCCCAATCAGGGCAGATCAAGGTGAGACGATGAGGAGACTCTTAGGACTTTTTGACAATTGAGAAAGAGCTTTCCCACTGGGAACAGATGTCAGATCAACGTGTAGTTTATATTTACATTTATATTTACACAAAAGGCCCTTAAATGTATAACTTTTTTTTGCAAATCCAATCAGTTTTCCAGGTTGATGGAAACAACGTTATTTCAACTGTTTTTTTTACCAAGTGGGTTAGTTTTATCTCTACTTTTTGTCCCTCAACCAACTCTGTGGCCTTGTGGGTAGAGTGTCTGCCCTGAGATTGGAAGCTTGGACGTTTGATCCCTGGCGAGTCATACTAAATACTGTACAAATGGGACCTGATGTGTCTCTGCTTGGCACTCAGCATTTAAGGAGATAGATTTGGAGGGAGGGGGGCTGGCGTCCTGTCCAGCTGGTGTTCTTGTACGTCATGCTATCATTCCTACAGCTAGTACTGTACCTGGTTGCCAGGGACGACCCCTCCCCAGAAGGCAGTGTCTACAAAACACTTCCCAGACGCTGCTGCCATCTTCTCATGGAAGTTATCCAGGGTTGTGGTCGGCGGGATGCTGTTGCTATGGAGACAGTAATTAGAACACACAGTTCAATTTGCACATTTTAAATATCTTTTCAATCTTTTTTTTGTGTTTAAAAAAAAGAAGATATCCTTAGTGATCCTCAGTTTGGCCAGATCTGAATGTGTTCTTTGAGTACAGGAGTAGCCTAAGTTAGTCAATGTGACAGGCAAGTTCACTATGTTAGTGATTTACAGGGGCATGTCTACTATGGTAGTGATTTACAGGGACATGTCTACTATGGTAGTGATTTACAGGGACATGTTCACTATGGTAGTGATTTACAGGGACATGTTCACTATGGTAGTGATTTACAGGGACATGTCTACTATGGTAGTGATTTACAGGGACATGTTCACTATGGTAGTGATTTACAGGGACATGTTCACTATGGTAGTGATTTACAGGGACATGTCTACTATGGTAGTGATTTACAGGGACATGTCTACTATGGTAGTGATTTACAGGGACATGTTCACTATGGTAGTGATTTACAGGGACATGTCTACTATGGTAGTGATTTACAGGGACATGTTCACTATGGTAGTGATTTACAGGGACATGTCTACTATGGTAGTGATTTACAGGGACATGTTCACTATGGAAGTGACTTACAGGGACATGTCTACTATGGTAGTGATTTACAGGGACATGTCTACTATGGTAGTGATTTACAGGGACATGTTCACTATGGTAGTGATTTACAGGGACATGTCTACTATGGTAGTGATTTACAGGGACATGTCTACTATGGTAGTGATTTACAGGGACATGTTCACTATGGTAGTGATTTACAGGGACATGTCTACTATGGTAGTGATTTACAGGGACATGTTCACTATGGTAGTGATTTACAGGTACATGGCTACTATGGTAGTGATTTACAGGGACATGTTCACTATGGTAGGGATTTACACGGACATGGCTACTAGTGATTTACAGGGACATGTTCACTATGGTAGTGATTTACAGGGATATGTCTACTATGGTAGTGATTTACAGGGACATGTTCACTATGGTAGTGATTTACAGGGACATGTCTACTATGGTAGTGATTTACAGGGACATGTCTACTATGGTAGTGATTTACAGGGACATGTTCACTATGGTAGTGATTTACAGGGACATGTCTACTATGGTAGTGATTTACAGGGACATGTTCACTATGGTAGTGATTTACAGGTACATGGCTACTATGGTAGTGATTTACAGGGACATGTTCACTATGGTAGGGATTTACACGGACATGGCTACTAGTGATTTACAGGGACATGTTCACTATGGTAGTGATTTACAGGGATATGTCTACTATGGTAGTGATTTACAGGGACATGTTCACTATGGTAGTGATTTACAGGGACATGTCTACTATGGTAGTGATTTACAGGGACATGTCTACTATGGTAGTGATTTACAGGGACATGTTCACTATGGTAGTGACTTACAGGGGCATGTCCACTATGGTAGTGATTTACAGGGGCATGTCTACTATGGTAGTGATTTACAGGGACATGTTCACTATGGTAGTGATTTACAGGGACATGTCTACTATGGTAGTGATTTACAGGGACATGTTCACTATGGTAGTGATTTACAGGGACATGTCTACTATGGTAGTGATTTACAGGGACATGTTCACTATGGTAGTGATTTACAGGGACATGGCTACTATGGTAGTGATTTACAGGGACATGTTCACTATGGTAGTGATTTACACGGACATGGCTACTAGTGATTTACAGGGACATGTTCACTATGGTAGTGATTTACAGGGACATGTCTACTATGGTAGTGATTTACAGGGACATGTTCACTATGGTAGTGATTTACAGGGACATGTCTACTATGGTAGTGATTTACAGGGACATGTCTACTATGGTAGTGATTTACAGGGACATGTCTACTATGGTAGTGATTTACAGGGACATGTTCACTATGGTAGTGACTTACAGGGGCATGTCCACTATGGTAGTGACCCCTCCTGCAGCAGCGGCCCTCGTGGCGGTCCAGAATCCCTCCCAGGTGGTGCGACCCGGTTCATTCACATGGACGTGACAGTCCACGATACCAGGCATCACCAGATGGTCTCCCACATCCAACACCTACCATCAGTGTAACAAATATATGTTATAGATACAGCTATACATGTCATAGCACCAGCCATGAAATAACTGATGATTGGCTGAGAGAAATTAATGAAAAAAAGATTGTGGTTTGTTAGACTTCGGTGTGGATTTTGACATTGTCGATCATAGTCTGCTGCTGGAAAAACGTATGTGCTATGGTTTTACACCCCCTGCTATAATGTGGATAAAGAGTTACCTGTCTAACAGAACACAGATGGGTGTTCTTTAATGGCAGCCTCTCCAACATAATCCAGGAAGAATCAGGAATTCCCCAGGGCAGCTGTCTAGGCCCCTTACTTTTTCAA
Organism: Oncorhynchus masou masou; assembly: GCF_036934945.1. NCBI lineage: Eukaryota > Metazoa > Chordata > Actinopteri > Salmoniformes > Salmonidae > Oncorhynchus > Oncorhynchus masou. The sequence continues at coordinate 112,952,352 of NC_088235.1, forward strand.
TATTTACTAACGACATGACTTTGAGTAAAGCCAGTGTGTCTATGTATGTGGATGACTCAACAATATACACATCAGCTACCACAGCATCTGAAATAACTACAACAATTAACAAAGAGCTGTAGTTAGTTTCTGAATCGGTGTCAAGGAATAAGTTAGTCCTAAATATTTAAAAAACTAAAAGCTTTGTATTTGGGACTAATCGTTCACTAAACCTTAAACCTCAACTAAATATTGTAATGTGGAAATTGAGCAAGTTGAGATGACTAAACTGCTTGGCGTAACCTGGATTGTAAAACTGTCATGGTCAAAACATATTTATGCAGTAGTAAGTAAGATGGGGAGAAGTCTGTCCATAATTAAGCACTGCTCTACCTTCTTAACGACACTATCAACAAGGCAGATCCTACAGGCCCTAGTTTCTACCTTCTTAACAACACTATCAACAAGGCAGGTCCTACAGGCTCTAGTTTTGTCACACCTGGACTACTGTTCAGTCGTGTGGTCAGGTGCCACAATAAAGGACTTAGGAAAATTGCAATTGGCTCAGAACAGGGCAGCACAGCTGGCCCTTGGATGTACACAGAGAGCTAATATTAATAATATGCATGTCAATCTCTCCTGGCTCAAAGTGGAGGAGAGATCGACTTCATCACTACTTGTATTTGTGAGACGTATTGACATGTTGAATGCACCGAGCTGTCAATCTAAACTACTGGCACACAGCTCAGACACCCATGCGCATACCCCACTAGACACGCCACCAGAGGTCTCTTCACAGTCCCCAAGTACAGAACAGACTATAGGAGGCGCACAGTACTACATAGAGCCATGACTACATGGAACTCTATTCCACATCAGGTATCTCATGCAAGCAGTAAAATTAGATTTAAAAAACAGATAAAAATACACCTTATAGAACAATGGGGACTTGAAGCAACACAAACATAGGCACAGACACATGCATACAAACACACAATATCATAAGCACTATACACACATGTGCACATGGATTTTGTGTTGTACAGTAGATGTGTGGTAGTAGAATAGGGGCCTGAGGGCATACACTTAATATGTTGTGAAATCTGTTGTGAATTTATTGTAATGTATCAAAAATGTATAACTGCCTTCATTTTGCTGGATCCTAAGAAGAGTAGCTGCTGCCTTGGCAGGAACTAATGGGGATCCATAATAAACCCCAAGAAGAGTAGCTGCTGCCTTGGCAGGAACTAATGGGGATCCATAATAAATACCAGGAAGAGTAGCTGCTGCCATGGCAGGAACTAATGGGGATCCATAATAAACCCCAGGAAGAGTAGCTGCTGCCTTGGCAGGAACTAATGGGGATCCATAATAAACCCCAGGAAGAGTAGCTGCTGCCTTGGCAGGAACTAATGGGGATCCATAATAAACCCCAGGAAGAGTAGCTGCTGCCTTGGCAGGAACTAATGGGGATCCATAATAAACCCCAGGAAGAGTAGCTGCTGCCTTGGCAGGAACTAATGGGGATCCATAATAAACCCCAGGAAGTGTAGCTGCTGCTTTGGCAGGAACTAATGGGGATCCATAATAAATACACATCACAGTAAAGCTACATCAGTAAATGTATTTATTTGTACCTTTATTTAACTAGGCAAGTCAGTTAAGAACAAATTCTTATTTTCAATGACGGCCTACCCCGGTGACGCTGGGACTATTCTGGCCACCCTATGGGACTCCCAATCACAGCCAGATGTGATTCAGCCAGGATACGAACCAGTAGTGACACCTCTTGCACTGAGATGCAGTGCCTTATTACCACTGCGCCACTTGGGAGCCTATACTGATCTAAAGCTACATCAGTAATGCTACATCAGTAATGCTACGTCAGCAATGCTACGTCAGAAATGCTACGTCAGTAATGCTACATCAGTAATGCTACGTCAGTACTGCTACGTCAGCAATGCTACTTCAGCAATGCTGCGTCAGCAATGCTACGTCAGCAATGCCACGTCAGTAATGCCACGTCAGCAAAGCTACGTTAGCAATGCTACATCAGCGAAGCTACGTCAGTAATGCTACGTCAGTAATGCTACGTCAGCAATGCTACGTCAGCAAGGCCACGTCAGTAATGCTACATCAGCAATGCTACATCAGCGAAGCTACGTCAGTAATGCTACATCAGTAATGCCACATCAGTAATGCTACGTCTGTAATGCTACGTCAGTAATGCTACGTCAGTAATGCTACGTCAGCAATGCTACGTCAGCGAAGCTACATCAGTAATGCTACGTCAGCGAAGCTACGTCAGTAATGCCACGTCAGCAATGCTACGTCAGTAATGCTACATCATTAAAACTACGTTGTAGATCAGTGTATCTCAATCCTAGTCCTGGCCATTACCATGAACACATATAACTATTTATAATTTATAATCTGGTCCTGGGGACCCAAAGGGGTTTACTTTTTTTTTTTTGCCTTACCTGATTCAAATCATCCAAACTTGATGATGAGTTGAGGATTTGAATCAGCTGTGTAGTGCTAGGAATTAAACAAACATGTGCACACTCTTGGGTCCCAGGACCAGGGTTAAGATAAACCATTATAAATAGTTATACACCTTCATAGTAATGCTCAATCAGTAATGGCCAAATTGCACCTCATTCCCTATACAGTGGACTACTTTTGACCAGGGCCCCTTAGGGCTCATAGGACTCTGGTCAAAACATAGTGCACTATGGAGGGAATAGGGTGGTACTTCAGCAATCTAGGCCACAAAATAGCCCCGATTGAACTACAAATGGGTGAGAAATAAATACACTGAATGACAGTATATTTTCTCTCCAGCAGGGGGAGGAAGTGAGCCAGAGAACCAAGTTTTAAGTTGTATTAGTCTTATGTACAGGATACACATGGTATACACTGTCCAACGAAATGCTTACTTCAGGTTCCTTCTCTATAATGCAACAACAATAAGAAAAAATAAATAAATAAATAAAGATAAGATAAGAATATAATGAATACGTAAGTATATGTATTATACAGGAAGTTGCAATTATAGTACAATTATTTACACATGTATCAGAGTAAGTGGGATTGGAGGGGGGGGACAAGTGATTAAATTGTGCAGTATAAGCAATAGTGAAAACAAATCTCGTAGCAGCAATTTGTGCGGCAGGTTGGTGAGAGTGTTAATTAAGCTAGTAACTGCAAGGTTGGTGGATTGAATCCCCGAGCTGACAAGGTCAACATCTGTTGTTCTGCCCCTGAACAAGGCAGTTAACCCACTACCCCTAGGCCAACATTGTAAATAGGTATTTGTTCTTAACTGACTTGCCTAGTTAGATAAATAAAAAATTGTGCTGTGTGTGTAGCATGCATTTACACTGAGTGCACAAGACACTAAGGACACCTGCTCTTTCCATGTGGTTATCCAGGTGAAAGCTATGATCTTCACTTGTTAAATCCACTTCAATCAGTGTAGATGAAGGGGAGGAGATAATTGAGACATGGATTGTGTTTGTGTGCCATTCAGAGGGTGAATGGAGAAGACAAAATATTTAAGTGCCTTTGAATGGGGTATGGTAGTAGGTGCCAGGCGCACAGGTTGTGTTAAGAACTGCACTGCTGCTGGGTTTTTCACCCTCAACACTTTCCCGTGTGTTTCAAAAATGGTCCACCAACCAAAGGACATCCAGCCAACTTGACACAACTG